>NC_044923.1:12930498-13071848 GCF_003576645.1 Ipomoea triloba | reverse complement strand
GGGGGGGGGGGGGGGGTGTCAAGTTTTTGATTTGAAAATACAATTTTTGTTGAACTTTGCTTAGAAGACTCATTGTGCATAACTTTGGGGAATTTGCTTTTCCTTGCTTTGAAATTGTGACCACTTTCCTCTTGTTTGTTGGTGGTACTTGTGCAACCTAGCTTGTTATTGACGATTCAAGGTTGGGTTTTTGATAGATCTAGTCTCTTGCCAATAGCTAGGTTAGCCTCCAACTAAATAATTAAATTCTTTGATCTTGTGTGTTATGCATTGCTAGTAAAGGCTTATATGGGATTTCGGTGATATCTGATTTGCTAGAACTTGCCTCATTACTCTCCAAGTGAAGTCTAAGTTTTGCATGTTTTGAAATGATTTAAGCCATTTTTGTTTAGCCCAAGCCTTTAAGCCTACCCTTTTTACACATATGTTTACCCCTAGTTGTCCCCGTTGAGCCTTGTGTTTGTTTAATAAGTGCTAAGCACTTAACCCCGTCATTGTGTTTGTTTTTTTTTCTTGTGTTAACCCTTGTTATTTAACATTCAGCCTCTAGCCATAATATTTTCATTCACCCTTAGAGAGAATGTAGCATTTATTCTTTAGTTTAGAAGAGATTTCTTTTGGAGCCTATCTTTATTAGCATCACTCTTGATATCTTTGTCTTAGTGTAGGGGTGTCGTAATTAGAATGAGTTGTTGGGTTGTTCTGTATTTGAATGAAGAAAAGGTTGTTTGGAATTAAAAAAAGAAAAGAAAAGAAAAGAAAAAAAAATAGTTGTTTGAAAAAGTTTGAAGAAGAATTTTGAAGTGATGAGAAAGTGAAAGGAAAAGAAAAAGGTGAATAAAAGTGCAAGTGTTCTACCTCTCTTGAAAGTTGTGTCCAACCACACCATTTTAGAATGTTACTTTGTTCTCAATTCTAGATTGCTCATTTGTCTATACCTGTCATATCTCTTCTAGATTAAATTGTGAATAAGTGTGAAGTTCTCTCCTTTTATTTGTTTTCCATACCCCTTTCTTTATTAGCCATTAACCCTCAGCCTCATTACAAGCCGAATAAAAACCTATTTGATCTTGGCATGCATGCTTAGAGATGATCTAGTGAGAGTATGAAGGGCAAGCCTATGGGATTTCATTTTAAGCCAAGTTCTACATAATCTCAACTGAGCACTTGTGCACACAAGATTCTAACCCACTTTAATAATTTTAGAGCTTGGTTATTGGCTTGAGAAGGGAACTCATTTGTGACACTAAGATGGTCCTTGAAGTAGGTTTGGTTGTCATAAGTTAATTGGTGGTTTGCTAGGTTGTGCAAGGAGGAAGTGTGATCAGTTTTCATTGCTTGAGGACAAGCAAAGTTCTAGTGTGGGGGAGTTGATATCTCTAATTCTGAACTATTATTTACCCCTTATTTTGATATTTTTGTGAACAAAATGCTTAAACTTGAGTGGAATCCATGACTCGTTTGTGTGTTTTGTGTTCTTAGGTGAAATGGTTCACAATGAGCAAGCAAAGGCAAATTTTTGGAACATATTGGAGCTATTTTGGAAGCAAGGATCCCACTTAAGGAGGATAGGAGAAGCGGAGAGCGAATCGGAAGAAGAAACAAAGAAAGAAGCAACCACATGGCCACCCACACGGTTGTGTGAGTGGCCGTGAAGCCCCGATTTTACGTTGCCCAGGCCGCGACCCCAGACAGCCATGTACATGGCCGTGTGGCTTGATATAATCTCAATTGTGCATATTTTTCTAATTGATTTGGATCAACTTTTGAGCTTAAATGTGTTAATTTGCCATCTCCAATGCATATTCCTTGCTTTCTCATTTAGATATGGTTTCATCCTTGATTTGAGTGTTTTATGGTGTTTGTTAGTGTTTTGAAACCATTTTAGATCAAAAGCAAAAGCAACGGAACATTTTAAGGCATACTTGGAGTGAAAATGGATGAAGAATGCTTGCATTGAGGCCTCGTCGCATCCAGAATTTCTAGTGTGCAAAAGTTTTGAGCAGAGCCCAGGACTCGACGCGTCGAGTTAATGCTATAGCAATTTTTCGGAAAATATGCAAGGCTCGACGCGTCGAGAATCCTGTGACAGCACAAAAATCTGTTTCGCGGAATTACCTATTTTGCCCCTATTTTTGCCCCCACTATATAAGGTCATTTTCCCAAAACCCTAGACCTAAGCTGCGTTTTTGGAGACAAAAAGAGTGAGAGTAAAGGGTGTTTTCCTATTCAAGAGTTTAAGGAGGGATCCACCACTTTTGGAGAAGATTTTCACCATCAAAGAGCTACAAGAGCTTTGGAGGAAGAAGGAGAGGCTAGGAAGACTACATTCGGGAGAATTTCTTCCCCTTTTCCTTTACTTTCCTAGTTTTTGTAAACTCTTTTGACATTTGTGCTTTAAATTCAATACTAGCCATGAGTGACTAAACTTTTTAGGGATTTTTGGGTGAAAGTTGTTTATGAACCTTTTGTGCCTTGTTCTTAATGTTTTAATGATATGTTTTATATTTGGGTTTTATACTTATGATGCAAGTGTGATTTCTATTGTGATGCTTGTGATTAAAGGCCTAAATTACTTGTATCTTGCTATAGTTGTGTCTTAATGGAAGTTATGGCATATATTTGAGCACTCACATTTGCACTTGACATTTGCACCTTGGGAGAGGGCATTTTGTTAAGGTATTTCGTTTAGATTGCTTGTTTTTGATTAGTTCCTTGTTGTGGGTTTGAATTATGGGAGTAATTCCTTCCCTTTTGTGATTGCAATCATCCAAATTTGTTAGAACCCATATTAAATATATCCTTTAGTTAGGCACTAGGTGAGTAAACACTCGAACCCGAAAATCCCACTCTCTCTATATTGTTTTCATCGACTAGCTTTCTTTATTTTATTTTATTATAATATTCGAAATTGTTCAAACACCATTTTCGTTAGGATTAGCTTCATAAGAATATGTTAGTAACTAGTGTTCGATACACCCCGCTTCCCTGTGGATCGATAACCCAATACTCGGGTATTTGTTTTTTATAAAAATATGCTACAATCATGGCTCTACTCAACACAGTATGTAAGCGCGTTTTTATGCGTTTTTTTGCTAGATCCGAACCCTAGTTAACTTTAGCTTACTTTTCTCTTTCTCTTCAGACTTCCATAGCATAGATTAGCATAGTATTACATAGATTACTTACTTTTAAAGCTTTTAATCGCAGATTGGTGTGGATTTTTACTAAGATTTTTTTATCCTCAATAGAGAAGTTTCCTTTACTCTTTATTTATCTCCTTTTCAATTTTGTTGCAATGCTGATGATGCTTTACTTTACCTTAGCTTTGTTTACATCTATAATGTGTGAGTAGTTAGTTTTTGAGTTTGGATTAGGGTTCTATTGCTATTCTTGATGCTAGGAAGGTAGTTATTGCATAAAGGGGATAAGTAACCCACCTAGGGTTTTTATGTTTGAAATATTGGATTATTAATTCTTCTTGTTAGAGATTGATGCACAACAATTGTTAGCTTGATTTGGAGAGGCTTTCATCTCAATGAGAGTTGGGTGAAATGCTCAAGCCTAACTAATTTCTAACCCAATTTTCCTTCTATAAAAGTAGGGGTGAATTGAGGCTTATAATGCTTTTGTGTTTTAAGAGTTAGGATTGGTGCATCACGAAAGTGGGGCAATCCTACTCTAATTCTTGTTTATTATTACTTACTATTGTAGCTTAGACTAGAATTCTTATACGCATGGCCTTAAATCCTTTGGTGAATTGTTTTTCTCCAAATTATGAGTTATTAGTGCATCAAGAAAGAAATACCCCTAATCTAGACCCATCTTTTATCATATAGTTTATCTGTTTTTAATTTGCATTCCTTAATATTCAAAACCCAAAAATATTAGTTTTATTTTTCATCTTTAATTATAGCTTGCTTGGATCCTTGTGAATTCCAGAACATTAGTGTTTAGAATTTAGCATATCATACAAGTACGTGCCATAACCCCAATCTTCAGCAGAACGACATTTTCACCCTCTTTTTACTATCACCACTTTACGTACATTAGATGAATCTTTACTTGGTTTTCTTGATAAATAAAGAAGATGAATTCCTAAGGCTTATTGATGAAAGTGGCGTCAAAGTAGAGAGGAAAAGAGAGAGAGAGAGAGAGAGAGAGAGAGCAGTGTGTGTGTAGAATATTAGGTCATCTTATCTTATATGAATAGAATATGTATTTATGTATATGCCCTTAAAAGGAGCTTTGTCCAGGAAGCTCAAAGTCAAATGGGAACGGAATTATGTCAACAAAGTGAATGCTAAGAGTGCTCAATGATGCAAGAATGATAACATCCAAATGAGGATTCATGAAGAAGGATTGGATGTCAAAAGATGAGTTCAAAATAGATTAGGGATGCCAAATCAATGAATATGTTGGGAAAGAGTCCTATTCACAACACTAAGACTTCAATCTAGCTAATGCCAAGCACCAACTACGTACCCAACCCTAAGCAAGAGAAATAACACACAACATAAAAGAAATCTATCTAAAGCTTAAACTTGCCTACCTTGATCAAACAAAGCTGGAAACGCTTTTTCATCTCATCCTCCATCTCCTAGGTTGCTTCTTGGGGCACGCAGTTAGACCATGTTACTTTCACCAACTTAACTGCTTTTTAGCGCGCTTCTCTTGACTAGGTATCCAAAATCCTCACCAACTTTTCCTCATAAGATAGAGTTAATGCCACGACGTCAGGCTGGATATTGCGAAGCGCATCATGCACATACTTCTTCAATTGCGAAACGTGAAACACATCGCGCATCCGGTTTTACTTGGTCGGCGTATGTTTTCTGTCGGTCTTGGGCAACCTGCGCCCTTTCTTGGATCAACTTAACCTTTTCCGGTTGACTCTTGTAGATATTGTGGTCCTAAGGTCACTCTCCCTTGGCCGGGTGGAGCGATCGGATGGTACACGGGAATTTGGTCACCTTAAGGTTTCATGCAAATCACGAGTCTACCAGACCAGACTAGGTTCGTCGACGAGTGATAACTACGTTTTAAGGAGTTGGGAACTTGTGTTGGGATTGCTAAGGGGAAGATACGTAAACTTTTCATATCGATTCCCATAGACAACGCCAATGTTGGTTTTATGACTTTCGGGCAATCAACGACTGGCCAAAATTACGGTTAAAATAACGAGTATATGATAAATAGAGAGAAAATAAAATTTTTGAATTAATGATAATTGCTTGTCCCTTCCCCATGTATGTGTTCTATTTATATAAGTTGGTTGAGAGCCCTAGAAGAATTAAAACTCCTAGACGGCCTCATATTGGGAGTCCTTATTACATTAGAAATAGGAAGTCCAATCCTTATTACATTATGAGTAGTAAGCTCATTCCTACTAATATAATTAAACTCCTAAGTTGATTCGTATTGGGTACTCTTCTTGGACTCTCTTGACCCAGCTATCTTTCGGGGCTTGTTTGTCCTTGCGGCCCAGTCATTGTGGTTACCGGCTCAACCAACTACATTGAGGGTGGTCCGACCGGTAAGTCTAGTATACTATCCATCATTCTTTATGAGCACCAGATTATTACACCTAAGATATACTGAGTCACCATAATTTTCCCTCTACCATCTTGTTAGATTGGGGTGCGAAGCCGTTTTGGCGATAACTTTTTTTGTAAGCAAAATAGTTGATTTTGAACAATTGTTTTTTTCTTCGTATTTTCCAAAAACTAGAGAATATATCAATCACTAACTAGGCCCTAAAAATCATTTTAATTACCTCTTCACCCCAAACATCAATCATAATATCTTAAGATATTCTGTAACGAATGAAAGTTGCAGGCTAGCGCTTACTGGTAAATTACAATCAATATTTTTGTGTGGGTTACAAATAAAAAATTACATTATTTATGTATATAAAGTATATTATTTGAATACTTAAACTACATTATATTATTTTATAGATTATTAAATAATATATATTTCGTATATAAATAATGTACTTTTAATATATTAAAATGTAATTTTTTATGGTCCACATAAAAATTTGTTGGTAAAATTATATCATGGTCCACTGACTAGGGTCTACTTTGCATTGTGGATCCTGATTAAAAAATAACCTTCAAATTATGTACTTGCAATAGACATATTATGTACTTGGGCTATGTTTGGCAAACCTAGCTGAAAAGGTAACTGAAAGTTAAAAAGTAGCTGAAAACTGAAAAGCTATATGTTCGAAGCTGAAACCTAAAGAGCTATTAAGCTAGTTGTTATGCTTAAAAGTGTTTGGTAAAATTAGCTTTTTGATAAGCTGATAAATGTAAAAAGACTAAAAATGATATCTTCATACAATTTAAATAGTTTTAAATTTAAATAGGTTTGTTTACATATTAAAATATAAAATAGTGAAATCAATATATTTTAATAAAATATAAAGTAAGAACGTATATTTGAAAACATATAAAGTAAAACAAAATGTTTATAATTCATAAGATTAGTTTATACAAAAATCAATGTTCAAACACAAATGTCAAATTGAAATTACAACCAAACATATTGAAGTGAAAAAAGTCAAAAAGGTTTAGCCAAAAAAGTTTTAATTGGGAAGGGTAAATGATGTTATTTCTTTAAAAAACAGTAAGGTTAAAGATAGAAAAAAAAAAGTTAGGAAGCTACTAGCTTATTTTGAAACGTTACCTAAGGTAGGTTCAAAAATAAGTTATTATTTTAAGCTACTAGCTTATTTTAGGAACATTACCAAACAGAGCTTATAGCTTATTAGTAGCTTAAAATAAGCTATAAGCTCCTAAATAAACTCTGTCAAACAGAGCCTTGGAGTTAACAATTTTTGTATCTATAAACAAATTAAAAGCACATCACATGATAATTACAACACATAACACTATAACTCTATACACATAACTTGTTAACTACAAGTATAAAATATTAACTACATACGAATAACATGTTGACCAACATCTTATGTGTCTACAGTTAACATATTTTATATAGCAATTAATAATTTATATGTTTATAGTTAATAATATATATATTTCTATATATATATATATATATATATATATATATATATATGTAATTAATATGTAATATGTTACAAAAATTATTACTACGAACCTAACTTTGTAACTGGAATTTACAATACAATTGTATAACAATTGGCGCCTACGATAAAGGGCCTGTCTGTCGGCAAATAGAATCATGTGCAAGATACTATTCATTGAATAATGCAACTTTTCATGTTCACGCATCATTGTCTTTCCTATCAACCCACAAATAACCAAACTATTAGGGATGTGTTTGACAGATCATTTAGAATTTTATACACAATTTAAATTATAATTACGTCTTTAATTATGTTTAGTAAATGCATATAAATTTAAAACCCTTAATTTCAGACGTTTCTCCCATAATATCTTTTAAAAAACTCTTTTTAATTTTTTTCACTTTTATTCTATTTTTTTAAACTCATTTTTAATTTTTTTTCATTTTTATTCTTGTTATTTTTCAAAATGGTGTTCTTTTAGGCCTTTTTACATATATGAAGTTATTCAACAAGTAATTTTACTACACATTCTCAATAACAAGCATATATCTTAACAACTTTTAATTTTGCTAAGCAGCTCAGTTGGTCATAGAGTAAAGTTTAGAAAAAAAAAAAATCAAGATCGAGTCTCAACAGCGGCATAGTAAGCAAAACCTTTGTGTCTAGCTGAGTTACTAGGCGTGGGGCCCCCTTGAGGTTGAGAATTCGACCTTTTTGGAAGCGAAATTCAATTAAGTGTGAGAAATAGAAGTTATGTGTATCAAATTTGGTCCAAACTTAATATAATTTTTAATTTATGTAATGCGAATTTATAAAAAGAAAGTTAAGCAAACATGAAATTAAAAAGAATAATGGAAAAGAAATGAAGAGTCAAAGTAGTGATAATGAAGATGACTCACCGATCATATCATATCAAATAAGCGTAGCTAAGGTAGCTTGCAGCATTGTTAAATAGTGCCACCAGACACTCCAAGAGGTTTTGGCATACAATAATTAACATCGTTTTTCAATAATTGTTGGAAGTTTGATTAATGAGAAAGCTCCAATTTTGTGATTTTTTAAAAATAATTTTGTAACATCATTGACTTTGGAATAATGACATTTTAATACAACCTATGGCGTCCTTTAAATGATTTGAAAGGCTAAGTCTTGTTAGAATTAATGACTCAAATGAAGCATATACTTCACAAGTCCAAAGTTTTTTTTTATCTAATTAATTAAAGAAAATTGTCAAATTCACCCATTAACTTTATACGAGAAGCTAATTGCGCTTCCGAACTTTTTCAAGTTACAATTAAGCACATCAATATATCATTTTAGTTCATCAAAGTAAAAAAATCGTCTAGTGACCAATGATAGCAGGTTCATAGGGTTCCGGTGATACTTTGACTACCTTCGGACAAAAAACACCAGCAACCGACGACTGATGAGCGATCATCAGTTGCCTTCTTCGATTGAGAAGGTGATCAACTAGTCGGCTTCTTCAAAGAAGGCGACCTACGACCTTTCTTTGGTGGGTTGGCCGTTGATTTTTTTTCTCAGAAGTAGACGGAACATCGTCAGAACCCTAACGACTAGCTATTACTGACAATAATCAATTTTCATGCTTCAATGCACTAAAATGACATGTTGATACGCATAATTGCAACTTTAAAAGTTCGAGGACCTGGCTAATTGACTTCTCATATAATGTACAAGAAACTATTTGATCTCTTTCTCAATTAATTATTATTTTTACATCGAGTTAAATATAATTGGTTATCGAGATGTAACTAATATGGGTTATTTAGATATATTGTATTTAAAACAATTCCTCTAAAACAACCCTAATGCTGTCTCCCTTTTCTCTCTAAAACAAAAAGCCTTTCTCTGCTGCTCAACTTCGGCTTCCACCGCCGGCCTCCGGGCGGAGCTCTAATGGAGCTTTGAGCCGGCGGTTTTGGTCACCTTCTACGTTTGCTCTCGCTCTTCTTCCGCCCCGACCACCGTCGCAGCTCCGTCCGTCTCCGACCACCTCCACAGATCTTCTTCTTCCGTTTTCTTTCCCTTTGAATAAAATAATAGTAGGTAGGTATTGGGGTTTGTGTTGGTAGTCTTGAACTCTCAACCCTACTTTGGCTTTACCACTTGTTATTTTCTCTATTATTGTGTTTTCCTCTCGTTACTTTCACGGGCTTTTTCCTCTCGTTACTTTCACGAGCTTTTCATTATCATTAGCATAAATCGTTTATTAGTTTGGTTTCGGCAAGTGTTGATCTTATCCTGGGCGAGCAAAAAAGAATGATGACGAAGACCCAGATCTTTGATGAAGCTTTAAGCTCCTTGAAGGAACATAGCTTCCTAGTTATGAAACAGTCTGCGATTCAAGTTTTCTATAGCATAGTTAGAAAAGTTGTTTCTATGTCTGACTGTAAGGAATGGTTTACCATTTTATTGNTGAGGTTGAGAATTCGACCTTTTTGGAAGCGAAATTCAATTAAGTGTGAGAAATAGAAGTTATGTGTATCAAATTTGGTCCAAACTTAATATAATTTTTAATTTATGTAATGCGAATTTATAAAAAGAAAGTTAAGCAAACATGAAATTAAAAAGAATAATGGAAAAGAAATGAAGAGTCAAAGTAGTGATAATGAAGATGACTCACCGATCATATCATATCAAATAAGCGTAGCTAAGGTAGCTTGCAGCATTGTTAAATAGTGCCACCAGACACTCCAAGAGGTTTTGGCATACAATAATTAACATCGTTTTTCAATAATTGTTGGAAGTTTGATTAATGAGAAAGCTCCAATTTTGTGATTTTTTAAAAATAATTTTGTAACATCATTGACTTTGGAATAATGACATTTTAATACAACCTATGGCGTCCTTTAAATGATTTGAAAGGCTAAGTCTTGTTAGAATTAATGACTCAAATGAAGCATATACTTCACAAGTCCAAAGTTTTTTTTTATCTAATTAATTAAAGAAAATTGTCAAATTCACCCATTAACTTTATACGAGAAGCTAATTGCGCTTCCGAACTTTTTCAAGTTACAATTAAGCACATCAATATATCATTTTAGTTCATCAAAGTAAAAAAATCGTCTAGTGACCAATGATAGCAGGTTCATAGGGTTCCGGTGATACTTTGACTACCTTCGGACAAAAAACACCAGCAACCGACGACTGATGAGCGATCATCAGTTGCCTTCTTCGATTGAGAAGGTGATCAACTAGTCGGCTTCTTCAAAGAAGGCGACCTACGACCTTTCTTTGGTGGGTTGGCCGTTGATTTTTTTTCTCAGAAGTAGACGGAACATCGTCAGAACCCTAACGACTAGCTATTACTGACAATAATCAATTTTCATGCTTCAATGCACTAAAATGACATGTTGATACGCATAATTGCAACTTTAAAAGTTCGAGGACCTGGCTAATTGACTTCTCATATAATGTACAAGAAACTATTTGATCTCTTTCTCAATTAATTATTATTTTTACATCGAGTTAAATATAATTGGTTATCGAGATGTAACTAATATGGGTTATTTAGATATATTGTATTTAAAACAATTCCTCTAAAACAACCCTAATGCTGTCTCCCTTTTCTCTCTAAAACAAAAAGCCTTTCTCTGCTGCTCAACTTCGGCTTCCACCGCCGGCCTCCGGGCGGAGCTCTAATGGAGCTTTGAGCCGGCGGTTTTGGTCACCTTCTACGTTTGCTCTCGCTCTTCTTCCGCCCCGACCACCGTCGCAGCTCCGTCCGTCTCCGACCACCTCCACAGATCTTCTTCTTCCGTTTTCTTTCCCTTTGAATAAAATAATAGTAGGTAGGTATTGGGGTTTGTGTTGGTAGTCTTGAACTCTCAACCCTACTTTGGCTTTACCACTTGTTATTTTCTCTATTATTGTGTTTTCCTCTCGTTACTTTCACGGGCTTTTTCCTCTCGTTACTTTCACGAGCTTTTCATTATCATTAGCATAAATCGTTTATTAGTTTGGTTTCGGCAAGTGTTGATCTTATCCTGGGCGAGCAAAAAAGAATGATGACGAAGACCCAGATCTTTGATGAAGCTTTAAGCTCCTTGAAGGAACATAGCTTCCTAGTTATGAAACAGTCTGCGATTCAAGTTTTCTATAGCATAGTTAGAAAAGTTGTTTCTATGTCTGACTGTAAGGAATGGTTTACCATTTTATTGATCGTTGATGTAAACGTTTTATGTTATGAATTAATGGAATAGCTATGTTTACCTTCAAAAAAAAATTCCTCTAGAATTATGAACGAATAAAATAGCCGACATAGGATAAAAAAAAATAAAAAATAGCCGACATACATATAGAAATGATCGATAAGCTATGGAACACACAAATCATCCAACAAGAAACCTGAAAACATGGGAAAGCACAATACATACAAGGAAATTTATGATTGGTTGTATTCTTTTTGTTTATAATACACTTCTCCCTCCAATCCTCAATAGTCTTTTCCCAAGTAAAAATCGTGGAAAGAAATTAACAATTTTAACCCTCTAATTTCAATTTAGTAAATTTTATTTGTATATTGAGCATTCCATGAAGGTTTGGGTGAAAAGAGGCACCAAAGAAATAATTGAAGGAAAAATTGGCATTTTCTCTTTATTAATTATCAAGTCATATTTATAGTGTAATAATGGAAAAAAAAAATCAAGGCAACCTTAGTCAAGTTGGTTAGACTGTTAACTTGGTAATTACAAAGTTACAAGTTTGACCCTTAATGAAAGTAGCTTACCCTTGAGTAGTGATTGCGAGTTTTCCTCTTCATTAAAAAATTTAAGGAAAACCATAACTTCATTAAGGTAAATCCGACCTCATGTCATTAATTACAAAGGAAAGAGGGAGGGGTAAAAATCCACTCCGCACAATCTGACATAAAAAGGGATTCCCTAGCAAGCCAGGCAGCGCTATTTGCAGATGGTTTAACTAAAGAAATGTGCCCTTACATAAGTTGACACATAATGTCCAAAAGTAAAATATCAAAAGACGAGATGCTACAGTTCTTTATTTGATAATCCCTGAACAACCAGTCAGGTGTCGGTTTCAACATAGATATGGTCATATTGGTGAGTTTTGAGCCAACTGAGGGCTTCACGCACTGCCATAGCTTCAGCCTCCCTAGTAGAGAACACACCATCTCGTTGGACACATCTAATTGCCATGAAGGACCTAGAGTCATCCCTGAGTACCCATCCGAAACTCATCCTGTTTGCATTTGGATCCAATGCTAGAAGACTTGATGGTAGAAGAGTTAGTAGTTGAAAAAATATCATAAAATAACATTTTAAGTGGCTATTTTGTGGTACAAATATATGTGGGGTTTACTTCCGATTTGAGTGTAGTCAAAGTGAATTCGGGTTCTTAATAGACAATAGCACAAAATTTTTTTAATATACAATAGTATATTTCTTATACCCCATGAAGTATGCAACAAGATAGAGGTAGCTTTTAATATAATGGTTTCTGGTGGAGAGGTTCACAAGCTAGCTAATGGTAGGGGAATCAGATGGAGCAAATGGGAAGACTTGTGCAAGCGCAAAACAGCCGGTGGCATGGGATTCAAACACATCAGGTAGGGATTTTAATATCTCACTGTTAGGCAAATTAAACAAGCTAGCTTGGAGATTTGTTGAGTAGCCAGATTCATTGGTGTCCGGGGTCTTTAAAGTCAAATATTTCAGAGATTCCAATTTTCTGGATCTTGGGAGCAACCCTTGGATGGAAAGTCAAAAGATTATCAAGGAGAGTTGCAGATAGAGGGGCTAAACATAATCACTTTAAATGAATATGGAAGGCAATAATTATCATTGAGGATTTATTCCAAGAGCGAGGCAGATAAAAACCAGATTCTGTAAATCACTATCCCAACAAACATGCATAATATAATGACAAACTCATCTGGTGTGGTGAAGAATTGAAAAAGGGATGTACGCTGCTAGGGGGTGATTGATGAAGACCAAAACTGGACTAAGTTCTGGAATCTGCATGCCTATCCCTCCCAAAGTGAAAATATTCATATTCATATGGCAGGCCTGGCCTGTCATGTACAAATAATGTGCCCACACCCACTAATCTCATTACCAATCAAGAAAGTCTCATCAGGAAACAGTGATGCACATTCTAACCTCATGTCAGTTTTGCTGGAAAGATATCAATGTAAAGTGCTGAAAGTCTGACTGAATGGATCACCATCAACATGAAAACCATGAGTGCTACTTCTTGTTATTTGTTGGAGGATATGGGAATCAAGGAACCAAAAGGTGTGGAAATACTGCTACGGTGGTGGTGAGTGGGGCTCGAAGCTACTTGGAGGCATGGACATGTGTTCAAAATTCAATGTGTAAGCCTACAACTCAACCTCATCGTTCTCAGCTCGGTGGATAGATGAAACCCCCACAAGCTAAGGCTGGTTTAAATTGAATGTGAATGCACCAAATAACAAAGACATATATGAACATCACTGGCCTTGGGTTCTTGTTACGCAATGACGATGGCAAGTTTCTGGCACCCAAGGAACAGAAGTGGCGTGGAATTTTCCAGTCGAGGGAAGCAAAAGCCATCAGTATCAGGGAATTAATAAGCTTTGAAATGGCGGAAGGTGTTAAAAGTTGATGATGCCCTCCTAGTTATCCAATCCCAATTTAATTTCATCTTTTGATTTAGTAATAGAGGATATTCGAAAATTAGCCCTAATGATTTTCCGTGTATTAGATTTATGTTTGCTTGCTAGAGATGTTGTGTTCATTGCTGATTGCATTGCTTGGGCTATTTCGCCCCCTTCTTTCTTGTATGACTTATTTCTATGGAAAATGAAAGCTAAGTTGTTTGTTTATTGAGCAAAATGTATAGCATTGCTTATTGATTGATAGTATGTCACTAGCATACAATGCCAAATTGATTACCTAAAGTATCGTTGTACGGATCTTATAACTTGCAATATAAAAGTTTTACTAATGATAAATGCATCTGTACAAAAGTGAGAAATTCTACTAGTGTTCTTAGAAGATTTTTGACATTGGTCAGCACATGTCACTTAAGTATTGAGCAATTGGATCGATTGATCGAAATTGATGAGATAGATAAAACATTTACAAAGTCGCTAGCACTGAGTGAGGCCGTATAGACAAGTCGGGAAATGTCCACTAAAATCGCTAGATGCTCCAAGGCCTACGATTACAGTGAAAAAAAAAAAAAAAAAAACCCTAAATTACATATTTCATTCGTTAAAGAAATTGGAACATTTCATATTTTCATCAATGGACTACCTCAACTAATTAACAAGGTGTCCACACCACTTGATGGTACAAATCCTTATGGAAGGACTTTCAAAACTCACCAATATTTTGATTTTCTAATGTCCCAAATGCACAAGTATGACTTGGTAGCCTTTAACATAAAGGGAAACTCAAAAAAAAAAAAGGCATGTAGATAATATCAAGGGTTAAAATTTAAAAATCAACCCTTTATCAGGCCCATGAAATCAAATTTGAGGGTAAGAAACAAATCTACAGTAATGAACAGATACTGCATTGTAATAGAATTAGTAGTATTCAAAAAAAAAAAAAAATCTACAGTAAAAGAAAAAACCATAAATTACGTATTTCCCCATCAACACTCATTTAAAGAAATTGGAACATTTCATCAATGGACAACCTCAACTAATTCATACCAAGATGTCCACATGACTTGATGGTACAGATCCTTACTCAAGGACTTTGAAAACATAAAAATAATTTTATTTCTATACTGTCCCAAATGCACAAGTCTGACTTGTAGCCTTTAATATGGACGACAACTCAAAAAGAAAAAGCATCTATAGATAATATCAAGGCACATGGAATCAGATTTGAGGTTAAGAAACAAATCTAACTACAGAGTTTGTATTAAAATCTCTATAATATAAGGGAAATAGAAATCTGTTACAAACTAGAACACATAGGTTGACCTAAAACTGGTGTATGCAGTGACATCCATCCAATTCGGAAAAAGTCCTTTCAACTTCAATTGTTGTTCTGTTAGATGCTGGTCGATTACACCGACTTCAACCCTTATGTTTCCTGAGCTACTTGCCTAAACATTAGGAGAAGATGGCCTCAAAATGTAAGAAATTAGAAATTAAAGAAAAAATAAACTTTTATAACAAGATATTCTTAAAAATGGAAACAAGGGAATGAAAATGTGTGGTATAGATTCAAATCCAGGCATCCGGCCTTGGCACTGCATATTTCTCTAACTACAATGATAAATACACACACAAACACAGACATGTCTATGGATATGTAACAGACGTCAGGGATGGTACCCCTGAAATATATCTATGTATGTATGGACAGTTTCGGGAAAGAGTAAATGAGAAAATAAATTTCTTTACCCTGGAGTTCTCCAATCAAATTATAACAATGTGGATTGGCTTTCCGCTTGTTGATTATTCTCTCCACAGTTTTATACTTTTATAATTTAATTGAAGAACTTCAAACAAAATACTACCAAAGAAACTCTACCAAGTCTTAAAAATTTATGAGGAAAGAAAACACAGAAAACAGATGTTGATGAGTGTTTAGTATTGTATGTAACAACACGTTCACAATGAATTATGTTATTTGCGCATTACGAGAAATTTTAATTTAGGAAGTAAATCTGAATGAGGAAACAATAGAAAACATCCTTGATCCTTCCAAAGTTGTAATCGTAGGGGAAAAAATACTACTCTATGAACACTGAACAGAAGAACAAGACATTAAAGGTATTATTACCTCCAACCAGAATGTCCAATTTTCACTACTTGCACCGCTTAATCTACATATATATGAAGGGGGACCATTACCATCCCTTTCAGGAGCTGAAAACAATTCCATGAGGATTAAAAAACAGCAAGAAGAAAAAACAAGGCACCCCCCATTCACAGCTAAATAGAGGAAAAAAATTTCACCTGGAAGTTTGTTATTTGCAAAAGACCAACTGGATAATGGGCCTGTGATATTAAGAACTGAAACCCAGACTTCCTTCAAGGAACTATAAACACATAAAAATAAAATCAAGATTTATATAAACATATACCTGAGAGATTAAGAGAACATACTAATACGTTTAAGGAACAACACTACAAAATTAAATATAAATTGCCAACATATACAGTAAAACATCTATTATGAGGTCCTCTATACTTGTAATATAACACAACACTGACATCTAGCAAGTAGTACCAGTAATATCTTGAGACAATTTGCAGCATCAGAAGTTCAGAAGTCAGAACCACACATTTAGTACATTCAATAAATAACTAAATGTAATAATGGAGCAGTAGGAATGTAAAAATTTCCACAAGAACACAACTCCAGAGCAGAATCAAGTATATGCTGCAAACAATAACTGAATCTGGCAACTAAATTTAGGACTGAAAGAAATTCTCACTGAAAACGTAAGCATGAAATGAAATCCAATGGTCAATATTTACCCCAAAGAGAACTCCAAGTAAATTCTACGAGTGCCACCACCAAGAAGCTTCTGAGGCTTGTTAGCAAATAAATGTGGAAAGCTTTTGTACTTATTCAGGATGAAATCAGGCTTTGTAGGGAACTTAAAACTTGATGAAAAGAGGAAAGATACTGGGAAAATTCCCTGCAAAGAAACAATCATAGGGTCACATATCTGCACTACAGTACACTCTAGAGGAAGAAATAATGCAATGTAATACACTACTTCCATCCCACTTTGTCCTGCTTTCCTTTTTAGTCCATCCCAAAACATGTCCACTTTCCTAATTTAAATACTACAAACTTTTTACTTTATCCATTTTACCCTTAATACTCCTTGTGGCTCATATAACGAGGCTTGACTCAAGTTATTTACAATTCAACTTTGCATAATACTTAATTTAATATTCGTATATAAATTTATATATTTATAAACTACATTAAAAGTACTATCACACACAAAAATAAAAATTTAAAATTATGAAAAAAATTAAACAAAATAAGCAAAGAAGAATGAATTTGGTTGACCAATGAATAGTAAACAAGATAGGTAAAATGGGGAAAAGGGAGTACCTTTCAACTCTGTAAATTGATTTGACTACGCATGTCCATTGGTAAAGGAAAATTTGAAAATAATATCAAATCTTATTTGTTTCCTTAAAAACCATGTCACACACAATTACCCCTTACAAAATGGGACAGTGGGAGTAAGCTCTAAAAGAAATTCATGCTGTATGTGTGCAAATAAGAATTTTTTTTCTTAATTATTGAAGTGTAAAGTGAAATGTGTACTTGTATCGCTAAAGGTGGATGGCCTCAGTTTGGAGCTAAACTAGAGTGTAGCAATAACATAAACATTAAGAAACAAGACAATATTGATTAATTACTGTAGTTTCTGATTGATGCAAACTAATGCAACTCATCTAGAGATGTAACAGAGGTAGATATGAGGAAGCAAAAAAGGGCTATAAAGCTTCTAATTAATTACCATCCAGTCATCTGGGTGAGACTTATCAACACTATGAAAAGATAATTCTGTATTAGTCCCCAGTTCATTTGCCAATTCAGGTGCATGCTTGAAAACAAAAAACATAGAGTTGGAATCAATTGCAGCAAAATCATAGCTGGCACTAATAATTTGACTGGAATCTGTCAGAAAATGATAAAGTTTTATTAGAAAAGATATTAACTGACAGATCATTAAACTATGCAAACAATTGCAGAGTACAATCTTGCATAATTATTGTGTAATAAAAGCAATGCATTAGTGCTACATGAAATCATGTATTACCAATTGAAGCTTCCTATATAAACAATCCCAGAGTACAAATTGTTGTGTGATTAAAGCACTGTAGTGTGCAGTACTGGTTGAAACTCAGCATTTTCACCACAAACTTCTACAAAGTTTCTTCTCCAGTTTAAAAGTTTATGCTTACAGAAGCAGATGTAAATGTGGGCCAAAAAGGAGAAAGAAAAGAAAACCACAACAGCCCCCACCAATAAAAAGCCCTGATATAACATTTTTGTATTCACCATGGACACAGCATTTTATCCAGTTTATGTTTCAGGAAAAGCTGCAAAGAATTTCATTATTGAAAATGACAAGGCAACAAATCCATCATATTAGTCTTTTCTACATTTTTTCCAATTCAAGGAACCAGGCAAGAAAATCATACCTACTCACACTACGAACAAGCTTACATGTCTAACATAGGAATAATTTGTGAATATCAATCATACAAACTGTTAATTAAATATTCCTTTTCATTATTATTATTTTTATTGAGGATGAGGGTAGTTTAGAGCCATCAAGAAGAAGCACTAGTTCAAAATACCTGCATTCCAAATTGTATGTTGAAAAACAACTCTTTTAGGAGCCTCAGTGCTGTATGGAAAGACCAATGATGTCACGGCCATTGTAATGATACCAATGTGCAGCAGGAACTGCATTATGGATTTCCTGGCTAACTGGTTGCCAACAACAGGTATAAGCGGCCCAATACACCAACCACTTATAACCCCAATTGTAGCTGCGACTATCACATCAGGAATAAAATAACCTGCAAGCATTTGGCATTCTAAATTTAGACGATGCTGAAAATTGACTTAGCAAAACCCAAATTCCTTATAATTTTGTACTATAAACACATTAAAAGGGAGCTTAACAAATTCATTGTAGAATAGGCTGGTAAAACTAACCATACGGAGAAGATGGATGAGAGCCAGACATGCTCATTTTCTCAATCAGAAAAATAGCCAGAAACCCACCAAAGTAAGCCGCATACATCACGCAAGGTATTGCAGGGATTACATAAGATGCAGTTGACCTGGCATAAAACTACTTTTGATTAAAAAAATCTAAACACAAAGCCAACAGGCATTATTCACTCTTTGGGAGTACAAGAGCAGTTTTAGCCAGAAATGGAATGGCCTGTCTAGTGAGTATGAATGAATAACATGTCTAAGGAGAATGCATTTAATTTTATACACAATAAGATGGCATAGCAAGCTTTAGAGAAAGTGAGAGAGAGACAGAAAGGACATTTGCCTCAGAATGAATAATGGCTGGAAATGAATGTAGATACTCTTTTAAGTTTCTACCTGAGTGATTCATGACCAAAAGCCTTGTTACATAGGCAGAAGGAAATCCAAGCAGGAATCATGAAAACTAAAATAAGAAAAGTCAAGAAGCCTCCATTCAGTCCAGCTGCAAGGTATGCCTGCTCACAGAAAGTGACTTAGCCATCTTTTCTCTAGATGCATACAAAAGTATATACTTACTAATTCGGAGGTAGCAAAACAAAACAATGCCAAAGAAGACTGACTACACATACAATAATTATCACTCTTTTCTTTAGCTTAAAGGAGTACCATCACGCACCAATGTCACTATGGAGTAAAATCCAAAAGCCCCCCAAAATCTAGCTTCAGTAACCAATTCCTGCTGAAAACCATGTCAGACAATAAGCCAAGTAACCAAAGCGGTATAATGATGTGCGTGATCCACTTCAACCAAAAGCTTAAACTATTAGTGCGTATATACAGTTATCATTTTAAATTTATCCTCAACACTATAATGCATTATAGACAAGCAAGTTACGAAATTTAAAAAGAATGACAGTAACCTACAGAAGTAGCAATGTACCTGATTTGATAATCCAAGAAGAGAGAGATTTTGAGATAGAGGAAAATGTCCCCAAGCAAATCTTGGAATCAACAAACCAATAAGAGAGAAAGGTATGAACATTCCAAATGCCAAAAATGGATTTGCAAACCTACATTTATAAAAGAATAGAGACATTAAATCTTCCAAGTGACAAAATATTTTGCCAACTTTAAATCATAGGATATTAAAAGTGGTCTGATTAATTTAGAACCATTTAAATATAATCAAATGCTAATGTTTTAAGAGTATGAATAAGCAAAGGTCAAAAAAAATCAAAGCAAAGATCAGGGTTAAAGACCAAAGTAAACCAGCAAGTATTAAACTAGTACCAGTTCATTGAATTCCCAGAAAATAATAATCTCATGACAGCAAAAATAATAGGAACCACAATTGCAAGAACAAGTCCAACAGCATGATATAGCAATCCTGCACAATGGAAAATGACAACTTCACACAATAGAAGAAAGAAAGCAAATTGTGCGAGGAACATTCCAATCAAATGAAATAATTCTTGATTCAAGAATGGCCATTACCTTTAATATAATCAAAAAAGGTAGCAAAAGAACAGGTCAATCCCCAAGTCCGAAAGCGTAAGAGAAGCGGCATAAAAAGAAAGATAGCAAGAGGAACACTATAAAGCAGGATGGCAGCCTTTCTTGTGTAGAATATCTGAATCATTTAAAAATATTCAAAAACAAATGGATGTCAATTGGGCCACAGTTCATCTCTGACTCTATAGAGTTAAACGGAAGGGAAAAAATATATAGAAGTAAAAAAAAAAATTAGAGATTTGTGCCCTACCAAGAACCAAGAGAAAAAATCAAAGAAAACTGCACGCTCATCAACTAATCCATGTTGAGAAGCTGAATGCAATTTTCGTTCATGTGCATTCCGAAGTTCAGAGGAGTTGGTGAATGCTCTTATCAGACTGACCAAATTGTCCCCACGTGCTTGCAGGCTTCCAGGTCTGATTTACAAAATTGATGTATCAGATCAAATACAAGTAAACAAAGAAATATAAGAATTTCAATAAAGTGAAACTATACCAAAACACCAATTGTGATGCATACAATAGTCTTTCAACAGTATCAGAGGAGGTATGATAAAAATAACCCCCCAGGAGAAAGATAGTATCCAATCCAGGAATATCGCCATAATCTTGAGCAAACATTCTGTAATCTGTATCACCAGGAACAAAACCAAAAACATCCTGCAAAAACATTGGCAGAATATTTTGAGCAACACTAAATGGATTTTGTTGGGAAAAAAAAAAACCTAAAGCAGATCAATTTCTAGAAAATGGATTTAGTGAGGTAAATCCAAAACCTGAGCTGCACTATTTGCCATAGGATATAAAGCTGCCTTTGAATAAACTTGTGAAGGCCAAGTGCTAGGTCCAGATTGACACACTAAATCTGTTAAGTAGAAAATATGTAAACAATCAACATGCATTCCACTGTAAAGGAGAATGTAGCAAATACCAATGCGCAAGAAAATAAAATTTGAACTCTTTCTGATGCAGAATGCATGAACAAGCATTAGAGCATAACTGCAAGTTTTCTTATATGGGGACAAATGGCAATAGCAAGCATATTATCAAAAGCATTCTATATATATATATATATATATATATATATCCTCTTTAGAGTTTAGAATGATTACAACAAGCAGCTCTTAGACTAAAATTATGAAAAAGAATAATAATAATAATAATAATAAGGCTTACTTAAAAGGATTGGTTTCAATTTAAAAAAAAAAAAAGTTAGCATGTAAACAATGCCTAAAACACATGTAAAATAATAAACAATCAATTACCTACCAGACCCTCCTATTCCAGAAGCCTCAACATTTATGAATGCTCCAATTGTATCACGCCATCTATGTGTTGTTATGAACCCATGTGAGCCCTGAAAATATAAAAATAAAACAAACAAATAAATAAGATAACAGTAACCAAATTGGTTTGCATAGAAGCAGTATAACAATTGTTTTATAATACCATCACAAGATAACTTAAATCAATGTTGAAATACAATACCACGAAAATGTAAGACAGATTATTATACTCAAGTTCCAGTGAAAACAATGAGTAGAGCACACTATAAATGAGATCCTATTATAATAATCTACCACTAATTATAATGAGCACACTATAAGAGTATCAATAAGAAACACCAGATAATCTAATTGTAAGTTGCAATATTACGGGTGGTATCAAGAACATACTTTTTGTCAAATTTAAAAAATAATAATAATAATTAATAAAAAAAAAAGAGGGTTTTATTTTAATCATTATGGAAAATATTAAACTCTTAAAGAATTCTTAAGACAAGGAACCCTTCTTTTGACAAGAAACTTATTCAAAGAATTCTTACCAGCATAAAGAGTTCTTCTGCACCATTGAATAGAAATATAACTGGTCTAGGAGGAACCCAATCAGAATCAATTGTAAACCTGGCTAATTCTAGTATCGAAGCTGGTAAAAGTAGAGACAACACGATCAATATACAAAGCACAGCTTATTACACTCCAGTAAAAGTGAAAAACCACCCCAAAACCTACCTACACATGAGCCACAATCACCAGCACCTGGAGAACCAGGTGTAGTATCAAAGTGGCCATTTACTAGCACTGATGGGTCATTATCTCCTGATTGAACTGACGAGATTCTGTAACTCAATTCAAAATAGTTAATTGTCATATAGACAACACATTTTAAGGCTATTGACTACAACTTAGTCTTAAAAGAAGAGGAAAAATGTAGCTTGTTGGTGTACCTCATAATAATATTAGTATGGTTCCTATAAGTAAAAGAGATGCTGTAACCTAAAAAGATCATATTGAAAGAACCATTGACTGTGGTCTCTTCAATCTCCACTCTGCAACAATCAAAACATCAGTAAGTTAATGAATTAAAATATAGTGACTACGAACTTCAAAATGCTCAGCATCAATAAGCAAGCATAACATAATTATGTGTATCAACAATGAAAAAAGAAATGAGAAACAACCTAACATTGCTTCGAGCTCTCCTCTTCAAGGTCTCCAACTCCGTTTTTATGTATTCCGCGGCTTGTCTCAAACCCGGAGTCCCTTCCTACATTAATTAATTGTTTATAAAGGCAAGAAGCTGTGAAGTTATATATAACAAGGCATCACGAATGCAAAAACTTCAAACAATGTTTCTTTTTTCTTTCATCTCAAACTTAAGCTTCGCAATCACATAATAGATTTCATCTACACGCGCACGAAATTAAAAAGCAGAGCTCTAAGAGCATACACATAGTCCAGAGAGCGTGTATAAATTGAAGATAGATATGATTTCTTACTTGTCGGCCGCCGATGTCTTTGGCTAAGACGCGGACGTGTTCGATGGCTCGGGCTTCGGAGAAGAGATCGAGGGAGGCATCCATGCCGAGAGGCGTGATGAACTTCATGTGGAGGACTGAGTAGGCTAGGAATGATATGAGTCCATAGAGGATTACCAGCGAGAATAGAACCTTGAATCCGGCAACGTCGCCGGAGCTCAACGTCAAAGCCATTCCGTTAAAGCTCCTGCCTCCGATTTCACCGGTAGAAATCTGTTCGGACGGAGATCTCAGTTTCGAAGCAAACAGTGGGAGAGTAAGGAAGGGGCGCGTATAGGAATATATATATAGAATAAAAAGGGTATCAGCTCAAAATGACGTTCAAAACTTGCTAAAGCAGCACTTTTGGCAGCTTATTGGAGGGAGCGGCTGGAAGTTTCCATAAAAATTTAATTCTATTTTGTTCCGTAATATAATGAAGCAGGGTCAACGTGGGCCGAAGCCCACGGTTAGGGTTTAGAGTTTTTGACCAGCGAAAATGCAGATTTTGTGAGCTTGGCCCACGCGAGTAGGCAGGTTTCGCGAGCCTGCGGGCTTTTTATTCAGTAGTTATGCTGTGGACTTGGGTCCAAAAACGACGCGTTTTTCTTTTTTTACTTTTTTTTTTTACTAAACATATTGGCTTCAAATGTGGAACACAAACTCTACATTCACATACACTATACTCTACATTCACAATTTGTAAACTCCACATTCACATATTACAGGATTATATGTTTAGTAACTATATTACCACTGTTATGCATTCACACATTCAAAACTCTATATTCACATGTCATATACTCTATATTCACAACTTGAGAACTCCACATTCACACATTATAGGGTTACAAGTTGCTAGAACTTCTTAACTCTATTACAGATTCACACATGCATAACTCTACATTCACGATTTCTATACTCCATATTCTCAATTTGAAACATCCACATTCACACATTTCTGGGCAACTCTACATTCACACAATCATAAGTCTACATTCACGATTTCTATACTCTACATTCACACTTTGAAACCTCTACATTCACACATTTTTGGACAACTCAATATTCAACAATATGTTTACTAAAAAAAAAAAAAAAAAAAAAAAAAAAAAAAGATAAAACGACGTAGTTTTGGACCCAGGTCCACCTTGCAAGGTGGACCTGGGTCCACAGCATAATTTGCGCTTTTTATTATCAATTAATATATACACACACTAAACAATAAAATCTTTAAAATATAAATTTTTAAATACAAAAAATATAATATTTTCTTAATTAAATTATTTGAATATAGAGCAATAATATAATAATCTTTTTAATGTCCGCGGTGGGCGGGTCGGCTCACATTAACATCCCTAATCTATATCTATACTATTAATAAAATAATATCCTCAACTTTAATTTCCCGCCCAAAACACTCCTATACTGTTAAGGTTTGCGTAATATTGTAAAATATGGTAATACATTTCCAATTCGTTATACAATTGTAAATTAAAATATAGTAACACAATTCATAATAAAATATATTCCTTCATACCTCCTATTCGTAATACAATTCTAGATTAAAATTACTAATCGTAATAATACAGCACATATATTTCCCTGCAATGCAATCTATCTATACTATTAATAAAAACAATATCCTCAACTTTAATTTCCCGCCCAAAACACTTTTAAGGTTTGCGTAATATTGTAAAATATGGTAATACAATTCCTATTCGTAATACAATTATAAATTAAAATATAGTAACACAATTCCTAATAAAATATATTTTTACCTACGTTCCTATTCGTAATACAATTCTAGATTAAAATTACTAATCGTAATAATACAGCACATATATTTCCCTGCAATGCAATCTATACTATTAATAAAAAACAATATCGTCAATAGGGATGTCAATTGTACCCGTACCTGACGGGGAACCCGATTCCCTGCCCCTACGGGGATGGGATGGGGACAAAAATAGGGGATCGGGGATGGGGATGGGAGCAATTTTAAATTCCCCGCCGAAATATATATATGTATAGTCACACAACACACACATATGTATTACTTTGTATATAATATATACGGAGTATAATTTTAGAAGCATTTTTGTCATTGTATGCCATGAAATGTATATTTAGGTAACATGTTTAATTGTAAAATATTGAATACTACTTTAAGTTGGAGATGAATATATATGCGTTATTTATTTAAATATTTTAATGTTTAATTTTTAAATCTTTTTATAACTTATAAACGGGGTGGGGATTCCCCGTCCCTGAATAATCCCCGTGGGGATGGGGATGGGGGGATTTTTCCCTTCCCCTGCGCGGATGGGGACGAGGACGGGGAATGGGGAAGAAAGTCGGGGTCAGGGATGGGGGGTATGTCCCCCGCCCCCACCCCGCCCCGTTGACATCCCTAATCGTCAACTTTAATTTCCCGCCCAAAACACTCCTATACTGTTAAGGTTTGCGTAATATTGTAAAATATGGTAATTGATACACATGATTTTATACCTTTATTTGCCCCACGAATCAAGAGTTTTTGTTGCTTAATTTCTTTACCGTGATACATTTAAGGCTCGTGATGCCGGCTGTGATCCCCACTACGGACAAGCAGTCGGCCACGCCGCATCACGACCACAATCCCGGCCGTGATGGCGGCCGTGACCCGGCTGCTGTCCAGTATTTAAGTCGCGTTTTTGATATTTTACGGAGTTCCGAACCCTAATTTTAGTCTAGTGCAGTTTTTCCCTTCTTTAGAGTTTTCCATAGCATACAATACAGTAGTTTTACATTTTTGAATTCGGTTTGAAGCTTGGAATCATCATTTGGTTTGGAACTACTCTTGAGAATTGTTAGTAAAGTTTTCTTCTTTTAATCTTTAATCTTGCAGCTATGTCTTCCATCTTTAATTCTTGCTTTGCTGTGTTTACTCCCATCATGAGGGAGTAATTCGCTTATGGGTTTGGATTAGGGGTCCATTGTTAATCTTGATGTTCGATTTATGATTAATTGCATAAAGGGATTGAATCTTTTACCTAGGGTTTATGTTGAATTGGGGATTTCTTTGCACTAGTTATTGGTTTGTGGTCAGAATTAATTGCTAGTCTAGGAGAGGGATTCATCACAACGACAGTTGGATGGAGACCTCGAGCCTTACCAATTTCAACCTAATTTTCCTGCTATGGAAGTAGAGGTAATATTGGGGGCTTACAATGCTTAGGTGCTTAAGGTTATGATTGATGCAGCACGACAGTGGGGCAATCTTAGCCTAATTCTCTTATTGATTACGAAAGTAGCTGAGTAGAATTCTTTTGTGCATTGCCCATATATCCCTTGGTTAATTATTCTTTCCCTAATCCTGAGCTTGTTAGAACATAAAGGTTACAATCCCCCTAATCTGGCCCATACTTTTATCATACAGTTCATACCTGAATCAATATTGCTTTCTTTTACATCCCTAAATCTTTGTTGCTTGGATTCTAAAAGTTCATATACTCTAGTGCTTGGTAATTCACACCGTCACGTGCCATAACACCAATCCTCAGCGGAACGACATTACACCTTTTACACTCATCATTTGTGCTCATCACATTTTGGCGCCGTTGCCGGGGATTGGCTTATTTGGTTTTGATTGTGTGATTAATTTCTTACTAGCATTAGAGTTAGTGAATTTTAGGAGATCAAGTTTTATTTTATTGTTTATTCAGAAAAAGAAAAAAAATATTCTTATTTGCACTAACCCATAACCAATCTTTTCCAAGAGTGTTTGTGGTTGTTTTTTACATTAGGTTTCCCTCCTTTTATGCACACTAGATCGAGAGGGAACACGAATCTTCGTCCCTACGATCCAAATCTTGAGAGGAAGTTAAGGACGGAGAAGAAGAGGTTACTTGATTGGCTTAGAGAGTTTCAGGACTTCGAAGTTGACATGGAGACCGGAGCCAGTAGCAATACCGGGCAACCTGCCCATACTGGTATTAACACATAGCACCCGAGGCAGAGAGAGGCAGTTGGGGACAACTCTGGAGTTCGTGCCGATCCCCAAATTCCAAATGTTCAGGATCAGACACAGAACTACAGGGCTGATCCAAACCCAAATATCAATGTTGGGGGAGGATTGGGTGCTCAATTCATGCAGCAGCAGCCTGTGTACCAGCAGCCAGGCTATGGGGTTGGGATGCAAAATCTTCTCCATCAGATGAATCCCAACCTGTTTCAGCAATTTGCCCAAGAGTTTCCACAGGTAGAGCCAATGGCTGCACATTTAACCCTTGAGTTTACTGAAGAGGATTGCATTGTGTATCTAGGGATTGAGGCAAACAACTTTGAGTTGAAGACTCAGCTCATACAGATGGTCCAGAATAATCAGTTTGGAGGATCTCGGGTGGAGGACCCGAAAACCCACATAATTCATTTTGACCGTATCTGCCAGACCATCAAGATGAATGGTGTTCCTAGTGAAGCCATCAAGCTGAGACTATTTCCTTTTTCCCTGAGAGATCAAGCACAACGTTGGTTGAATTCCTTTCCAGCCAACCATTTCATTACATGGGAACAGCTCCACAAGGCTTTCATGCAGGAGTACTGTCCTCCTTCCAAGGCTGTCAAGCTAAAGAAGCAGATTCAGAATTTCCAGCAGTTTGGCAATGAAGATCTTCCTGAGGCTTGGACGAGATTTAAAGACTTGAGGAGGCAGTGCCCGAAGAATTTAATGACCCCAGGTGATTTTATTTCCTCATTCTATGAGGGATTGTCTAACCGGTCAAAGATTATTCTAGATACCTCATCCTTTGGGGGTATTTTCATTGATATGGGACCGGCAGCTGGAGAGCAGATGATTGAGATGATCACCTCTAATAATACTTACTGGTACACTGAGGGGGATGATATACCCAAGAGAGAGAAGCCAGCTGGGATGTTTAATTTGAAGTTGAAGACAAGATAGCGATGCAGGCTCAGCTGGATTCCATCCAACACATGCTAAAATAGATAGTGCAGGCCCCCACTCAGAGTGTACAGGCAGTTGCTCAGCCTCCACTGATTCTTCAGAATTCTTATGGTTCTAACCCCTATTCTGTGCCACAGGTACCTCTTGTAGCCTGTTGTGAAATTTGTGGTGGAAACCATACAGCTCAGACATGTCAGTTGTTAGATTTCGATAACCAAGTTCCTCAGCCTAATGTGGAGTAAGTTGACCTCATTGGTTATTCTAGACCACAAGGCCAGGGACAAGGTTATGGGAACTATCAGCAACAAGGAAGGAATTAGGTTGTTCCCTCTTGGAACAATCAAAGAAATCAATTGAGAAACAATCCACCAGCATTTCATGGTAACCAAGGAAATAGGGGTGGAAACCAAGTCCAGTGGAGAAACAATCAGAACTTTGGGCAAAATAATCAGAATATAACTCAAGGGCAATTCCAGCAAGGAAACCAGAATTTTGGGAACACTCAGGGTCAAGGTTCTTCTAGACCACCTCAGGATGTTGATATGCAGCTTCTCATGAGCACTATGATGGCTCAGTTTAGCAAGCTTCAAGTAGAGATAGATGGTCTCAAGGCTCAACAACAAGGAGGAGGTAATCAGTTTTCTAATCAACCTTCATCTTCAAATGGTAGGTTGCCTAACAGTACAGAAAATCCAAGGAAGCAGGTGAATGCAGTGACCACGAGAAGTGGATTAGCTTTGAAGGATCCACCTTTTCCTTCTAATGATCCAGTACCTGAGGAAACTGATGAGGAGAATGAGGGCATTCAGATTGAAGATGTTCCAGATGAGAGTGAAGAGGGGCTTGAGTTACAGAGAGACAGTGCTAAGGGGAAAGCCCCTATGCAAGATGTGAGTGCTCCAAGTAAAAAGCCTGAGAAGAAGAATAAGCAGATTGGTGACTCAATTGTTCCTTGCAATCTCTTGCCATTCCCACAAAGATTGTGGAGATCCAAGGAAACTGAGAGAGAGAATAAGTTCAAGAAGATGCTGGATAAGTTGGAAATTTCCATGCCCTTTGTTGATGTGGTGACTCAGATTCCTTCATATAAGAAATTCTTGAAGGATATTCTGAGTAATAAGAGTGCTGTGGTGGATCTCAGTGAGGGGGCATTGGCTTGTGCAGCTCTTCAACAAAAGTTGCCTCCCAAACTGAAGGATCCAGGTAGTTTCACCATCCCTTGCATTATTGGGGGATTTGTAGTGGGCAGTGCTTTATGTGATCTGGGTGTCAGTGTTAGCCTGATGCCATACTCCTTATGCAAGAAGCTTAACCTGGGCATTCCAAAGCCTACTACTATGACTCTCCAGATGGCTGACAAATCCATTAAGCGCCCAGTGGGAGTTCTTGAAGACATCCCGGTGATGGTTGATCAGTACTTCATACCGGGAGACTTTGTGATTCTAAATATGGAAGAGGATGCCAAGGTTCCCATTATCCTTGGTAGGCCTTTTCTAGCTACTACTGGGGCTCTCATAGATGTTAAGAGGGGAAAGCTGGTGATGGAGGTGGCTGGCCACAAAATTGAATTTGATATCTTTAAGATGGCCAAACACCAACCCTCTTACATCGATGAGTGTCATGTGATTGAAGTGCTGGAGTAGTGTAGTGCAGAGGTGGAGGAAGAGGAGGATGAGGACTCCTCTGAACCAGTTGCTGAGGAGTTGGAGGATTCACTAGAAATAGTGGTTTCTCTTACTCCATTCGAAGAGGAGCAGGCTCCGAAGGTAGAATTGAAACCTTTGCCTTCCAATTTGAGGTATGTATTTCTTGGCTCTAACTCTACTTATCCTGTGATCATCAGTTCCTCTCTGAAAGAGGAACAAGTTGAGGAACTGTTGACTGTGCTTAGAAAGCACAGGAAGGCCATTGGGTATTCGATTGGGGATTTAGTTGGCATTGATCCTAAGTATTGTTTGCATAGAATTTATCTAGAGGATGATGCCAAGGCTAGTGTGGAGCCCCTCAGGAGGCTAAACCCCAATCTGAAAGATGTTGTTAAGAAAGAAATTTTTAAGATGTTGGATAATGGTATTATCTACCCTATCTCGGATAGCAAGTGGATTAGTCCTATTCATGTTGTTCCGAAAAAGGGCGGTATTACTGTTGTTGAGAATGAGAATAATGAGTTGATCCCTACTAGACTTGTCACTGGACATCACATGTGCATTGATTATAGAAGGTTGAACAAGTCTACTAGGAAAGATCACTTCCCCCTCCTTTCATTGACCAGTTGCTGGAGAGAATGTCCTGCAACGAATATTTCTGCTTTCTAGATGGTTTTTCAGGTTACTTTCAGATTTCAGTCCACCCGGATGATCAGGAGATAACTACGTTCACATGTCAATATGGCACTTATGCTTTCAAGCGTATGCCATTTGGCTTGTGTAACGCACCAGCTACATTCCAGAGATGCATGATGTCCATTTTTTCAGAGTTTGTGGAGGAGATTATAGAGGTGTTCATGGATGATTTTTCTGTCTATGGGAAGTCATTCAATGAATGTCTCTCTAATCTCGAGAGGGTGCTATGCAGATGTGAGGAGGTGAATCTTGTGCTCAACTGGGAGAAGTGTCACTTTATGGCTTCAGAGGGCATTGTTCTGGGCCACAAGGTGTCTGCAAGGGGAATTGAGGTGGACCCAGCTAAAATTGAGGTGATTGCTAAGTTGCCACCCCCTAATTCTGTGAAGGGAGTGAGGAGTTTTTTAGGTCATGCTGGGTTCTACAGAAGGTTCATTAAAGATTTCTCTGGGATTGCTAAGCCCCTTACTCATCTGCTTGCTAAAGATGTCCCCTTTGATTTTGATGATTCTTGTCTTGTGGCTTTTGAAAAATTGAAAAATGCTCTTTGCCATGCTCCCATAATTCAGCCCCCTGATTGGTCTTTGCCTTTTGAATTGATGTGTGATGCTAGTGATTTTGCAGTAGGGGCTGTGTTGTGCCAGAAGAAAGAAAAAAGTTATCATGTAATTCATTATGCTAGTCATACGCTTGATGATGCACAGGTGAACTATGCAACAACTGAGAAGGAACTTTTGGCCATAGTGTTTGCAGTTGATAAGTTCAGGCCTTATTTGATGGGGAGCAAGGTAATTGTCCACACTGACCATGCAGCTTTGAGATATATGTTCCAGAAAAAAGATGCTAAGCCACGATTGATTCGATGGATTCTCCTGCTACAAGAGTTTGATTTGGAGATAAGAGACAAGAAGGGCACCGAGAATGTGGTTGCTGACCATTTGTCCAGGCTTGAAGGCCGAGAGAAAGATGAGTTGCCCATTGATGACACTTTCAGAGGTGAGACATTGTTGGCTGTGAATACCTCCGTACCATGGTTTGCAGACATAGTTAATTTCCTGGTGGGTGGTTACATTCCGAAAGATTTTGATTACAATAAGAAAAAGAGGTTTGTGCATGATGTGAGAGATTATTTTTGGGATGAGCCACTACTGTTTAAGAGGGTCCTGATGGTATTGTGAGGAGGTGTGTTCCTGAGGAGGAGTTTGATAGTGTTCTTTTTCATTGTCATGCTTCACCTTACGGGGGACACATGAGTGCTGATCGTACTGCTTTGAAAGTTTTGTAGTCAGGATTGTTTTGGCCTACTTTGTTTGCTACTGCTAAAGACTTCGTGAGTAGGTGTGATAGATGCCAGCGGACTGGCATTGTTAGTAGGAGACATGAGATGCCCTAGAGAGGAATTTTAGAGGTTGAGATATTTGATGTCTGGGGAATGGACTTTATGGGTCCGTTTCCTCCTTCTTTTGGTAATGAGTACATCTTGTTGCAATGGATTATGTGTCTAAGTGGGTGGAAGCAATAGCAGCTCCTAGGAATGATGCAAAGACTGTGGTCAAGTTTGTGAAGAATAATATTTTCTCCCGGTTTGGTGTGCCTAGGTCCTTTATCACAGATAATGGGGCTCATTTTTGCAATAAGTTTTTGGAGAAGCTTTTGGTTAAGTATGGGATTTACCACAGGTTGTCCACACCATATCATTCACAGACCTGTGGACAAGTTAAGCTGGCAAACAGAGAAATCAAGTCAATTATGGAGAAAGTGGTGAGTCCTAACCGGAAGGATTGGTCACTGAAGTTAGATGATGCTTTATGGGCTCTCCAGACTGCATTCAAGACTCCTATTGGTGTGTCTCCTTTCAAACTTGTGTTTGGGAAGTCATGCCATTTACCAGTTGAGTACGAACATAAAGCTTATTGGGCAGTTTCGAAGTTGAATTTGGATGAGAATATGTCTAGAGAGAAGAGATTGTTGTCATTGAATGAGTTGGAGGAATTCCGGATGGATGCCTATGAGAATGCCAAGATTTACAAGGAGAGAACAAAGTACTTTCATGATAAGAGAATCCTAAGGAGGAGTTTTGAACCGGGTGATCAAGTATTGCTATACAATTCCCGATTGAAATTGTTCCCTGGGAAGCTCAAGTCTAGATGGTCAGGACCGTTTACGGTGGTTGAGCAATCTCCATCGGGTGCGGTCACTATTGTTGGCATTACTGGTGATCCATTCGTGGTTAATGGCCAGAGGTTGAAATATTTCCATGTTCCAGAATCAAAAGAAGATATGGTTAAAGTAGTTTGGGATCTCTTTATTCCCATCTACACTTGATGATCACATGGCTGAGTCGAGCTGACGACAGTAAACTCAGCGCTTCATGGGAGGCACCCCATGTTATCCTTTACTTTTTGCATTTTACTTTCTGCATTTTTCTTATTTTTTAGTTTGGAGTAGAGTAGGATTTTTCTTGTTTATGGGGTGTTTCTTGGGTTATTTTGGTGAGGAGTGTGTAGTGTTTTACTTTTGAAGGAGTGGGGAATGGTTAGATTTGAAGAGGTTAGGTGTGGAAACAGGTCACAAATGCTCTAGGACTAACTTGCAGGTGAAACCGAACTTGGGCGCGAAAAAAGACAAAACAGCGCAAGGCGGAGCCTGGATCACGGCCACGGTCACGGCCGTGACCCAGGCCGTGATGCCGAGGCGTCGTTTTTCACCGAACAGAGCGAAAGAGGGCTCTGGGTCACGGGCCGCATCCCGGCCGTGATGACGGCCCAGAAATTCCAGTGTGTTCCGGGCAAAATAGGGCTCTGGGTCACGGGCCACCTCCCGGCCGTGACCCTGGCCATGAGGGCTGTTCCAGATTTCCAGTGCTGAGAGCACTATAGAGAGCTCTGGGTCACGGGCCACATCCCGGCCGTGACCTAGGCCGTGATGGCGTCGGAAAATTCCAGTGTTGAACAGGGTGAAAGAGGGCTCTGGGTCACGGGCCACCTCCCAGCCGTGACCCAGGCCGTGATGGTCTGCTTCCAATTCTAGTGTTGAGAGCATGTTTGAGGCCTCTGGGTCACGGCCCGCATCCCGGCCGTGACCCAGGCCGTGATGCGTTGCCGAATGAAATTCCAAAAAAATAAAAATAAGGCCCAGGGTCACGGCCCGATCCCGGCCGTGACCCCGGCCGTAATGGCGGACTGGGTTATAAAACCCAGTCCGCGTTTCCCCTTCCCTTTTTCCCCAATCTGAAACCCTAACCCCCTTCTCCCAATTTCTCTCCACCCCCAACTTCCATACACCAAATTGGACCTCTTTGCTTGTGATTGCTTGCTCATTCTTGCTCTATATCATCTTCTTCCTCCTCTATACAAGGTTTGAACTTCAATTTCCTTACTTTTAGTGCTATTTTCGAAATTTGTTGGTAGTGTTCATATGGTTCCTATAATCTTTGGATGGATGGTTGGCTGTTGTTAGTTTAAGCATGTTTAGGTTTAATGTTGTTCATTACATGATAGAGAAGCTTGCTTAGTGCTTTAATGGTGTTCACATTATGGATTTGGGTGAAACTTTGAATACCCATTTGTATATGAATTGAATGTTGATTGTGGATGACCTTCTTGATAGTTTTAGGATTGTGGAGTAGTTGTTACTAATTTGGCGATGATTCTTGAGCAATTTGCGATGTTTGAGCCGAACTCTAGGTTAGGTTTATTTATTCAAAAAATAATAATAATAAAAAATAAAAAATAAACTAGTTTCTTTTAGATAGTCATATACTCCACAACCCTGAACTCCTTTGTGCTTTCAAATTGGCTAACCCTCACCCCATGGATATCTTTGGTGTGAGTTGTTTGCAGATGCGTCCACGTAATAGGAAGAAATCAGTTGCACAGAGGCAACTCGCAGCGCCACCGGTGCCTGACACCCCACTGCATGTCCAAAGCTCTTTGAGCAATTTAAGTTCTTTTCCGAGCGACAGATATTCAAGCCGTACGTCCTCTCTTTGGACGTTGCGGCCCACTTTGGTATTCGGAATGAGGTTGCTGACTTGGTGGAACTCCCAGAATGGAGGTACTTGTTAATGGAGTTCAATGAAGACACACACAAGGACTTGCTAGTTGAGGCAATGACTACGATGAAGCTTACAAAATTTGATAGCCTCACTAGTAGTGTCTGTGTTCAGTTTCACATTGGCCATACGATGTTCCGGTTTAGCCCGGATAACTTGAGTGACTTGATGGGTTTCGGCCCGGTACAGCAGCTCACGGAGGAGGAGAAGTTTGACCGATATGCCAATGTCCCTAATGTTCAAGAGTTCTGGGAGGAACTCACAGATGGCACCACAGTGTTCAAGAGCTCCCACAGTCGCTCATCTGAATTCCTTAAATTGGAGCACAAGTTTATGCAATATCAGCTGGGCCACTCCATCACAGGCCGCTTTGATGCTACGAGCTCCGTGAATCACACTGACGTATTCTGTCTATATGGCATGGTCAAGCGTGTTCGGCTACACATGGGAGTGGTGGTGTGGAATTTGATGAAGAATCAGTATTACATGCGTGGTATGGCTTTGTATCTTGGGCCGTATTTCACGCGGATCCTCCGAGCTACACAGCAGATTGTCTTGACTGCGCCCAGGGCTCCGGGTATGCAACCTCTCATAGCGGCGGCTGTGGGGAGAATGGGGGAGAAGATCGCGCCAAAGAGGCGGCGCACTGCTGATATGGCTAATGTGGCTGATGCTAGGAGAGAGGAGGAGGCCTATGAGGCCAATCCTAATGCTGCAGGTCCTGCCAATGTTGGGGCAGGCGGGAGTTCATCTTCGACTAATTTCCAGCAGCAGGCTTTGGCCCAGCTGGCGGCCATGAATATGAGATTTGACCGCATTGATAACCGGCTGGATGAGATGGCGGCCGAGAATGCTGTGAGCCGCGCGGAGGCCCAGGCTTACTACGAGTGGATGCGTGGGCATTACCCTCCTCCGGGGGGCCCCTCGTTCCCACCTTATGACCCCTCCTCCATGGGATGATGTGCCTCGTGAAATTTCTGACACTCTATTCTTTTATTTTCTGTTTTTTTTTTTTGTTTTTAGTTCGTTTTAATTTGTATGATGCTTAAGACTTTAATTCTGTTATGCTATTTCCTGCTTTCAATTTGTTCCTCTGCTTTCTAGTTAGTCTGCTTTTGTTTTAGTTCGTGGGGTTTTGTTTGTCCATCAGGGACGATGTCCAGACTTAGTGTGGGGGGGAGCTATTTTCTGACAAAATTGTGAAAGCTAAATTTTGATGAACTTTGCTTGGAGGATTCATTTTGCAGCTTAGGGTAGTATGTTTTCCTTGTGTTGTGGCTGTGACCATTTCTCTTTCTGCTAGTTTGTGGTTTGTCTGGTGGTACTTGTGCATTTTAGCTTGTCAAGGATGATTCAAGGTTGAGTTTGTGTTTAATTCAGTCTCTTGCCAATAGTTGGGTTAACCTTTAACATAAATGTTCCCCCTGTGTGTTATGCATTGCTAGTGAAGGCTTATGTGGGATTCCGGTGATATTTGTTCTGTCATAACTTGTCTTAGTGCTCTCATAGTGAAGTCTAGAATTTGCATGCTTTGAAGTGATTTAGGCCATTCTTGTTAGCCCAAGCCTTTAAACCTACCCTGTGTTACATATTTTCCCTAGTTGTCCCCTTTGAGCCTTGTTTTTGTTTAATAAGTGCGAAAGCACTTAACCCCGTTCTTTGTATTGTTTTTCTTGTTCAACCCTATTATTTGACCCTTAGCCTTTAGCCATATATTTTCCATTCACCCTTAGAGAGAATGTAGCATTTGTTCTTTAACTTAGAGGAGATTTACCTTTTTGAGCTTATTTTTGATAGAATTATTCATGTTACCTTTGTTCTAGTGTGGGGGTGTGGTGAAGGAAGTTATTGATTGATTGAATGAAAGAAAAGGAAAAATTTGTTGGTTGAAAAGAAAGAAAAGAAAAGTTTGAAAAAGAGTTTGAAAGTGAAGAAAAGGTTTGTGAAAAAGAAAAAAAAAAAAGAAGGATGAATAAAAGTGCAAGTCCAGTTGCTAGAATAATTGTCTTCACCCCCACTAGTTTAGAATACTCTTGTGTTTCCAAGTATATTTTGCTCTATTGATTCATATTTTCCACGTCTCCTCTAGGTTTAGTTGTGAATAGGTGTGAAATTCTCTCTCTTTTGTGCATTTTTCCATACCCCTTCTTTGTTTAGCCACTCACCCTTAGCCCCATTACAAGCCGAATAAAGACCTATTTGATCTTAGCATGCAGTTTTAGAGTAATCTATGTGAGTATGAAGGGCATGTCTATGGGAGTTCATCTTAAGCCAAGTCTTGCATAATCTCAACTGAGTACATGTGCATACAGGGTTTTAATCTACCTTAATTTGGGTGCCCGGTTATTGGCCTGAGAGGGGAACTCACTTGTGATTCTGAGATGATTCTTGAAGCAGGTTAGATTGTACAAGTTGGTTGGTGGAATGTTTGGTTGAGCAGGAAGGAAGTGTGATCAGTGACTATGCCTGGAGGATGGTCTATCCTGGGTTTACTTGAGGACAAGCAAAAGTTCTAGTGTGGGGGAGTTGATACACATGATTTTATACCTTTATTTGCCCCACGAATCAAGAGTTTTTGTTGCTTAATTTCTTTACCTTGATACATTTAAGGCTCGTTTGTGTGTTATATTTGATCATGTCTAGTTTATTCACAAATGAGGAGCAAAGGAAGGATTTTCAGTCATCTTGGACCAGCTTTCGAGACATAAGGAATCCACCCCGGGCCGGAAAGGAGCAACAGAACACAAAAGGAGTCAGAAGAGGACCAGAGGGCCGCATCACGGCCTGCCTCACGGTCGTGATGCCGGCCGTGATCCCCACTACGGACAAGTAGTCGGCCACGCCGCATCACGATCACGATCCCGGCCGTGATGGCGGCCATGACCCGGCTGCTGTCCAGTATTTAAGTCGCGTTTCTGATATTTTACGGAGTTCCGAACCCTAATTTTAGTCTAGTGCAGTTTTTCCCTTCTTTAGAGTTTTCCATAGCATACAATACAGTAGTTTTACATTTTTGAATTCGGTTTGAAGCTTGGAATCATCATTTGGTTTGGAACTACTCTTGAGAATTGTTAGTAAAGTTTTCTTCTTTTAATCTTTAATCTTGCAGCTATGTCTTCCATCTTTAATTCTTGCTTTGCTGTGTTTACTCCCATCATGAGGGAGTAATTCGCTTATGGGTTTGGATTAGGGGTCCATTGTTAATCTTGATGTTCGATTTATGATTAATTGCATAAAAGGATTGAATCTTTTACCTAGGGTTTATGTTGAATTGGGGATTTCTTTGCACTAGTTATTGAGGTTTGTGGTCAGAATTAATTGCTAGTCTAGGAGAGGAATTCATCACAACGACAGTTGGATGGAGACCTCGAGCCTTACCAATTTCAACCTAATTTTCCTGTTAATCTTAATAATACAGTACATATATTTCCCTGCAATGCAATATATATATACTATTAATAAAAACAATATCGTCAACTTTAATTTTCCACCCAAAACACTCCTATACTGTTAAGGTTTGCGTAATATAATACAATTGTAAATTAAAATATAGTAACACAATTCCTAATAAAATATATTTTTATCTACGTTCTATTCGTAATACAATTCTAGATTAAAATTACTAATCGTAATAATACAGTACATATATTTCTCTGGAATGCAATCTATACTATTAATAAAAACAATATTCTCAACTTTAATTTCCTGTCCAAAACACTCATATACTGTTAAGGTTTGCGTAATATTGTAAAATATGGTAATACAATTCATATTCGTAATACAATTGTAAATTAAAATATAGTAACAAAATTCCTAGATTAAAATTACTAATCGTAATAATACAGCACGTATATTTCCTTGCAATGCAATCTATACTATTAATAAAACCAATATACTCAACTTTAATTTGGTTTGCACCGCCCCCCCCTCCCCCGTGCGCACGAGAGAGAGCCTCTATGCTATACAAATCAATAAGCTTTAGAAAGACTATTGTATAAGTAGTTGTGCAAACCCACTTCCCAAACCAATGTGGGACAAAAGCTACTTGAATGTTTTTTCTCTCCTTTTTTCTAACTCAAATGGGTCAACTTTGCGAACCAATTTTTCATTCACCCATTATTCTTTTTGAGCGTACAATATATCAAAATTTTCGTCTAACTACTAAGAACCCGAATCCACTTTGACCCGACCCAAATCGAAAGTGGACGCCACATATATTTATACCACAATATAGCCACTAAAATGCCATTTATGCTATTTTTTCCAACAATTATTTGTCCAGAGAATATCAACACTCTACGGTCAACCAACAATCACTCAACTGATTATCTCATTACTCCCAAGTGAATTTTTTCTCTAATATAGTTATACTTACTGAATATCAAAATATAAGTGTACCTTAAGATCTTGCAATAACTAACCGACGAGTAATTAAATTAATGATATATAATGCAATGGAAATTATCTACATATTGCATTTAAACACTTATTTTAGAACACTGAATTTTTGTGATATTTGTTGCATGCAAGGAAGATTCATGTAGATTGCTGAAAAAAAAAACCAATTTTTAATCACGGTCAATTGTACATGCCTTTTTCCCGAGTCACCCATCCTGATAGCCTGAAAGTGTTAATTAGTTCTAGACGAGGATGGACAAGATTGTGTTGATACTACCAATGTTGTCTACAAAGAGGTTTCAATAATGTGTAAATACAACCGGTGATATTATATTTTTTTCCAAGATGGAAAAATTGCTATATATCTACACAAAAATATATATTCCATACATATGAGTTAAAATAGCAATTGATTCCTATGACTGAGTTACTAGAGAACAGGCATATTTGTCCAATTTATAAAAATCCTAAACAATGATATATAAAATCTCTAAAGTTCCAGCACAGCATGCGTACATCTACACATTAGCTATTAATTAAGCAATTAGTTGCCGGAATTCAAACAAGGATAACATTAGAAGGCATAATCGATCCAAAACATATCTTCAATCGCACTATATAATATTTGATGTTATAATTTATATAATTATATATCGATCCAAATATTCTTTAATATATTATAACAAATCCATTCCGTGCATCGCACGGGTGAAATTACTAGTATTGTAAAATATGGTAATACAATTCCTATTCGTAATACAATTGTACATTAAAATATAGTAATACAATTCGTAATAAAATATATTCCTTCATACGTTCCTATTCGTAATACAATTCTAGATTAAAATTGCTAATCGTAATAATACAATTCTATACTATTAAAGTTTGCGTAATATTGTAAAATATGGTAATACAATTCTTAACGAAAATTTGGCATAAACTGCAAGGCCAACTAATTTTCTGGACGACATTCGTGCCTGCAGGTGTCGGCACACACGAGTTAAGCCGTTTCAAGTTCATTTGATTTGATTTGATTACATCTACACATTAGCTATTAATTAAACAATTATTTGCTGGAATTCTAACAATGATAACATCAAAAAACATAATCGATCCAAAACATATATTCAATTGCACTATATAATATTTGATGTTATAATTTATATAATTATATATCGATCCAAATATTCTTAATATATTATAACTAATCCATTTCGTGCATCGCACGGGTGAAAATACTAGTATAATGTAATATTATGACTTTCAATAATTAATTACTTTAAGTTACTACCAAAAATATACTATTTCGAAATATCAAAATTAATTCTCGATTATTAAATTTTCCTAATTAGATACTATCAAGTTGATACCTAATTTGGTCCTCCCTACCATCTCTAATTAATTTTTAAAGGTTAACCAATAACTTCAATAACTCTCACCTTTCACCTTATGATGCAATTGCAAACTTTGAAGTAAATATTCGAAATATTATATTTCCTTTCCTTACCATTCTCTCCTCTATCATCTCTTCCTGACTCATCCAATAATGCCAACATACTCTACTACCTTATATGAAGGGACAGTAGAGACAATAAGACCTAACAAAAGAAATTCCACTACACCATGTTATTGATAAAAAAAAAAAACAAAAAAAAAAAACCAAGAGCCAGGGAAAGATTAGAGATTTAAAAACTTCAAAAGATAAGTGTATTCTTATTAAAAGATATCCATCAAAAGATATGATTAAAAGATAGAAGTGATTATGATGTTATAAGCTAGAGCATTGAAGGATGGATCAAAGATATATTATTAGATGAGTTGTTTATTTGTCTCAACAGAAGATAAAACTTAATTTCCTTCAATAAGAAGAGCCAACAATAAGAGACAAAATGAGTAAATGAGAACCAAGAGGATCGAATATTCAAAAAAAAAAAAAAGAAGAATATCTCGTTCAATGGAAGAAAATGTGCTTTGAAGAAAAATCAACATACATGTGGTGTATATCTACAACATCTTGAAAAATAGAATTAAAGGCATGTCACTAATTTTTGAACAAAATTGAATTTCTATTGGTGAAGAGACAAAACACCCAATGACATTAAATATTAGCATAGAGAAAATACACATAAGTTCACATTTTCTAAAACTTGAGTCATTTCTTCATTAATTTATGTTGAACAAATCCAATTTTCTAGATAAAGTACATTAAACCAAACCTCTTAAAATCTTTTGAAAATGGAAGACATAGGGAATTAAGAGTTCAACACTACCCCTAGGAGGGATGTTGAATTCTTAATTACTTACTCAACTTAACTTAGAGTGTGCAGGATTGTAGGGGAATTTATGTTATACTTTTTTTTTTTTTTTTAATTTTATGGCACGTTTTTGTCCTGTTAAAAATTTAGTGGTTTGCAATGTTATAAAGTAAAAGAGATATAGATAATTTTTATAGTGGTTTGGCGAACTCAACCTACTCCATTTTTCTCCTTGAACACTTAGGAGGTATTACTAGTATTTTCACCCTAAATACAAGTGGTGAAAACTTGTACTTTGATCACAAAGTCAACCACAAATTTCAAAGGCTTTCACAAGTTCTAAACTTGTTACTCTTCCTTTATCTACTTCTCCAAATAGAGAATGATTTTTGAACACCAAAGAATTTATTCTTTTCCAACTTGGTTGACTCACTTGAGATGGATTTGAATCTGCTTGAATCTTGTGTTCTTGATTATGGCTTGAAAGCCTTTGGGATCGTTTACTTTAGAAAATTGTTCATTGTTTTCTATTTAGAAAACTTGTTTACTAACACTAATTTTTTCAAATTCACTTTTTTAGACTAACGTTATAAAACTAACACAAGTTTAATTCTGAGTGATTTTAAAACCTTATATTTAAAATATTTTTGGATATGTTGGGTTTAAATTGAATAAATATAATTTTTACTTTTAAATCTAATATATGTAAGATTTTTACATTTGATATCCAAATCAAATTCATATACGTATATAACATAACTAAAAACATGTATATCCAAACCAATAACTTATTAAGTTCACCTAAAATTTAGTTTAGATAATATTAATATTTTTTAACTAATATTTAAAATATTTTTAGATATATTCATTTGAATGACTTGTATACATATAATTTTTACTTTAATGTCTAATATATGTGAAATTTCAATATCCAATATCCGGACCAAACTTGTATTACGATATAACATAATTAAAAATATCTGAACCAATAATCTATTGAGTTCAATCAAAATCTACAGCTTGGTATACATTTGAAGTTTTAATTTTGATAATGTGAATAATGTCTAACTTTAAGTGTAAGCAAACAAATTATATTTATATAATAAGTAAATGCAAGTAGAAAAGATAGAATATGGTGATAAGAAAAAGAATATGATAATGAATGTAATCATAGTAATAAATAAATATGTAAGTAGATAATAGTGAGAATGGGGTTATAGTAATATATAGTCAAATAGATGATATATTATTCTGTTTTCCATTTAGAAAACAGTTTTTAAAAGTGTTCCAATTTTCTAGAAAACTGAAAAATGTTTTCAATTTTCAAAATAGAAAACCGTACTAGTAAACATGTTTTTATTTTCTATTCTCCAATTCCCCAGTTTTACAAAAAAGTAGAGAAAATTTTCTGTTAGTAAACAGGCACATTGCCTTTGAATCTCTCACTAGTCTACTTGAATTTGCACTTAAAGTTTTTTGATCTCTTGTCAATGACTTAGGAAAATGATCATCACCTCTTTCAAATTGAAATGAGAAATTTATAAAGTCCTTTGAATTTGTCTATTAAGGGAAACAAAATTCAAATGAATAATCTTTGTCCAATGTGTAATGACTCGTGAATTTGCGTGTTAGGTTGTCTATGCTAGATTTTTCCAGCCATTGTCTGACTTTTGAGCTCCTGAAAACATGGCTTTTTGGCTTAGCTAAAAGTGAAAAATCTTCCTCGATTAATATTCCCAGACAAACTTGAAACCTTGGCAACATTCTCTTGAGAACAATGCGATTTGGAATAACTTCATTCACTTTTATGACAATGTGATTGTGCAAATTGTAGTTTGACTTATCTAGGTGGTGACTAGGTCACTTCTTAGATCTTGAACCTTGGGGAATCTATGCTTATTGATTACAATCCATATTCCAAACAACCTTTACTAATTGGGTGTTTGACTAAACATCAACCCTTTTACCATGTGGCTTGTATCAACCATCCAATTGATATAACTTTACATGAGCCATACACTATTGTTGGAATAAATTGTAATAGTTTTGATGAGCCAAATTGTAATGTTAGAAATCCCCTATTTCATTTTTTAGAGTATAGCATATTTTCTCCGGAAGTCACAATTGATACCTAAGTTGGTACGAATTCTTGTAAAATAGAATTCATTGTGTTATGATACTTGTAAATCGTTTGCTTTCACTTTAACACAAATGACTAAGTGGAGCACTGGATCCTAAACCAAGCTAATTATTTTTTAGCTTGAGTTTATAAGATGGAGTAAAAGTTAGAGTATAACTTGGGAGAAGCAGATTGAAAGTCAAAAGTCAAACGAAGACCAAGAGGAGATAATGATCGGTGTGTCTAAAGCTATACCATATGCTATCAAAGCCAAAATATGACCATATATATTATTCTAATGATATTAACCAATAAATTAATATGAAGCATTGTTTAGAGACTTGAGTATTATATCCATTAGTCTAGAGTTTGAATCAACATATTTTGTAATATCAACTTGCCAAAATCAAAGTAATTTTTCAAATTATCTGACAAAAATTAAGACTTCCTTCAGCAATAGCAAAAGTAATTTTTCAAATTATGACAAAAATTACCAGAGGCATTAAATGTTGCAAATCAAGTTGGCAAAGTCTATCAGATCAAGTGGATGGAAATTTGAAAATGCACAATGGGAAAATAACTTTTTCAAGCTATAAATGCCCAAGAAGACTTGAAGACAAACAACGGTTGCACAGAACTAGAACGAACCATAACGACGACGATTGAGCAAAATAATCAAGAGCTAGATTGAGCTCTATACGAGATAATTTCAAGTATTATAATTTTTTTTATTTCATGTAAAAACATCTCTACTGAGTGTAGAAAGAGGGAGAGTAACAGGGAGATTGTGAAAACCTTATTGAATGTAGCTTTGTGCGAGACACTCAGGGAAACTGAGTGTAGCTTTGTGCGAGTCGCTCGGAGTTAAGTATAGCTTTATGCGAGATACTCGGAGTTGAGTGTAACTTTGTGTGAGACACTCGGGAAGTGCTTAGGTAGCACTGGTGTAGGGCCAGTTTTTATATTTTTGTGGCCTCGTTCTTGTAAAAAAATGAGGCCCTACCAAAAGTATATGCACAATATTTAAAACCAATACCGTAAAATATATGATTTTTATTTATATATTATTTCTCAATATAATGAAGAAAAATTCAAAAATCTTTGTTTATTATAAATAAAATTCTAACATAATGCAAACTAGAGATATTTTATTTAAAAAGAGTTGTCCTTCTAGCATTCTTTGATGCAAATTCATCGATCAACTCTTCATAATCTACTCTATCCAAAAGATCATTTTCGATAGATATTATCGCTAATCTATTTCGTGACATTGTAGAGCGTAAGTAGGACTTCAATAATTTCAACTTGGAAAAACTTCTTTCTGTAGATCTAACAGTAACAGGAATAGTAAATAAAATTCTGTATGCAATAATCGCATTAGGATATCAATCAAACAATTTCAAATCTTTCCAAATTTCATTGGGTCCTATTTTTTAATGTCCATATAACTCTTTTCTTAGTTTTAACTCCACATACAATTCATCTCCATTAATATCTGAATGTCCATTATGCTTAAGAGCATTTTCAAGATGATTATAGGAAAACTTCAAAGTCATATCATCTAAAGAACTTAACTTGCCAGAATTAAACAAGAAACCAAATATTTTCTCATACTCTTGAAATTGCTCAAACATATTTTTAAGAGAAACAATAACTTGATCAACAATGAAAAAAAATAGTTAACTCTAAATGAATCTTCTGTAGGTAATGAAACTTCTAATGATGCATTTGAATTTTCATCGAATTGTTTTTTTCTATGAATATCACGTCTCTTAGGAAAAACATTGCCTATACCCATTTTAATGGCAATTTCCTTAGCGAAATCCAATGCATCATTAAAACAACTTTCTCTATATTTCTCAAAAAAGGAAATCAACTCCTCAATTTTTTCGATAGCAACATCAATAAGCATGTCTTTGGATTACAATTACTTGCTAACAAAATTAACACGATACAATATATCGAACCATATTACTATAGCCACCAAAAATTCAAAATCACCAAGCTCATTTGTTGCTAAAGATTTAACTTCACTTCTTATTGAGGAATCACCATCGACATATGCAACTTCGAGTAAAGCCTCTCGTATTTTTACCATTTGAAATCTTATGGCTTGAGCACTCTCAACACGACTCTCCCAACGAGTGAAAGACAATGACTTAAGAGTTAAACCGTACCATGTATAATATCTTTCAAAATACCCCATCTCTTGTTAGATTTTGCAAAAATTGTATATATGCATTGTATAACTCAAAAAAAAAATCTTTGGCTTTACTACAAGCATTTGCCATATCTCATAGAACTAAATTAAGACTATGGCAACCACATGGAGTATAAAAAGCTCTAGGATTTCATCTAAAAGTCTTTTTTGCACACCTTGATGTTTACTTTTCATATTTGACCCATTATCATAACCTTGTCCATGTATATCAGAAATATTAAGATCAAGAAGGCACAATTCATTTTGCAAAGTACTAAAAAGACCTAGCTCAGTTGAATCATTCACATTCAAAAATCCTAAAAAAGACTCTTCAATGTTAACTTGATGTGTAGAGACATCCACATATCTTATTATTAATGACATTTGTCCGTTGTGGCTAATATCAGGAGTACAATCAAGTATTACATAAAAGTATTTTGCTTGCTTTATTTTTTTAATATTTCAGATTTCATCAAGGAAGCAAGCAAAGATATTAGTTCCTTTTGAATGCTATAACCAAGATAACGAAAGTAAATTTCTTCATTTTTAATATGCCTAACATGTTTTCGGATAATAGGGTCAAATTCGGGCACCATCTCAACTAAGCCTAAAAAGTTGCCATTGCCATTTTGATACAATTTCTCATTAGTGCCACGAAAGGCAAAATTACGTGTGCCAAGAAACTTGACAAAACAAAGAATCCTTAACAAAACATTTTTCCAATGATCCTTCTCCTTCTTAATTAATCATTGAGTGAAATCCCTCTTAACATGTATAAATAGGGGTTCCAAGTCTTGAGAGAGGTATAAGCAATTCATTGTACTCAAAGGCAATTCATAATATAAAGAGGGCTGAGAAGTCACTCTACTTTTCTGATCAAGTGTTAGTCGATTTTTCGGTGGTGTTAGCCTACCGTTCGACCATCCGTGGTTGATAAAACCAACAGTCAGAATCAAGTTGCAAACCAAGCCGAAAGAGAATATCAATTTGTCAACTTATCATATCATGCTACAACTCCCAAGATTTCAAAAATCAAATTATCCCATTCCAATGGATACATTTGATTATTTATAAAAGGCATGAAGACTTGAAGATCAAGCTTAAGTGAAGTTCAGTTTGCAAGACGCCATATATGAGAGCAACAAAAGAAATCTTCAAGTTTAGAGAATTGTATACTTCATAGAAATATCTAGAAAAGAGACTAATACTTCTCAAAGTCTCTAAGAGTTGGAGAAAAAAAAAAATTCATTTTCTTGTATTAAAAGTTCTCTACTAGGTGTAGATAGAGGGAAGAGTAACAAGAGAAGTTTGTGAAAAACCTGAAGAGTGCAGGCTTTGTGTAGAAGCACTTGTGTTGTAGAAGTGCTGAGTTGGTGAACTAGCACTTGGTTGTTCACTATTGTATCCGGGTGTTGATATAGTGAATTCCTCTTGTAAATAAGAGTAGAGTGAAGTAAAAGGATTACACCACCTTCGAATCACTATAAAATTCTCTCTCTCTTTTACTTACTACTCTCATGTAGACTTCACTTTGCATGTATGATCTAGCACTTCATTTTTTAATATAGCACTTTACGTACATTTATTCCGGTGTGTACTCTAAGTTAGATTTTCATTAATCTACTTTACTTGGAGCTATTTTGATAAAGTCATAAAATTTAATTTGCTTGAAAAGTCTGTTCACCCCCCACCCCTCTAGACTTTTCACCACCAAATCGGGACCAACATAGCATCATTTTGGTCGTCACCTTAATTTTAAACCCCTATTTTTCCAAATCCCTCTCACTTTCTTGTCCGTAATGCTTTTACAAAGTCACAAATACGTGTCCATATTCAAACCTCTTCCACTTAATTTTTGTGGTTGGAATGTGGTAGACTATTATATTTGAGCAGTATATAAACAACTTTCCCCCTTGCTCAAAAAACACACAAGATTTCTTTTGCATTCCTTCTCCTTCTTCATTTTCCATATTCGTCTAAGCATTTGAGACAAGTCCTACCTACGATTAACAGGTGAACGTTAATTGTAGTTTATTTATGTAACCCGTTGAAAGCGTACCGGTAATCATAGACTGCACCGTCTCTCTGTAGATCGCTTTTAAGGCAATGTTTAATAAACACGACACATAATTTCTTGTTTATTTTTCTTGCATTGTAAGCCAACCTATATAAATGCATAGTAAACTACGACATTGTTACAATTTCCTAACACAAACAACACAAGTTATATACGAACTCTATTATGAAAGTCGTAAGAAGATAGGTATGGTGATGCTGCTGTACACCATGACAATGGGTGTTGACAACAAATATAATCATCAATTAAAATTGCTTAGTAGTCAGCATGATTGATTTGCACTCTCGGCAGACATCCATGTTTATAAACGTTGAAAGTATGAATTTTAGTCCTTCAATTAAGGTTCCAACTTTGAATATAATTTTTCTTTTCCACACACAATCACACAAGTTTTGGATGACTATTTCCATTTTAATCTTTAACCTAAAGTTAAGGCAGACTTCATGTGCAGAACACCAGAATGTGATTTTCTCTTTTAATTTACTTGACATATCATTAATTAAATATAAAATTTCTATTATAAGAAAATGATGACTACGATAAAAAAATAAAAGCAAAGATACTTTAATAATTAGTGGAAGTAAAATTATTATTTAATTTTATCTACACAAATGTCAACATAATTTTTTATTTATAATAATCAACATTCTTATTATTTGATATTATAAAAATTTTGAAATTAAAATATCAAAATATTTTACTTTCTTGGCCTAAAAACGAAATTGCTCTTTTTAAAAAGTTTATAAATTCAGAATTCATATATTAAAAACATGTTTCAAATCCCTTTTGAAAAGTTTCAAATTGAAACATCTAAAAAAATAAATAAATAAAACTATATTTATTCCCCAAAAAAAAAAAAAAATTATATAAGCTCATATTTGGCTCATGTTATGACCTCTTAGGTTCTTACTTCTTATCATAGAGTAGATAAAAGTTAATAAATTGTTAATTAAACAAGCAGTTTATTTGCATGGTTGAGTGAAGATTAAAAGTTAAAATTACTTAATTAAGTTTGGTTTCTACTGCCAAAAAGCTTTCTTTATGGGACAATTAGCAAATTAAAACATAATTTGTAGGGCTAAATTATCATTTTGGTGATGTGACTATTGGGGTCTTGTTAATTGCAATATACGACTTTTAAAACTATTAATTTAGTACCTTAACTATTAAATTTTTATCAATTTTAGTCACTCCGGTCAAATTGCCGGCCAAATCTCACCGAAAAATTTTAATAGGTAAAATAATGAGGGTATTTTAGTCATTTTACTTCTTTTTTCTTTCTTCTCCGACGAGCTACATGTTTCCAGCCAAATGACTAAGATTGCAATTAATAATTTTAAAAGTCATGGATTGCAATTAGTAAGACCTCAATAGTCACAGGACCAAAATGACAATTTACTCTAATTTGTAGTGTTTGAAGACATTACATTGGGGTATAGAATATGTAACTTGAGGCAACTTCAACTAAATTGGTCAGATTGTTGATTTAGTAATCACAATATTACAAGTTTGACTCCTTTTCCGTTTGAGTCAATTAGCTATAGGCAAAAAGAAATTGTATCGATAAAGTAATTTTTGCAAATATTTTGTCCAGATATCCAATTTTTAGGTCATAATGTAATTTGGCAATTTGCTACTATTTCCTCCTGACACATCATTCGTAAACCCGTCCCGATCTGACTATACAAAACATTGACTATTACAAGAATCGAAAGTACAATTTTAGCCTCCCTATTTGGTGCGGAGTTATCAGGTTTCCGTCACCGTTAACTAACTGCCGTCTGATGATTATCTACGACTACCACAGCCTCTCCATGAATAACATTCGCCGGCGCCGGCGCCGGAGCAATTTCACCGGGCCACCGTTCCGCCGGTGCACATTCGGACTTATGGCGAGACCGCCAATCCATGGCCTGACAAGCCCTGGAGCAGTAATTCACTGCGCCGCAGACGGAGCACCTCCTAAACTCATGCACCCGGGTCTCGGGTCTTCCGCAACCCGGGTGAGAGCACAATCGGAGCCCCGAACCCGGAGCCCCATCGTCTTTAGCAGCGAACCAGTCTGTTAAGAAGTTGTTAGCCGGGTGAGGGTCCGGAGCCGGAATATTACACCCGAAATCACTCAACAAGGGGCAGCCGGCCGAGCGCTGGTGGGAAAGTGGGTCCCACGTAAGCCACGAGCCGCTGAACAGAGCCGGCTTGGCGGCGAGGGAGTCGGCCAGCTCGCGAGCGTTGGCTTGGACGAGGAACCGCCGCCCCTCGGTGACGTTCCGCTTCACGCCGTAGCCGTCTTGGAGACAGTGGCCCAGCTCACGGAGGGCGTCGACGTGGCCGAGAAAAGCGGCCCGGGCGCAGAGGGCCACCCCGGCTCGGAGGTCCTTGTCGTTCTTGGAGCCGCCGCTGCCGTTGAACTGAATAACGGCCAGAGAGTAAAGCGCCGGCGCGTGCGATCCAATCGCCGCTTTTGCCATCAGCGACGCTCCGCTCCCTCGATTTTCCATACAGTAGAACCGAATCTGTACGTAACGTACCCATCCAAACATCAAATATTTTTCTCTGTTTTTTCCCCAATATCATATATATATATACACAGATCAGAGCTAGCTAGCAAATGAAACACTGACCATGCCAAGAATGTAGCAAGCTTCAACGTTTCCGGCATCGGCGCAGAGCATGAGGAAGCGGTGAGCCGAGTGGGACCAGCTCTGAGCTTTTACGGCCACCATTTTCTTCGAAGCTTTGGATAACACCATGGAATGGACTCCCAATCCATTAAGCCTTTTACATCTGTAACCAAACAGAACAGCCATTTATAAACTGATTTTCGATTTTGGAAAAAGATGGAGAGAAGAAAAAGAAGGCGGCGGCGGAGGAGCATACGTGAGCAGAACGCTAATGAAATCGGCGGGACACTCGGCATCGGAACTGAGTTTGGAAAGAATTGAGAGGACGATGTCGTCCGGCAAGGAATCGAACAAGTCGGATTTCCCGACATTATTAAGCTTCGACCTTTTCCGACGTTCTCCGGCGGCGCAATTCTCTTTACTCCTTTTCTCTGGATTCGTATAACAAAATCCACTTCTGGTTCTCATTCCTTCAATTCCTATCTCTGAAATAAATCAATAAATGAATAGAATGAAAATGTATCGATTGGGGCGATTGGGTTTGTTTGTGTCTCCAAATCTCCAAAGAAAAAAAGAGTAGTGAAGGGCTTTATATAAAGGAAGGCGTGGGAGAGAAAGAGAAGAGAAGAACGGAATGTATACGTACAGACAGAGATACAAAAACGTAACCAGGCTGGAGAGTGGTTGTTTTATTACAAATGTACCCTTCTTCGTCAAATCCCGCTGACCTTTCTTTTTCTTCTCTCTACCATTTCGTACAAACTCGCACTAAATGCTCACCCTATGTACGCTTCTATATATTATATGATATGATATGAAATTATGATCATTCCTATTTTAATTTGCATTTACAACAAACTTTTATTATCAAATACATTCCTATTTTGCATTTACAACAAACTTTTATTATCAAATATTTTATGTATGTGTAAGTAGGTGTGTAAACGAATCGAATCGAGTCAAATACTTCAGTATTCGATTTGAATTCGATTATTTTGATGAGTATTCGAATTCGAATTCGTTTAGTGTTCGAATCCTAAATTCCGATTCGTATTCGATTCGACCAATTTATTCGAATATATTCGATTTCAACTCGAATATTCGAATTCGAAATGACTATCTTAATTTTTTTTCTATATTTTTCAATAAATTAAGATAAAATATAACAAAAATTGCCACGGCCGTGAAGATTGTTGCCTTCGCCGAACGACAGTTGCTGCCCTGCCTTGCTGAGTTGCTCTCCTTGTTGCCGTGCTTCCTTGCCACGACTATGGTCTGCCGTGAAAAGGGGAGGACAAGAAGAGGGCGAAGCAGTTGGTGGAAGAGGCAAAGTTGGGAACTGCCGAACTGGAAAGACTGAAGAGTGAAGCACTGAAGCGGCTGCTCTCACTTTTATTTTAGCTTAAGGCTTATGCCTTTACTGGTTTAGTTTCTATATATGTATATATATATATATATGTATATGTATATATATGTATATGTATATATATATATGTGTATATATGTGTATATACACATATATGTATATACACATATATGTATATATATACATATATGTATATATATATTTGAATATTCGAATATTATTCAATTTTTATATCCTGATTTGTATTTGGATTTGAATAACATTCGAATCAAAATGTGTATTCGAATTCGAATTCGAATTCGTATTCGAAATATTCGCTATTCGAATTCGAATTCGAATCACGAATCGATTCAAAATTATTTGATTTGTTTACACCCTATGTGTAAGACAAATTATACCATAGACTAGGGCCTACCTTGTATTGTAGACCCTAGTTAAAAAATAATTTTCGGTATTTGTAATTAACACAATTTGTACTTGTAGGTGACAATTTCTGTACTTGTAGCTATCATATTATGTGTTGAGTCTGGTCCATGGTATAACAATTGGTATTTGTAGAGTGTACTACTAATTCTTTAATTACTCCACCCTACCCATGTTGAATAATCATTAAAAACATCGGAGTAAGTAAACGTTCAGTCTCTGTGTTTGCGAAACTCTGTGCGCAATAAGTAAAGGTATAGCCCGTTTGTGGGACCTTTGGAGGTGGGATTCAATCTTTTTGAAAAGAAAAATTTGACTCACCCAAACGAAAAGTCTGACAAAAATTTGTAACGGATTAGATCTAATATAACTGGCAAAAGACAATTTCACATATTTAGGTTGGAATGAGATGAGATAGGACAACCCCTACGCTAGCACCAGTGCTGATTACTCCATTCTACGGAAGTTTAAAGTATTAATCCTGGACAAAAGCTTAATAAAGGAAAATGTGTCAAATAGGCCACTGAACTTATCGCTTTTGTGCAATTGGGCCATTGAACTTAAAAAGTGTGCAATTCAACCATCAAACAAGCAAAAAATTTGTGCAATTGGACCATTTTTACAAAAATTTTCTGGTAAAATTCAATTATATTACTAACATATATGTATTAAGAGTGACATTTTCTTCTACCATACTAGTTGGGAGTCAATATTGAAATGTTTTTAACTCAAATTGAATTAAAATTTTTTGTGAAAATGGTCCAATTGCACAAATTTTGCTTGTTTGATGGTTGAATTGCACACTTTTTAAGTTTAATGGCCCAATTGCACAAAAGTGACAAGTTCAGTGGCCTATTTGACACTTTTTCCCATAATAAATAAAGCCTTTTGTAAAGTATTAGCTAGAAACACCGAGTTCATTAAGATCTTGTAAACATATGAAATTGTAGGATATGAAAGATTAGGTATTAACCTTGAACCCAATTACGATCCATAAAAGAAGACTCTTTTTAAATCACTTTGGGTCAGCGAGAACTCCATACGAGAAGGAGTGTTGTTATTTGCGTGATTTAGAAAATAAAAAATAAAATAAAATAAAATAGAAGAAGACTACTACTTCTACTTTTTGCGAGTTTTATTAATCACCTTTCTCATCTCATACTAGAATGACTTAGATCTGCTAGTTAAACCACGTACAGTAGACAGTCTTATTTTAGCATTAATAGAATTTAGTTCAGCAGATGCGGCTATGCAGTTGGACGGACTCATTTGTATTATTGGATGCGTTCAGATCGAGGGTTAAAAATCAATGAAGATTGAAAAAAATATAGAGGAATTTTGATAATTTCATGCACCATGTATAGTTCTGATGTGCACTAAATGTTGATGTGTCGTGCACTTAGGAGTGCTCTGTCGTGCACTTAGGAGTGCTCTGTCGTGCACTTTCAAGTGATCTATAGTATACCACAAAATGCTAGTGTGTGGTGCACTAATAAGAAAAATATGGTGACATTTTGATAATTTCTACACCAAGTTTATATATATGTGTTCGTGTGTGTAATTGGATCCTAAAACCCCTCTCGTATGAAAAAATCAATATGATTAACACTTTAGCCATTAATTGGGCTAGGCCGATGTGAACAGATATTAGTCTGAGCATGATATGAGCTCAAATTGTCTCTTATCAGTAGTTATACTGTGGACCATGGGTCATAGTTGATACTGCAGTTGTGTTGAACGGATACTGCAGTTGTGTTGAAATGATACTGTAGTTGTGTTGAAAGGTAACTGCAATTGCGAGGAACATAGGCTGTTTAATTCGTCTGGAACTACAGTTGTGTTGAACTGATACTGCAGTTGTGTTGAACGGATGAACGACCTCTGTTCCGCGCAACTGCAGTTTCCTTTCAACACAACTGCAGTATCAGTTCAACACAACTGCAGTATCCGTTCAACACAACTGCAGTATTAGCCATGACCATGGTCGACAATATAATTTGCGGTCTCTTATAGTTAGAAACTATTCACGACACATCATGGTTTATTAAAATAAGATACATAGATATTGAGCGATAGATGATTGAAGGGAGATATTTTCTAACTATTGTGGACACGGATAGAGTTTTGTTATTGAATTACTTTTAAATTCAATTTATTTAATAAATATAAATACTTTATGATTAAAGTTTACTGTAATCTATAAACTTGAAATTTTCGATAATTAGTTATGGATTTGTAATTATAAACTGAGATTGACCAATAATTAGACCATGTGAGCGAGGGAGAGTGACGGACACGGTTTGGGGGTGAAAGTGGAAAGTTGTAATGTGAAACAAGTTTCAGGTAGAAAATTTGCTTGGGGTTTTCTGATGGTACGACAAACAAATGATTCAGCATTAATAATGCTTCAATTAGGGTTTATTTGATTGATCTTGCACTCACATTTATATTTCATTTTTTTACCCTCTAATAAGATGACATATATATATATATATATATATATATATATATATATATATATATATATATATATATACTAATTGCTAAAAACAATACAATTATTCTTTCTTTTTTCTTCTCTAATAAAATAAGAAAATGTGACGGGAATAATTACCCTAGTACACTTATCATTTTTTTGGTTTGCATATCATTATATTTTGCTAATTTTTTGTACATTTTATTTCTTAGCTTTTCACATGGAGATCATGTCAGATATAAATATACTAACATAAAACTTAATATAACTTAAAACATGAGAAGTCTAACCTCGAAGCTAGTAGCGTAAGTTTTAGGATGATTTGGATATATATCTCTCGTCAGAGTTGATATCACGAAACTACCTTTGGAATGATAGTCGATAGACCTGTACAGTAACATTAGTCGTTCTGTTTACCACTTCAATTCTGATCTCTCCTGAATACCCAATGTAGAAGCCTACATGTCATGATTATAGGCAAGAATATCTAAATCTTTATCAAACTAAATCACTTATTGACTTAGTCATTACTTGTACCACAACCACATAAATAATATTATACTAAATGAAATACTTCGTGCAAGTACTAACACAACGTTCATTAAAGAACAAAACGCATGAACGATAGTAATATGTCCCCTACTCAAGAGAGTAATATCACCTATCACATGCACTTTTATTCCCTAACTTTGATCCTCTATATATGAACAAACCCAATGTTTATTCTTGGTTTCTTAATGGATATTTAATTTCTCAAAATAAAATATATACGCGCAATTGAAAAAAGAAACCATCAAAATTGCATAAAAAAATGCACATTGTATGATCCCTAGAGTCTTTATTATAAGCATGCCTTAAGTAAAGATCTCTTAATTAATGTCGTTAGCACAATGCTAACTATATTCTATGGCTTGTTACTTAACTTAAACACTACCTCTAATAGCTAAAAGCTCGGAGTTGACGCACTGTCACCAATGTTGCAAAAATCCTGCCTAGGCACCGGTTAATCCCCACCTAGGCGCTAGGCGCCTGTCGACTGCCTAGCGTATCACAATAAATGGTGGTCTAGGCGGCTGGCTGGCTAGGCAACCGCCTAGGCCGCCTAAGCTCAACCTAGGCCGCTTAGGCGTTGCCTACCTAGACTTCCTAAGCGCTGACCTAGGCACCAACTAGACCGCCTAGTCGGCCAATTAACTATTGTTCTTTTTTTTTAATGGGTTATTTCACTCAAAACAACATCGTTTTGAGCGAAATAACCTTAAATTGTACAAATTGTACTCTAGATATTTTTTAGGTTAATATTTAATATGTTAGTATTGGCTATTAAAGTATTATATAATTTATAAATATTAGTCTTTAAAAAAATTAAAAATACTTAAACAAGTTTTTAGAACAAAAAAATACACTGACACCTAGATGCTGATTAATCCCCGCCTAGGCGTCCTAGGCGCTAGACGTGAGAGAAAGACTTCTTATGTTGCCTTCCTCCTATTCTTTTTTCTTCTTATCAGCTTCCTCTGCTTCTACGTAGCAATTGACCGTCCTCATTAGATCCTCATAAGAGAGAGGACGGTGGGTGTTTAGTTGCCTATGGAAGTCTCCAAACCTGAGCGCTTGGATGAATACTGGGATCGCTGCCTTGGAGTCAAAATCATATTTCCATTTGTTTAGAAAATCTTTTAAGCTCTCCCCCTTATCCTGCCTTATTGGGTAGAGGTGAGAGAAAGACTTCTTATGTTGTATACTGTTAGAGAAGCAATTCAAAAAGCTTTTTGATAGTTCTCCAAAATTTTGGATTGAGCCATCTGGGATTGTATTGAACCAGTCTTGGGCCGCCCCATCTAAAGTGGACAAAAATGCTCTACACATAATGGCATCTTCTGCCCCAATCATCACCATTGCTACCTTATACCTTGCTATGTGCGCACGCGGGTCTGAGGTCCCTACGTAAGCTTTGATAGCCAGAAGCCTGAACTCCTCTGAAAGGGGTGTGTCCAATATGCTTGCGACAAATAGTGCAGCCATCCTCACCTTGGGCTCAGGGGATTGCTCCCTTGCCTCCATTTTCTTCTCTAGTTCCTCTATTTTCTTTTGTAGTTGCTCTACCACTTCCTCCTGCACACTTGGGGTTAGCTTGAGCGCTGTGGGCCGACGCGGAACCGGCCCTCCAGACTCACCTACCCCTCCTATCCGTTGTGATTGCTAATTTGGTATGGACTATTGGTGGATGACCCCTTGGCCTTCGGTTGTGTCCACAACCTCTGCTGGATAGCAACCCTCTCGCCCCACCGTCTTATGGCGGGCATAGAAACGAGCGGCCGATGAGTTGCACCATGACATAGACGCTTGGTCATCTTTTTCTCTATCTCATCCTTCTGCGCGGATGCTTGGGGTACTTGACTTTGAATCTCCGCCACCAATTGGGCTAAAGCTACCGTTGCCTACTGAATGACCTGGGTTGTCGCTTCGGGGTCAATAGGTGGTACCCGTGCCTTGGGCGCTTGCTGCCCTCCACTATGATTGTTGTTGTGCCGCTGGCGGAGATCACCATAATGATATTTGTTGAGATGCTCTCGAAAATCACCAGTGCCTTTGCCATGATTCACGTGAAAAGAACCATGGGTGTTATTAATTAAACCAAAAGAAAAAGAATTGCAGTAGATTAGAGCCACTTTCGGCAAGTGGCATTAGTGCATGAATAATTATGTTGATTAGTGGTGCACTAAAGTATGGATGGCAGGATGAGTGGTTAAGCATTAAATGAGTGGTATTATTATAATTATAGATAATGGTATAATGAGCTAAGCAATAAGTGAGTGGTAATATTATAGTTATAAATATTGGAATAATGCCTGCAGCATGTCATCAACATTAGAATTGTTTATTCCTTTGCTTAAGTATAAATAGAGAATCTATCACTTGTTATTTGTGTATTCTGTAAACCGAAGAAAAGAATTTCCATTCCACATTTCATCTCTTATTTCTATTCCTTCGAATTTCTCACTCTTCCTCTCAATTAGTATAGATATATTTATATTAAATATATCTGACATTTGGTATCAGAGCCTATCAACCTTCCAACCCCGAGATATTTTTCCTTAGTAAAGTATGGCCAATAATTTCAATATTGTATGGTTGGGTCCTAAATTAGATGGGAAACTCGATTACAATTATTGGAAAATTATGATGACCACACATTTGAAAGCTCAAAATCTTTGGAGCTTTGTTGATCCCGATCTACCGGAAGGAGCTGATGCAGCTGCAACACGGCGAGATCAATTGGCGTTGGGACAAATTCATCAAGGCGTCCATTACTCCATTTTTGGGCAGCTAGCTAATGCTAAAACAGCAAAACAGGCTTGGGACATCTTAGAGGTGTCACACAAAGGAGTTGATCGGGCACAGAAATCTAAGTTGCAGTCGTTGAGAAGGTTGTATGATCGATGTGAGATGACCTCTACAGAAACGGTAGATATGTATTTCTCTCGTCTTATTGATCTTGTAAATAAGATGAGGTTATACGGAGACACACTTGAAGATGGTGCAGTGGTTGAAAAAGTTCTACGAACAATGCCGATGAAGTATGACCATGTAGTGGCTTCAAAAACAGAGTCACACGATACCGATGACTTGTCAATTGCCGAGTTAAAAGGTATGATAGAAAGTCATATTGAAAGGATTGCGTCAAAATTGGAACCACTAGCAGAAGAAGCTTTGAAGAGCCAAGTCACCTTTAATATGACTGGCTCTAATCAAAGAGGTGGAGGAACTGGTAGAGGTCGTGGAAGAGGAAGGGGAGGATTCAGAGGAAGAGGACGTGGTAACTCAAATCAAGGAAGAGGACGAGGTAACTTCAATCAAGGAAGAGGTGGAGGTAATAATACCAAGCAAGGTAAATTTCCATTTAATTGCTACAATTGTGGAAAGTATGGACACAAAATTGCAGATTGCTGGTATAAAGAGGACAATCATGAAAATCAAGCAAATGTTGCCGAAAAATCTGGTGAGAGTTCTACTGAATTTGAAACCTTATTTTTGGCAAGTAATAGTTTGTCTGCAGATGAAAACATATGGTTTTTGGATACTGGATGTAGTAACCATATGTGTGGGAAGAAAGAATTGTTTTCAGAGTTGGATGAATCAATACGATCTGAGGTGACATTTGGAAATAAGTCGAAAGTGCCAATTTTGGGAAAAGGTAAAATCTCTATTCAATTGAAAGATGATACTCACAATTTTATATCCGATGTTTTCTATGTTCCTGAATTACACCAAAATCTATTGAGTATGGGACAGTTGTCAAAAAAAGGATATAAAATTAATATCACTCAAGGGTGTTGTACCATTGTTGATGCCAAGGGAGTTTTGATTGCAAAGGTAAATATGTCTCAAAATTGACTATTTCCTTTAAAATCAACCATGCACTTCTTACTTGCTTTAATTTTGAGATCCGTGATGATAATTGATTGTGGCATATGCGGTTTGGGCATTTTTATTTCTCCGGATTAAATTATTTAGCAAGAAAGAAACTTGTTTCTGATTTGCCGATTATTAATGTTCCTGACAAAATTTGTGAGAGTTGTTTGATTGGGAAGAAGCATAGAGAACCTTTTCCTGTAGGCAAGTCTAAAAGAGCGACAAAGCAGTTGGAGATTGTTCACTCAGATCTTTGTTCATTGGAAGTTCCTTCAAATGGAGGTTGTAAGTACTTTGTTACCTTTATTGATGATTTCAGTAGAAAAACATGGGTTTATTTTTTGAAACAGAAGTCAGATGCATGTGATGTTTTTCAACAATTTAAGGTTTTTGTTGAAAAACAATGTGGTTATAAGATTAAAATTTTGAGAACTGATAGAGGTACAGAATATATTGCCTGTGATGAATTTTTAAAGAAAAATGGTATTCATCATCAGATGACAGCTAGGTACACTCCACAACAAAACGGAGTGGCTGAAAAGAATAATAGATCTATCATGGATATGGTGAGATGCATGATGAAATCTAAAAATCGGCCTAAACCTTTTTGGGCAGAAGCTGTTGCTTGTGATGTTCATGTGTTGAACAGGTGTCCAACAAAAAGTGTTCGTGATAAGACACCTGAGGAAGCTTGGAGCGGGAAAAAGCCCTCTATCAGACATCTCAAGGTTTTTGGATGTTTGGCATATGCACATGTGCTAGATCAGTTGAGAAAGAAGTTGGATGACAAAGGTGAGAAGTGTATTTTTATTGGTTATAGTGACACTTCAAAGGCTTATAAATTGTATAATCCTGAAACCCAAAAGGTTATTATAAGTCGTGATGTCACTTTTGATGAATATGGTGCATGGGATTGGTAAACTAAAGCAGAAAGGTTAGTTGTTGTTCCCATTATTCCTGATAATGAGCAGTTAGTTCCAGATAATGTTCAGTCTTCTTTACAGCCAGAGTCATCAGTTCAGAGATCTCAACGCGAGCGTCACTTACCAGCGCGCTTGCAAGATTATGTTTTGGGTAATGATAATGACTTGACTGATGAAGAGATTGTTCAGTTTGCTCTCTTTGCAAATTGTGACCCTATATCATTTGAGGAGGCTGCTACAGAAACTCATTGGCTTAAAGCAATGGATGAGGAGATTTGTGCCATTGAAAAGAATGGTACTTGGGAGTTAACAAAATTACCTCCCGAAAAGAAGCCAATTGGAGTAAAGTGGGTTTATAAAACCAAATACAAGTCAAATGGTGAAGTTTACCATTTTAAGGCACGGTTGGTAGCAAAGGGTTACAAACAAAAACCAGGTATTGATTATTTTGAGGTTTTTGCTCCAGTAAGTAGACTTGATACTGTGCGAATGCTTATTTCTCTTGCTGCTCAAAATGATTGGAAATTGTATCAAATGGATGTCAAGTCTGCTTTTTTGAATGGTTTTCTTGAAGAGGAAATATATGTTGAGCAACCTGCAGGGTATGTGAAGAAAGGGGAAGAAAATAAGGTTTACAAATTGAGAAAAGCTTTGTATGGCTTAAAACAAGTACCCAGAGCATGGTATGGTTACATTGATTCTTATTTTGCTGAGAATGGTTTTATGAGATGTCCTTATGAGCATACTCTATATGTCAAATACACAGATTCTGGAGATATTGTTATAATCTGTCTGTATGTTGATGATTTGATTTTTACTGGAAACAATTTGAAACTAATCTCAGAATTCAGGGAAACACTCATTAACAAATTTGAAATGACTGATATGGGACTTATGTGTTACTTTCTTGGTCTTGAAGTTGTTCAGATGAAAGGTGGAATCTTTATTTCACAGAAGAAATATGCTGCTGATATTTTGAGAAAGATCAAAATGGAAAACTCCAAACCAGTTTCAACTCCAGTAGCTGAAAAGTTGAAGGTGTCCAAAGATGAGTGTGGAAAGAATGTGAATGTTACAGCTTATAAAAGTTTAATTGGGAGTTTGAGGTATTTGGTAGCTACAAGGCCAGATATTTCTTTTGGAGTTGGAATACTCAGTAGATTCATGGAGGAACCAAAAGAATCACATTGGGTTGCAGCAAAGCGAATTCTAAGATATGTCAAAGGTACGAGTAATGATGGAATTTTTTACTCTACTAATGATGTTGTGAAACTTGTTGGATATACAGACAGTGATTGGGCTGGAGATGTTGAAACAAGAAAAAGCACATCGGGATATGCCTTCTATCTTTATTTTGCTATATTTTCTTGGTCTTCAAAGAAGCAGCAGATTGTAGCACTTTCAGCCACAGAAGCAGAATACATTGCAGCAGCAAACTGTGCTACTCAAGCAATTTGGCTCAGAAGAATTTTGGAGTTTTTGCAACAAAAGCAGAAGGCACATACAACAATTTTTTGTGACAACAAGTTTGCCATTTCATTGTCCAGAAATCCTGTTTTTCATGGTCGCAGCAAACACATTGATATCAAATATCACAAAATCAGAGAGTTGGTTGCTGTAAATCAAATCAACATTGAGTACTGTGCAAGTGAATGCCAAGTTGCTGATATCTTTACAAAACCATTGAAGACAGAGACATTTCTCAAATTGAAGAAGGAAATTGGGATGACGAATTTATCCAATTTGGTTTAAGGGAGGCACTGTTATTAATTAAACCAAAAGAAAAAGAATTGCAGTAGATTAGAGCCACTTTCGGCAAGTGGCATTAGTGCATGAATAATTATGTTGATTAGTGGTGCACTAAAGTATGGATGGCAGGATGAGTGGTTAAGCATTAAATGATTGGTATTATTATAATTATAGATAATGGTATAATGGGCTAAGCAATAAGTGAGTGGTAATATTATAGTTATAAATAATGGAATAATGCCTGCAGCATGTCATCAACATTAGAATTGTTTATTCCTATGCTTAAGTATAAATAGGGAATCTATCACTTGTTATTTGTGTATTCTGTAAACCGAAGAAAAGAATTTCCATTCCACATTTCCTCTCTTATTTCTATTCCTTCGAATTTCTCACTCTTCCTCTCAATTAGTATAGATATATTTATATTAAATATATCTGACAATGGGAGCTGCTGGATCCTGATCGAGCCATCTCCAATAATACGTTGATTTTGGTAATGTGTGAAGTGTCGCCTAAGATTTGATCCGCACTCAATAAGAGCGCCAATGGCAGTAAGAATGTTACCAAAGTATATTTGATAAATGAGTGTAATAGTTTTAGTACAATAGTTTTCGTGTCCCCCCTTCTACAATAGGCCTACTACTTATACTACGGGTACAACAACTCTTCTCCTATGAATGTAACGAACTTAATGATGGTGAGCCTTGAATGTCAGATAATGGATCCATTGGTAATATTTCTCTCCTCATGTGTACCAGGTTTGACTTCCTGAGTCCGCTTGTCTGCTTGTGGTTCGGGTCGGGTGCTTGCCCAATTACCCTATCAGATGTTTATTAGTTTGATGAATTGATATTTATTAGTTTGATGGTTATTAGCTTGAATTTTATTAGTTTGATGAATTGATATTTATTAGTTTGATATTTAGTTTGATTAATTGTGTTATTAGTTTGATGAATTGATGTTTATTTTGATAGGTACTACCTTGAAGTTTATTAGTTTGATGACTTGATATTTATTAGTTTGATGTTTAGTTTGAGTTATTTGTTTGATGGTTATTAGTTTATTTTGAATGTAAAATTGCTGCACAAGTTATAAAAGTTGATGTAAAGTGTAAATTATAAAACTGCACAGGTTTTGGTTGGAAATCGTAAAATAATTGTAATAAAAAAAAATAATACAACGTCGGTTCTTAGCAAGAATCGACGTCGTATATATATACACATATATACATACATATATATATATATATATATATATATATATGTATGTATGTATATGTATATATATTAAAATACCCTACGATGTCGGTTCTTAGCTAATAACCAACGTCGTAAGGTATTTTATTATTTTTTTTAAAAAAAATACGACGTCGATTCTTAGCCAAGAACCGACGTCGTCAGTTATTATTATTATTTTTAAAGAAAATATACGACGTCAATTCTTGGCTAAGAACCGACGTCGTAGAGTATTTATTTATTTAGTTTTTTAGAAAATATACAACGTTGATTCTTGGTTAAGAACCCACGTCGTAAGATATTTATTTTCTTAAAAAAATATACGACATCGATTCTTGCTAAGAACCAACGTCGTAGCCTATATACGATGTCGGTTCAATACCTTACGCTATTTATTTAATATACTACGTCTAGAAGAACGATGTCGAAAGAAAATCGACGTTAAAAGTCTCAAAACACTGACATTAAAAGCCTTATTTGTAGTAGTGATTACTTTTATGACAAAAGAACTAATATTTTTATTGTAACAATTTCCAATGAAAATTTAATACTTTTCAAAAAAAATGTATTACAAAGTATATTTTAGTAAGAAAATAATACTTTATAGTGTATATGTAATACTTTTCAATAAAAACTTATGGTGTGTTTGGTTGATAGGTTTTGGTATAAGGTATGAGTATCAAAGAGATTGTTATTGTTTGATTGATAGGTTTTTAGAATACTACTATGGATTTGGAATACCCATTAATTGAAAAACCCATACCCTTATTAAATAAGGGTTTCATTTCCCTTTCTCCTTTCTTCCCCAACGATTAATAATCATTCACATTACACCCTACTACTAAACATGCAAAATACTTTCACCAAAACACATTATCCTTACCAAGTATTTGATACTCATACCGATTTCGATTCCCATGTGTGAACCAAACACACCCTTAATACTTTTAAGTGAAAGTGTAATATAATACTTTTCAACGAACATAAATACTTTTGAATGAAAAATATACTTTTAAATAAAAATTTTAATATTTTTCAATAAAAATTAAATACATTTAAAGTGAAAATATAATATTTTTGAATTAAAAAAAATTATTACTTTTTAAGAAAAAAGTAATACTTTCTAGTTAGAATGTAATATTTTTCATTGAAAATGTAATACTTCTCAACGAATATATAATACTTTTCATGAAAAAATAGTGATACATTTTAATAAAAATGTAATATACTTAAGTAAAACTATAATATTTTTCATAAAATAAATTAATAACTTTCAATAAAACATATAATATTTTTCATTGAAAATGTAATACTTTTCAATTAAAAAACTAATACGTGAAAATGTAATACTTTAATACTTTTTGATGTACATGTAGTATTTGTTAATGAAAATATAATGCTTTTGAATCACAAATAAATCATTTTGAATGAAAAATAATAATATTTTTCAATGAAAATTTAATAATTTTAAGTAAAAATATAAACTTTTTTGGGGAAAATATAATATTTTTCAACAAAAAAAAGTAAAAAAAAAAATTATTGAAAATTTAATACATTTTACTAAATTAAAAAAAATTAATAATTTTCAAGAAAAAGCTAATACTTTCAATTAAAATGTAATTTTAAAAAATGTTGTACTAATTTACTTTATTAATGGTCTATATTGAATTGTGTGCTATATTTTTTAAATTAAAAGCACTATATTTCATAGGTATTGTTGTATAAGTCTTTGATCATTTGTGCTTATAAATAAATATAATCAAGAAAACATTTCCAAAGGAAGTTAATAGTTCAACTAGTATGAGGAGCATAAGAGCATCATATCCACATCAATTTGATTTTTGCACAATTTTTTAGAATATAAATAGGAGAGAGGGGGAGGAAGAGAGTGGAAGGAAAAAGAAAAAACATGAAAAAAAAAGAAGAAGAAAAGATATATGCATTGACACTATAGGAAAAAAAAAATAGCAGACGAGCTAGTAGATGCATGCGCCCAATTGGGCGCCTGCGTTTCCAGCATGCGAATGCAGGCAAAATGATTTGTTTTCCTTCCTCAATCAATAGTCCCCACAAAAATACATACCTTGTAGGAGTAACTCCCCAAAACTCCATCCCCATCAACAAAAAATCATGGATTTTTTTTTGTACTGTTCCAAAAACCTACAAAAAGTTATTGTTGTGGTTGCTCTAAGACTTGTTGCATACTTGTGTTTAGGTGTTTTTTAATTTTTAAATACTAAAACAACTACCCCCACCCCTCCCCACCACCACCACCCCCACCACTACCATTGTATATTCAAAATATTTAAAATTAAAAATAATTAGGTTCATTTTACAGAAAATGAACCAAACACACAAAGACAGTTTTCCAGAATGTAACCAAACACTGGAAAGGAAAATATTTTCTAGAAAATGACTAATTTTTCAGAAAATATTTTCATGCTTTTCAAACGGACCTTAAATTTAAAAGTCGTCTAATCTAAAAAATAACACTGTAAATTACGTCAATCATTGACAATGACGACCTCTTTATATATAATATTTATTTAATAAATTATGTCAACATTGATTGTGATGAGATTCGAATTGAGACCTTCCTTAGGAAAAACAATGAAATTAAATCAATATAATTATCCAATTTATTTTGTCGGGTAAAAGTATGAGAGCTCTTAGAAGAGGAGATTTCACAGTGTGTGACAAGTGATGAAATGTGGAGAGAGAGAGAGAGATAAGTTGAGAGATCACTTGGATCTCAAGCTGTGATGTCGACCACTAATGTAAACTCCTAGTGGGTCCCATATACCTCTTTTCTTCTCCTTAAAACGCAAAATGTAATGCATTTGTCTCGCCGCTTCACTTTATGGTCCCACCCTTTAATAATAAAGGATCAAGCTTAAATAGATCTTTTAATTATTAAACAAATAATAATTAATCTTTTAAACGTTAAAAAGTCTAAAAATATAGCCGAAATTTAAAAAATTTAGCTAATTTAAAACATTTAGCATATTGCTAACATGATGTACAAATATAAGTGTTTTTTTAGTTAAAACATTTAAATGTTATTAATCAAATATCGTGACTTTTAAAGATTTTTTAAAAGTTTAAATCGAATTGCACCAATTGTTATATCATGGTTCATGATTCACTCGCATTGTAGAGTGTGCCATGATTATATGTCTATAATTAATATATTATGTACCTGCTGTTGGAGTTAATGTATTATGTTCTTTCAATTTATTGATAAGTACATAATTTGTTAATTGAAGATACATAATATGTTAATAGTGTGAACAAAGAAAATTACAAGTATTAATGTGGTATGGGTACAAGATCTTTGGATGGTCCTCTGATTCTTTCTTCAATAACTTGATCTTCAATAGAGTTTTGAGGGCTTTTACTTTTAGGATCATTTTATTTTGATCTCTAAATAATATTTTTATGATTTTACATGATTATCCCGGAATGTTTACATAGAAATGAAAGCTCATATTTATAGATGTAGGATAAAGAGTTTTGATAGGTTCAAACTCTTTTGATATTATTTAATTAAACAAATCAGATAATATCAATATTATCCAAAATATATTCAAATATACTAATATTAAAAAATTAAATTTAACAAATTTTCTATGTCAACAAACAGAAAATACATAATTTAAACCAAGATCTACCAAGTAAATCTTGTTCCATGATATAATTTTTCGAATTATATATACCATACATTTAAAGCCCATTAAAGTACATAAAAATCTTGAATACACTCCATAAAAGAAAAAAAAATATATAGAGAATATCGAAACGGCATGCCATGCGTTAGCTTTGTGAGAGATGATCAAAATGCATAATTAATTAGTAGATTAGGAAGAAGATTATATAAAAGAAATAACGATATAGACAGAAAGGAGAGCGACGGCACGGCAGCAGTGCTGCTGGGTCTGTTTCATGATTAGAACTACTGCCAAGAAATTGTTAAGAAAATGGGAATAATTGTGCTTAAAGCACAAATGCAAATCGCTTTCCAATTGGTCGGCATACATACATTAATTTAGTAAGCATGAATGCATTGATTCCATCTGACATTAAATATTATTGTTATCCTCATCTCCATCTCTTTACTTGACGTTAATTTCTACATTAATTAATCAATTATTTATTTAATTAATAGGGTTGACCAACTTTTATGTGGCTAATGGTCGGGCTCCTTTCATCTTTTCTTTCTTCTCAAAAGGTTAAACCTCCAATCCAAAGGCTTTCCATGTCCCGACCCAATAGAGGATAGGAGGATGTAAATCATGATAATTCAGTTGAACACAGGAGCTAAATATTTACTTACTCGGCACAAGAAGCTCATTCACTTTGAGAGGTTGCTCTTACGCTGCCGTTGGTGAGACTCAATTCCTGGTCTTTTCTTCCCACGGACCAACTAAACTGTCCACGCGGGCTCCTTTCATCTTTTCTTGCGACAAAAGGTAAAATCGCTTACTTTAGGTGCCCACACCTCGGGTCCAACAGGGTTGTGGAGGAGTTAATCATAGTGACTCAACTAATCAACAAAGACTTGATTTTTGTTCATTACGCATAAAGAACCATCTCATTTAAGAAATTGCTCTCACACTGTCACATGTAAGACTCGATATTTGGTCTTTTGTACTAAATTTACCTCTGTGAGGAGAATCTTAATTAACATTCACCGCTGGTGAGACTTCTTTCATCTTTTCAAAACTATTGGTGAAAGGGAATCTTAATTAACATTCCTGTCTTATATATTGAAATATGATAAAGCTATTAATTTTTTTTATCAAAATCTTTGATATAATAATAATTTCACTTATTTATTCATTCTTATTTCAAAAAAAAAATTATTTATTCATTCTCGATCATGAATTGACTAAGCCCACATTTTCACCCTATGTTAAAAAAAAAGGATTATACATATATTATTATGTTAGAAAGTGAAATTTTTTTTATCTGAATAACTTGACCCTTTGAAATATAATTCTTTGGTAATATTATGAGAGACTTACATCTTCACTGTTAGGACTCTATGTATTCGAGTTGTATTATGATTCACTATCCTACTCTCCCTGTGACTCTGACTTGTATATATACTCTCCATATCTCTGTAAACTATAGTTGTTATCATTCAATACAACAATACAGTTCTCATCTAGTATTAGCTAGCCTAGGTTTCTTCTTTGTGATCCAATGGCTGATGGGTCTGTAAACTCATCTGAACGAACCGTTTCGGATGTGGCTGTCTCATCCGTTACGTCAATGGTGAATCCGTTATCCATTGCTTATCACTTTATCAATATCAAGCTGACCTACAAGAATTTTTTGTTCTGGAGGACACAGGTTGTACCCTTTCTTGTTGGTCATGATTTAATTGGTTTTGTAGACGGCACTTGTCCCAGTCCGACCGCTACTCTTCCCGCCGCCAATGTTGATTCGCTGCCAACGCCCAACCCGGCTTTTGCTCCGTGGCGTCGACAAGATTAGGCCTTGTTCTCCATGCTCTTTTCTTCCCTCTCTGATGAGGTTATGCCGTTGGCCATAGGTTGTATCAACAGTCGAGCTTTATGGGATACGATCACTCAGTCCTTGGCTTCATCTACCCGTGCGAGGATGTTCAATCTCATCGGACAGCTTCAAAGTCTTCGTCAAGGTGATTTGTCCGTGGGAGATTACATTGGTCGTGGAAAAGTCATTGTTGAGGAGCTCACTCTCATCGGTCGACCGGTGACCCTTGATGAACAAAATTTGTACATATTTTGGGGGTTGCGGTCTGATTTTCAAACTCTAATGGCTTCTCTTGCTGTTCGTGGGACTCCGGTGACGCTCCAGGAGCTGGCGGACCATTTAGGGGCTCAAGAGTTTATTGATGATGATGGCAATGGTGCTGGTGCGTTACCGCCGGCGGCGTACAGCGTCTAGAGAGGTGACCGGCGTTTTCCTCGCGGTGGGAAGCAAAGGGGAGGCCAGCGAAGTTCTAGTGGTGGTTATCGTGGTCAGCGTGGTACCGGCGGCCGTGGTCAGTCCAGTCGAATGCAGCATGGCTGTGGGATGCCTGGTCGTGGTGGTCCCGATGGAGGCAGGTTCGGCGGTGTTGTGTGTCAAATATGCAGTCTTGGTGGCCATTCCTTTTTTTTTTTTAATAAACAGGACCATAATATATTAATAACGAATAGAACGGGAGGCAGCAAAGCCCCGGAAGTCATACAAAAAGGTCAATTTAACGTTTTCAGGGAGGGAGTTAAACGATGAAAACAAAGTGGCAGCTGTGCATTTCAAACCCTCTAGAGCTAAAGCATCCGCAACCCGGTTTCCCTCACGATAGACGTGGGCAATGGATGACGACCAAGAAGCGATCCTTGAGTGGATGCGTTTGACCGCATTGCGAATTTTCCATGGTAACAGGTTATGATAGATTTGACTCCTCTGTTGCTCCACAAGCTCATTTGTCTTACCATGATAATATCCCTAATGACTCCCAATTATGGATTCCTGATATGGGCGCCACGAATCATGTGACTCCTGACCTTGCTGCGTTTTTTGCCCCTAAGGAGTATATTGGTACTGACACACTACGTGTTGATGATGGTATGAGTTTTCCTATTAGTCATGTTGGTCATGCATCGTTTCGTACCTTTTCTCGTTCTTTTCGTTTGTCCAATATCCTTCGTGTTCCTTCGCTTTTTATGTCTCTTTAATTTGTTCATAAATTTACTATAGATAATAATGTGTTTTTTAGTTTCACCCATCGTTTTTTGTTGTGAAGGATATTCAAACCAAGGACATTCTGCTGCGGGGTAGTAGCTCTGGGGTCTTTACATTCTTCCGGTCTCGAGCTCTAGTTCGTCTTCTTCTGCGTTTCTTTCAGCACGCGCCACTGTTTCTATGTGGCATGGTCGTCTCGGTCATCCTCGTGATCGTGTTCTCAGTATAATTTTACGTTTTTGTTCCGTTAGTGGGTCTAAATCTTCGTTTCGTTGTAATTCGGGTCTATGTAGTGCTTGTCAATTGGGCAAGTCTGCGCGTTTTCCATTATCTCGTGTTGATTCTTCTAGTTTAGATGTTTTGGATTTAATATATACTGATATTTGGGGCCCTGCTCTTGTTTTATCTTCTAATGGTTATCGCTATTTCGTTATTTTTGTTGATGATCATTCCCGTTATACTTGGTACTATCCTATGAAGCAAAAATCTGATCTTTATACAATTTTTGATAAGTTTCGTGTCATGGTTGAACGATCTTTTAACCGTAAGATCAAGTCCGTTCAATCTGATTTAGGGGCTGAGTATAAGAAATTGCATTCCACTCTTGCTCAGTTAGGAATTTTTCATAGACAATCTTGTGCTTACACTCATTAGCATAATGGGCGAGTTGAGCGCAAACACAGGCATATTGTTGAAACTGATTTGACTCTCTTAGCTCATGCGTATGTTCCTTCTCGGTTTTGGGATTATTTGTTTGCGACTGTTGTTTATCTTATTAATAGTATGCCATCTCCTACGTTACATAATTCCACTCCTCATTATATTCTTCATAAGTCTCCGCCCTCTTATTCTTTTCTTAGGATCTTTGGGTGTCTATGCTATCCTCATTTGCGTCCTTACAATCGTCACAAGATGTCTTTTCGGTCATCTTCGTGTGTCTTCCTAGGTTACCTAGATTCTTTTCGGGGGTACAGATGCATGGACTTACTGACTAACAAGGTTTATGTGTGCAAGCATGTTCGTTTTGATGAGACTAAATTTCCTTTTGCACAGTTTGTAGTATAGGTGCCTTCATCTCCTCGTCTTATGCTGTGAGCTGAGTCTGTTCTTAATACACCTTCTACTGTTGTCCCTATAGCGAGCTCCACTTCTCAGACAGTCGAGCCCACTATCGTAGCCACTGTGACTGCCAGACCACGCGGAAGGCCGCGTGGAAATACTGTTCGGCCCATTGTTCGCACTCATGCCATGGCTACCCAAAGTCATTCTCAGGCATCTTTTTGGCTACTTAGGTCTGTCCCACTGATGCGATGGATCAGGAGTTCAATGCTCTTCTCTACAATCAGACATGGAGCTTGGTCCATGCGAAACCAGACATGAATATCATTGGTTGCAATTGGGTTTTTTCGTACGAAACGAAAAGCGGATGGCTCGATTGAGAGACACAAGGCCAAACTGGTGGCCAAGGGGCTTAATCAGGTGCCTGGGCAGGACTTCTTTGACACGTTTAGTCCTGTGGTCAAGCCCACTATGGTTCGGTTGCTTTTTTCCTTGGCTATCTCTTCTGGTTGGGTCATTCGACAACTTGATATGCATAATGCCTTTCTAAATGGTCACTTGTCTGAGACTGTTTATATGACTCAACCCCTGGTTACTCTGACCCTCATCATCCTAATCATGTTTTCTTGTTGAGACGTTCTCTGTATGTTTTAAAACAGGTACTCATATCATGGTTTAATCGTTTGCATGGTTTTTTTTATTTTCTGTGGGGTTTGTAGCCTCCAAGACTGATGTCTCTCTTTTTCATTACTTAGTAGGTTCTGATTTTATGTTTATACTGGTTTATGTTGATGATATCCTTGTTATGGGTAGCAGGCAGGCTTTGGTATCTTCGCTATTGGCAAAGTTGTCCACTACATTTAAAATTAGAGATCTTGGAGAGACTGAGTTCTTTCTGGGTATTGAGACAGTAAAATGTGGTGGTGGTTTGTTATTTTCTTAGCAACTTTACATGACTGACATCTTAAAACGTGCTAGCATGTCTGATTGTAAACCTTTGTCTACTCTTATATCTCTGTCTAGATCTGCTCCTGTGCAGGCAGATCCCTATGATGATCCAACCAGGTACAGGAGCATTGTTGGGGCTCTTCAGTATCTCATTGTCACGCGACCATATCTCTCCTTTGCGGTTAACCAGCTTTGTCAACATGTGCATGCTCCTACTGAATGGCATTGGGAGCAGCTCAAACGGGTCTTAAGGTACGTTAAGGGCACTCTCTCTTATGGACTCCGTATTCGGCCATCTCCGTTTTAATGAAGATGATGGCCAAATTTTCGAAAAAACTTATTGGTCCACACCAAACGAGTTTTGTGCCTGAAACGCAAATCACTGATAATATCCTTGTTTTCCAGGAGGCGCTGCACTCCATGAGGAACAAAAAGGGTCCTGGCGGTTGGATGATCTTGAAAGTGGACCTAGAAAAAACATACGATAGGCTCTCATGGAGATTCATTGAAGATACACTAAGCTCTATTGGATTCTCTAATACTTTAAACTCGCAATCAATTGGAACGGTGAAGACCCAGACTGGTTCAGGCCAAGCAGATGAATAAGATAGGGAGACCCGATTTCCCCTCTCCTTTTTGTGTTATGCGTAGAAAGATTGAGCAACATGATCAACCACTTAGTGAATGTTGGAAGTTGGAAAGGTATTAAAAATTACTAGACAAGGTCCTCCTTTATGTCACCTCTTTTTTGCAGATGACTTAATATTTTTCGGCGAAGCAATGTTGGAGCAGGCCAACACTATGATCTCAAGCTTAGGAAACTTCTGCGAGCTATGTTGACAGAGGATTAATCACCAAAAGTCCTCCTTACTTTTTTCAAATAATACTTCTGATGAGGTTTAACAGAGCATCTCAAATGTGTTTCGGGTACCTGTTGTCACGGATATGGGTAAATACCTCGGTATCCCGTCCATCCATGAAAGACTGAAAAATTAGTCATTTGACGAGATCTTAGATAGAATACAGTCCAGGCTATCGGGATGGAGAGCTCAAACGTTGTCACTGGCTGGGAGGCAGACCCTTGCCCAATCAGTCCTCTCTTCTATTCCCTACTATACCATGCAATCCACATTAGTTCTAGTTGGAGTATGCTCTGCTATCGAAAGAATTATTCGCAACTTCCTCTAGGGAAGCTCCAATGAGAGAAGGAAGTGCTATTTAATCAATTGGGAAACAATTGTGAGGTAGAAAGCAGGGGGGAGGTCTGGGATTCGAAGGCTCGAGGAGATGAACCAGGCCTTTCTGGCAAAGTTAGGTTAGCGGCTGCTACGGAACGAAGAAGCACTGTGGACACAAATTTTCAAGGCTAAATATGCCATTTCCACGACTGATTGTTCGGATTAGAAGTCCAAAAATAGCATGTCCAACGCTTGGAAAGGAATTCTTAAATCCTCCCATATACTTCAGAAAGGAATACGGAAGCTAGTTAGGAATGGCGAAGATACTCGCTTCTGCCTGGATGCCTAGTTACTTGAGCGACCATTGATAGAGCCGGTATCTCAGCAGATCCTAGCCTCAGATCTCTTAAGGTCGATCTGTTTCCTCATATTGGATTTGTGGAGTGGGGTGGAACTGGGCTCATCTTAATGATCTCCTATTAGACGAGACAAGAAACAGGCTGGCTGCTTTCATTCTATGTGAAGAAAATGACCTGATCTTTCTCTGTATCCTCAGCGTACGACATGGTGATTGGTCCTCTTGACCGGGTGGAAGCTGCAAAATGGAATAACATCTGGAAATTAAAAGTCCCCAACCGCATTTGCTCCTTCCTGTGGCTAGTCAGACATGGCAAGATACTGACGAATAGCAATAGGAAGAGAAGAGGTATATCTGATGAGGACAGATGTTGGTTCTATTCGAATGAAGAGGAAGATGTACAACATATTTTTTGCAAGTGTCCTAAAGCAATCGAAATCTGGAATGCTATCTCTCCAAACATGCTAGCCAAAGCAAGGACCCTCACATTCAAAGAATGGCTAGACTGGTGTATCCTAGATAAAAGCCGAGGCAGAGCTCCACACAGCGACAGCACACTGTTTGCAGTAACAATTTGGTGGCTCTGGAAATGGAGAAACGAAGCAGTCTTCGAAAACACGGTCAAACCCACCTGATGAAATGAAGAGAGAACCAAAGGAGAGCAGCTATTTTAGTTAGTTATAACCATAAGGATCTTCTTGTATTTTCTGTTGCTTAGTTAGTTGTAACCGTTCTGGTTACTTCATAGCATGTATATAGTCTCAGCTTCTGTTTTCTCTGTCTGTAAGATTTCAGCACACTTTCACCCTTCTTTGTACTCAGACCTCAAGCAACACAGTAGTTTGTTTTCTCCATTGATATGAACTGAAGCTTTCTCATCATGGTATCAAAGCTTTATCGAAGCTATGCCGCAGCGGTAATGGCGGAAGACGGTGAAGATTATTCGACTGGACAGCACGCAGAAGGTCCTTCAAATCAGAACTCAAATCCAGTTCAACGCACTGAAGAGTTCGATGATCCCTTGTATTTGCACATTACTGAGAATCCGAATCTCGTTCTTGTTTCGCCGCCTCTTTCAGAAATCAACTACGCTTCCTGGAGTAGGTCTATGAGGATAGCGTTAGAGGTCAAAAACAAGTTCGGTTTCGTGGACGGAAGCATCGCGCAGCCAGCAGAAACCGATCCCAAACACGCAATTTGGAGAAGATGCAACAACATTGTGTGTTCGTGGATATTCAAATCACTTAGCCCTACCATTGCAGAGGGCGTTCTCTACATTGAAGTCGCAGCAGACGTATGGAACGTTCTCAAAAGGAGGTATTCTCAGGTTGATCCTCACAAAATCGCAGAATTGCAAAATGAGATTTATAGATGTACACAAGGTAACTTGACTATAAATGAATATTTCACTAAGAGTAATGCCTTATGGGTGCAACTAAATGCTATGAGGCCGGTCCCTGCCTATGAATGCATCCCTAAGTGCTCATGCACTCTTGTGAATAAGATCCAGAAAGAAAAGGAGGAAGATCAGATCATTAGATTCCTGGAGGGTTTAAATGAAGAATATGAGAACATTAAGTCAGGGATTCTTGTTATGGAACCGATTCCAATCATGGAAAAGGTGTTAAATATGACCCTGAAGATGGAAAGAAAGCTCAAGAATTCCATCAACATCAAAGGCAGTGACCTTGTCCAAGCTAATGCAGTTCAGAATGGTCAAATGCATTACACAGATGAACAGTATACAGTGGCAGCATCAGTTCCATATAATAAGAAGAAGTTTAACACTGGTTCAGGGAGGAATGTCCCAAAATGCATATTCTGTGGGATGAATGGGCACACTATTGAAAAATGCTACAAGAAACATGGGTACCCCCCCCCCCCCCAGATGGGTAGCAGGTTATAAATCCAAAGGGAGACAAAATCAGGAGACACAGCAGAATCCTAACAATTATCCCTCAGTCAACCAGATTAGTGATGTGGGGTTCTCTGCTGAACAACTCCAGAGACTCATGTCACTACTACAAGGACAGAATCAAGGGAATCAGGCCTCTACCAGTGCAGCTGTGACAGTTACCAACTCTGGACTCAAATCTGATTTCAGAAATTCCATTGAAAATAATCATGATGAAGGCAGGTCAATCTCTAATTCCTATGTTAATGTTGCTTTAAGTTCATCTAGTATTTGGATTCTAGACTTAGGGGCAACAGATCATATTGTGTGTTCTTTGGAATATTTTGATACTTATTCTGTTGTGCATGGAATTATGGTTAAACTTCCCAATAGAGACACAGTGAAGGTCACTCACATAGGTCAGATCATATTGCACATGGACATAGTGTTGAAGAATGTATTGTTTATTCCATCTTTCACTTTCAATATCATATCTACTAGCAAATTGGCAAAGAATTCCAGTTGTGAAATCATTATGAGAGCTGACTCTTGTACACTTCAGGGGCAATTTGGGATAATGGATGGCTTTGCTAGTGAAAGAGATGGTCTGTACATGACCACCAAGCCTCCTGCCAAGAAGAGAATCCATTCTTCTAGTCCTAGTCTCAATTCTGTTTGTAGTAGTTCCTCCACAGAATTATGGCATACTAGACTAGGACACTACCCCGTAAATAAAATGCAGTTGTTGAAAGGAATAAAGCTTACTTTTCCCTACAAATGCAATTCTGATGTTGTATGTGACACCTGCCACTTTGCTAAACAAAGAAGAACAAACTTCCCTACAAGTACAACTAAGACTGAGAAAATCTTTGATTTAATTCATATGGATGTCTGGGGACCATTTGCTGTGGCCTCTCTGAAAGGGGAACATTATTTTCTGACAATTGTTGATGAACACAGTAAATTCACATGGCTGCACTTAATGAAGCACAAATCAGAAGTGAGGACCATCTTTCAGAATTTTTATAACTATGTGTTGACTCAATTCACAACCAAGATCAAAGTGGTTAGAACAGACAATGGTGGTGAGTTTATGCTAAGCACCTTCTTCAATGAGAAAGGTATCATACACCAAAAATCATGTGCCTACACTCCTCAACAGAATGGAGTGGCAGAAAGGAAGCATCAACATATTCTAAGCATTGCTAGGGCCTTGAAGTTCCAGTCTGGAATGTCATATGAGTTTTGGGGTCATTGTGTTTTACATGCTTCCTTCTTAATCAACAGATTGCCCACTGAAGTACTTCATGGAAGCAGTCCATTTCAAGTGTTGTTTGGTAAAGAAGTGGACTATAGCCAGTTGAAATCTTTTGGCTGTCTAAGTTTTGCTACAACTATTGCACAAGGCAGGAACAAAATGCAATCAAGAGCTAGAAAGTGTATTTTTCTAGGCTTCCCAGCTGCTGTAAAGGGCTATATACTTTATGATCTGACTGATAAAGTCATATTTGTATCAAGGGATGTGAAATTCTATGAACAGGTATTTCCTCTCAAAATTAAGAAAGGGGCCACAGGGTCTGGACATGACAATGTCTCACCAGAGATCTTTAATCCAACTCTACCACTGATTCCTATTGAGACAAAGGTTGGTCCTTGGGAACCAACAAGACAGCAAACCAGACATATAGATCAGTATCACAACTCTCCTTCTATTGAAACAACAAGTATTAATGATCACCTATCAGAACCTCTTGCTGATCAGACACTCCATGACGACAGTCCACCAGAAGCTCATGTTGAACAACCACAGTCCCTAAATCAATTACCAGTTGATCACACTGACCAGCAACAGCCAAGAAGGTCAACTAGAACAAGGGTTATGCCTCACAGACTACAGGATTACTTATGCCACTCTACAAAGGTACATTCTGATAACAATAGGACCTCTCCACACTCCATTGATAGAGTCATTTCTTATGATCATTTGTCTCCCAGTCATAGAACCTGTGCTTCTTCTATTACTTCTGTGCATGAGCCTCAGACATACAAAGAGGCTGTAAAGAATGAAGAGTGGAGAAAGGCCATGGAAGCTGAAATAGATACCTTAGTTCAAAACAATACTTGGGTTTTGACAGATCTACCAGCAGGAAAGACCCCTATTGGTTGCAAGTGGGTATACAAAATCAAACATAAGGCAGATGGCTCCATAGAAAGGTATAAAGCTAGGTTGGTGGCCAAGGGTTATACACAACAATTGGGAGTGGACTGCATTGAGACATTCTCCCCTGTGGCTATAATGACAACAATCAAAACCTTCTTGGCAGTGGCTGTTGCAAAGGGCTGGGATGTTCAACAACTTGATATAAATAATGCTTTTCTTCATGGGGACTTGGAGGAGGAAGTTTACATGGTATTGCCTCCAGGTTTTCAAACAGACAACACTAATCAGGTTTGCAGGCTCATGAGATCTTTGTATGGGCTTAAACAAGCAAGTAGGCAGTGGAATGCAAAGTTAACTAAAGCTTTGCAGGACAATGGCTTCCAACAATCATCAGCAGACCCTTCTTTATTCACCAAACATTCAGAAGGTTCATTTATTGCTCTGTTGATATATGTTGATGACATCCTTGTTGCAGGAACAGACTCTAAACAGATCAGGGAGTTGAAACAGCTACTGGACAGGTCTTTTAAGATTAAAGACCTTGGCAGTTTGAGCTATTTTTTGGGAATTGAAGCATTCAGAACTCCCAAGGGGATTAATATTTGTCAAAGGAAATACACCTTGGAAATTTTACAGGAGAATGGGTTTTTGGAAGCAAAACCTTCCAAAACACCATCTGTTCCAGGCCATAAACTCAACAACATAGATGGGACTCCTCTTGAGCAGCCTGAAACATTTAGAAGGTTGATTGGCAAACTTCTATACCTAACCAACACCAGACCAGATATAACTTTTGCTGTCCAACAGCTGAGTCAATTTGTAGATAAGCCAAGGGACATCCATCTGGTTGCAGCCCACAGGGTGTTGAGGTATCTTAAAGGGTCACCTGGTAAAGGTCTCTTCTATCCTGCAAACCATCATATTAAACTGCAGGGCTTTTCTGATTCAGATTGGGCCAACTGCATAGAGAGCAGAAAATCTATCACTGGTTACTGCATATACCTTGGTAATTCCTTGGTTTCATGGAAGACAAAGAAACAGGCAACTGTGTCTAGATCATCTTCAGAAGCAGAGTACAGGGCTTTGGCATCAACAACTTGTGAGATTCAGTGGCTCATTTATCTACTGACAGATCTCAAAGTAGAAATAAGCAGCCCTGTGACCTTATTTTGTGATAATAGCTCTGCAATTGCAATTGGAGAAAACCATGTGTTTCATGAACGAACGAAACACATTGAAATCGATTGCCATGTAGTTAGACAAAAGGTCCATGAAGGAGTGATCAAGCTTCTAAGCATCAAATCTCACAATCAGGTGGCAGATGGTTTCACTAAAGCATTAACCAAACCTCTGTTCGATACCTTCCATGCTAAGCTAGGCCTTCAAGACATTCATGCTCCAGCTTACGGGGGATGATGAAATGAAGAGAGATCCAAAGGAGAGCAGCTGTTTTAGTTAGTTATAACCATAAGGATCTTCTTGTATTTTCTATTGCTTAGTTAGTTGTAACCGTTCTGGTTACTTCATAGCATGTATATAGTCTCAGCTTCTGTTTTCTCTGTCTGTAAGATTTCAGCACACTTTCACCCTTCTTTGTACTCAGACCTCAAGCAACACAGTAGTTTGTTTTCTCCATTGATATGAACTGAAGCTTTCTCATCACCACCCATCTCAAGATAGCGTGGATTAAGGCCCAAGCTGAGGAGATTCAAAAACCATTCAATTTGACGAAGGGCAATCACTATACCAAAGCTCGTAGCCAATGGAGGAAACTAACCTGGACGAAACCCCCGGAAGGCTTTGTTAAATTGAATACTGATGGTTTTGCATGTCAGGAGACGAACAGAACAGGATATGGCGATGCCATTAGAGACAGTAATGGCCAGTGGATCAGCGGGTTCACTTGCAACGTCGTCATTGGCACCCCTCAAGAGGCTGAAGCTTGGGGTCTTTTGAAGGGTATCCTACTGGCAAATTCCCTCAACTTGAGGAGGTTGATAATTGAATGTGACTCAAGCATGATAGTTGAAGGACTTCAAAATACCTCTACACCCAACAATGCGGTTAATAACCTGCTAATAAGAGCTTGCAAGAAGGAGCTGCAGAAGTGCATCGAGTGAAAAATCACTTTAATTGCAAGGGAACAAAACAGACTGGCAGATTTTATTGCGGCGATGTCTAAAACCAATCCCAGAGGAATGCAAGTTATTGGCAACCTCCCAGCTGAAGCCAGTAAGGTCTTCGAAGATGATAGAGACGGCGTCGCTGCATGGCGCAATTGCTCCATAATTGTCTAGTCATTATATCTCTTTTCTGGGTATCCCCTTCCACTATATATAAATGATCCCAATATTAGAATAGTTTTAATTATCCTGTTTTATCCCACCAAAAGTAATCTATTTTGACTTGTCCATAATTATAAATTATATTATCAATCAGAACCTACAATACATTTTTTTGGGGACAGAATCTAACCTACAATACATTTTTAAAAATAAAGTAAGAAAGTGAGCGGCAAGCATATCATAATTTCTAATATTCAGTCTCTCACATCCTTTCACTTTGTCATAAAGGGCACATGCACTTATTTGTCACTTAACTTCTTTCTTTCTTTCTTTTATTTTTTTTTTGAAAACTTTGTTAGAGTTAATTCCATTTTTCGTACTAAATTTATAGGTGACAATTCATTTTTAGTCTTTTTTTATCAGAACATTTTTATTTGGTCATAGTATTATTGTAACATGACTATTTTTTGTCTTCCGTCAACAAAATCGTTGAAATGTCATTAAATACAAGGACATTTAGATCTTTTTTATACGAAATAGGTTGACCTACTATATTTTTTATGCTTATTTAAAAAAAAAATTCATAATTGAATACCGAAATTCATTTGTATTTAACGACATTTAAACTATTTTGTTGATAGAAGATAAAAAATGATCATGTCACAATAATACTAAGACCAAAAGTGGATGTTTTGATAAAAAAAAAAGTATTTAAAGTGGGCTGTCACTTATAAATCTAGAACAAAAATAGAATTAACTCAATGGTTAATATATAAATATTATACAGTAACATTGTATTAAGTACTATTACTTTAAAGTTTAAACATTAGTTTACGCTAATTTTTATTTATGCAATTCACAACTAATGGTCTGATCTATAACTAATCAATTATTTACAAAATACGTGTTCAAATCCAATACTACCGCCAAAGCCTATAATATCAATTTTCATCAAGTAAATCTGAAAAAATGTCCAAATATTCAACACCATTCTCATGAATATATAATAAAGGTAGTACATACACAAGACCTAATCACATAACGTTAGTTGATAAAATATTAGTATGACATTGGGCTTTCTTCAAAGGAATATTTTGAAAAATTAGCAAAAAGGGTAATCATAGAGTTATACATTATAAAGAAAAATGTTATGTCCATTAACTGTATTTAAAATGGTTGACTAAGAACGAAAATGGTAGATTATTGATGATTATTTTACCGCTCTTGTGTAATGACATGGAAATCACATAGATGATGTTAGCAAGAATTGAACTCATAACCTTTAAATACGAGAAGAGTTAATTCCAGTAAATGTTCTATGAGTATAGTGATTTTTCACAATTGGTCATCGTCTTTTAATTTGAACAATTTTGACACTTGACTATTAAAATCGTTTCAATATTGATCCTTCAATCACAAACTCGTTAAGTGAACATCAAATAAAGGTGTAAAACTGCCTTTTCACCCGGTGAGTTTATAATTCCTCATCGTTCCCCTCTATATATGTCGACAAGTGGGTGTATATGGTACCACTACTCCATGGGAGGGTACTCCATTAATGAACTGAAGTTTATATAAATGAAGAAGAAGAAGTAAGCGGATATGATAATTAGTAGCAGAAACTCTGAAGAAGAAAGAGTTTTATGTTTCTGGAATGAGCGAAATCACATAGAGAGGTTTAATCGTTGCTGGGCCTTCGCGCCCTACTACGCTTGCAATTGTACCCTGACCGCCATTGGAGAGCTTCTTCAACGATGGGTTCATACCCGATTTCAGCCCTGGTCCTATAACCCTTGTGTCTAGCTTCTTCGCCGACTTCGATGACTGCTCTTTCTCCCAATTACTGGCTAGGGCCATGGCTTCCCCACTCGTGAAACCTAGTCTTTTTGAGGATAGCTCATCGAATTGAAGAAGGCGAGTTCTTGGTCGAGGAGTGAGAAGCAATCCGAGTATAAGCAGAATTTGCCGATGAGCTTGGCGGTGGCTGCTCTGTCGCCGTTGTTAGTTGTACCGTCGGGGTTAAGTCCTTTCGGGTTGCTCAATTCACCTGGTTCCTATCTCTGCTTCAGATAATTCGCTCAATTGCTCAATTTCATTGATTATTACGATGGATTATCTATTTTGATGTTCTTAGCTTTTGTTTATCTTCATATATGCCATGCATATAGAGGGGAACGACGAGGAATTATACGCTCAACAAGTGAAAGGATGGTTTTACCCCTTCATTTGATGTCCACTTAACGAGTTTGTTACGGAAGGACCAACATTGAAAAGATTTTGATAATCAAGTGTCAAAATTGTCCAAATTAAAAGATGATGACCAATTGTAAAAAATCACTATACTTAGAGGGTCTTTGCTAGAATTAACTCAATACGAGAATCATGTTACAGCCCTCAACCACTCTTTTCATGACATCAATAATTCAATATTACATTTAACCCTTATATGATACGGTTTTGATTGACTAAATTAGTGGATTACTGTTTATTTTTTTAAAAAATTATTCTCACTTCAATAAAATTAAGATATATAGTTAGTTGCCCCATTTCATAGGATCTTCATAGTATAATTTATATCTCTTATGTAGTTTGCGTGTTATTACACAAAAACAAAATTTATTCTATAAACACTCTCGAATAGCGATTGTTGTTTCTCTTCTCCCCATAAAATGTAGTTGGTTGTAATCATCTTTAAAAGTACCATCATTATTTTTCTATTTTGAATTTTTTATTATATAAAAAAAAGTTAAGCATGTTTAGTGGGTATTAGTTTTGGTAGTTGGTTCTTTAACTTAAAAGGAGGGAATCATGGCTATCCTTAGCGTTCATGGCAGGCATGGGACGTGTCAATATCAAATACGGCATAGATATTTTTGCTTTTAGTTATTTTGAAAATTAACCACTTTTATGTATTTAAAAATAAAAAAAAATATTTCTACTATAGCGTCTCAGTTTTATTTTGTCTACTTGATTGGATAGCTCGTGTTCTTGGTTTCGTGTTCTTTCAAATTACTTCTCCAAAAGCTAGCTACACGATATATATATATAGGGTAGAGTTCAAGTGTGTCCTGGTCATTAGGTGTGGCCGTGTGACCTATTTTCAGCCATTAGATCATATCAACTCATCAAATCAACGCGCAATATATATATGTTACAGAACACACCATTCTACGTACTAAAATGCACCAGAGGACCGATAAAACACACCATTCCACACAATATACCAAATGCGTCTATTCACTTAAAATTCATCAATATACTTAATAAAACACATCATTCTACGTATTAAAATGTACCACAACGTGCCTCATGTCAGATTATAAGCATACACTATTTACACATATTAATTTACACATATTAGAAAACACGTGCTAAAATATGCATCATTATACATATTAAAATGCACCACACTTATTAGAAACACGTGTTAAACTACACACCATTCAATGTATTAAAATGCACCAGACGACGTATTAAAACACACCATTCCACAACATAGTTACACATCATTCTACGTATGAAAATGCACCAACGGATAGATTAAAACACACCATTCTACAACACAGTTAATGCACCAACATACGTAATAAAACACACCACAACATGTATTCAAACACACCACACTATGTACTAAAATACACCATTCCAATTCATGTAATATAAATACTAAAACTACCATAATAACCCCACTTAAACATACGCGAATTCCAGTAAGATTAATGAAATTGGACGGTGCTGATTAGGCCGCATGACCGCACCGGAGCTCGTATATATATATATATATATATATATATATATATATATATAGGATCGCGTTCAAATGCATACTGGCCGCCCAGGAGAGAAATGCGGACGAATCACAGCGCGCCGCGTGTCCAGAATGTAGTTGCACCTAACGTTATAACTAGGTGCACATCATGTTATAACTAGGTGCACATAGGTGCACCCAGGTGCATAAATGTTAACAAGGTAAATTACTTGCACCTGCAAGTGAAAATAGGTGCACACGTGCAAGTAAAATGTATTACAAGTGCAAGTAAATTGTACAATGAGCATCAATACTAAGTGCACATAATGTTATAACTATGTGCACTTATTGCTATAACTAGGTGCGCATAGGTTGCAACCAGGTGCATGAATGTTAACAAAGTAAATTACTTGCACAAATGCAAGTAAAATGTATTACAGGTGCAAGTGAATTGTACAGTGAGCATCAATACTAAGTGCACCTAATGTTATAACTAGGTGCAACCTATGTTATAACTAGGTGCACCTAGGTTGCACTCAGGTGCATGAATATTAACAAGGTAAATTACTTGCATTTGTAAGTGAAAGTATTTGCGAAAATAGGTGCATGAATATTAATAAGGTAAATTACTTGCACTTGTAAGTGAAAATAGGTGCACTTTTAAGTGAAACTAGGTGCACTTGTAAGTGAAACTAGGTGCACCAAAGTTCCAGTTATTTACGAAAATGCCACCGCGTCATTTTTTTAAAATTGCATCTGATTCGTTGATCTGGACACGTGGACGGCTGTGAAGCGTTCTCATTTCCTACCTGGGCGAGAGTTCGCACGAGAGTGCAACCCTATATATATATGGTAAGGTTCCAGTGAGACCACTTGATTAGGTAAGATCGTGAGATCACATCTTGTGCATCCATGTAATACTTTTTAAGGGTCTAGATTTATTGACACACACACTTCATTCGCACACATATAATCACCGTTCGCACACACTTCAATTTGGAATCTTAATCAATCTAAACCATTAAAAAATTTTGAGGTCAAATCTTGTACATCAATCACCGTTCGCACACATTTAATCATCGTTTGCACACATTTAATCACCGTCCGCACACACTTAATCACCATTCGCACACATTTTATTACCATTCGCACACACTTCAACTTAGCATCTTAAATCAATCTAGACCATTAAATTATTAAATGGATGCACAAGATCTGATCTCACGATCTTACATAAACAAGTGATCTCATATGATCCTAACCCTATATATGTATGTATGTATAAAAGTTGGTCTATATGTGATAACTACTTTTCGTGCGGTAGTGAGACTTTGCACCACTATGTATATATGCACAAATAATGTATCATCACGTGTTCAGATCGCGATCGCACGGGAAGCAGAAGCCACACTAAATCTCGCCCATATATATATATATATATATATATAATTTGGAACAAATAAAAAGATGCGTTCAAGTAAAAAAAAAAATGGTGATATCTCAAACCTTGATTTGGTTTAGATAAAAGCCCCTAAATGAGCTTTTTTTTTTTTTTTTTTACAAAAGAAGCGGTGGCATTTTAAAATTTTTTCTAACTTTGAAGTTCACAAGTTTTGTTCTTCAGGTGCACAAGTGTTGTACTACAAATGCATTGAGTAATATAAGTTAAAAGAAAATGCGGTTACATTTTGATAATTTTTTTTTAACTTTGAAGCAAGTTTTTTTTTCTTTTTCTTTCAGGTGCACATGTTTTGTTCTTCAAGTGCACAAGTTTTGTTTTTCAGTTGCATAAGTTTCGTTCTTAAGGTGCATAAGCTTTGTTCTTCAAGTGCACAAATTTTTTTCAGGTGCACAAGGTTATATTATTACAAATGTAGAATTTTTTTTAGAATCATTGATCTGTCTAGATCAACGGCTCAAATTTCTTGCATGTTTTATCTTGGCGCCTATTTGAAAGAGAAGTATTTAATTTATGCACTAAGGAAAGAATATAGGACAATTCATAGTGTCAATTTCGAATGGAAGATCGAATAGCACTATAAAAGTGTCCAATTTTTTCAACAAATATACACATAAGAATTATTTGCTTCAGATTAACTATTAATATTTTGTTATTATTCATTACAAATGTGCACATAAAAGTTCTTTGCAAAATGTCATTGGCATGTACATCTAATGTTTTGAGATTGTCAAGTGTGCATCCTTATGTTCCATCACAAATCCGATGCGTTAAATTAACCTTTTAAAATAACTTCAGAATTAGGTAATCACTTCTTTTCTGACTCTATTCATCATAACTACTTACTCAACCTATTAAAATACAAAGAGTGTAATATCGCCTCCATTAAGGCTTGAACTTACAACCTCTCATATATAGGAGCAACTTGGTGCAACTGGACCACAAGTTCATTGGCTTCTTTAATTATTTTATTAAACATGTATTCAATTTCTCATCATTAAATGACACTTTAATGAAGAAAAACAAATCAAAATGTGATAATTTACAGTTGAATTCACCTATTTGCTCTTAGGCTTCTTAGCTAAAATATGAAATAGATGATTAATGTATAAACAATTACATACATGATACATACTGATAATTTTATTTGGTACTCAGAATGTCATTTTTATAAAGAGTAAACCACAAATACCCCTACCATTTTTCCCTCGAATCCACCTCTTATAATATGACATTATTTAATTAATTACTAAATTATTTTTTTAGTCAGTTGTGCGTTTGTCAATTCATACGCACCCAATGAATGGAAGCCACATTACCGAACAAAATGGGAGGAAAAGTTTACGAGGCCGGGGTAAGAGGTAATTTCTTTTTATATATTATAAATCATTTTTTGCTAAGTGTATATAGATTTAATAATTTATTACCGCATGGACAATTCACTTGATACTCAGGTGATAGGTTGTGAGATAAGGATGCAGAATCGAGTCCTGACAACAGTAGTGTAAGAGTTACACCCAATGTAGTGGGCTCCTTGTGAGCACCAGATCACAACGATCCTCCCACCTAAGAGACCATGACAAATTATTCTGTGGACCCGGGTCCAAAATACACAATTTACATATGCATACTGAATGTTCACATTTTATATACCGAATGTTCACAATTTACATACTAAATGTTCAGGATTCAAATTATGAACATTCAATATGTAAATCTTGAATATTCAGTATGTAAATGGACACGGGTCCATGGTATAACCAGTGTTGCAAAAATTTCGCCTAGGTACTAGGCGTTGACCGACCACGTAGCGTATCACCTTAATTGGTGGTCTAGGCTGCTGGCCGGCTAAGCTGTCGACTAGGCCGCCTAAGCCGCCTAGTCGGCCGATTAGCTATTGTTCTTTTTTTAATGGGTTATTTCAGTCAAAATAACATTATTTTGAGTGAAATAACCCTAAATTGTTCAAACTCTAGATATTTTTAGGTCAATATTTAATATTTTAGTATTAACTATTAAAATATTATATAATTTATAATTATTAGTCTTTAAAAAATTTAAAATACTTAAATGAATTTTAAAAAAAATACAAAATAAAATAAAAAATACACAAGTGCCTAGGAGCGGATTAATCCCCGCCTAGGCGTTAGGCGTCCCCCGAGCGCCTAACGATTTTTTCAACCATGGGTATAACTATTAAGAGACCGTTGAGTCATTGGACCCGGGTCTACATGATTTGTCCCTCCACTATTTTTTGAGCCATTAGGTTGAAACATTTCGCTTTATTTGGACAAGATTTAATAATAATTGACCTTCTTTAAGTTGCAAAATTAATTTTATTAGGGAGAATAATATTTCAAATTTATTAAAAATAATCTTGAAAAGTTAAAATTTCTTAACATTGCCAACTCAAATTAAGATCAAATGTGATGACCTAACTTGAGTGGTTGGCACGTTTAAAATTGATTATATGTTTACAATAATCAGAATATTAAAACAGACATTTTCCCACATAACGACTATGATAAGTTGAAAATTAAAACCTAGGTTGAGTGGTTGAATTATATTGTTAGGATTTAAGAGTTAATTTGTGCACGTTGAATTTTTGATAAGACACCCTGGCATTAGGTAATAGGTTTAGAGTCGAAAAGTTGACGTTAAGATACACATAATGTACTTATAGTAGAAGAAAGTTTTAGAATAATATATGTATATTTTGGTGAGCGTGCTCTTGGGCGTACGAGCATGTTGTTCAAGTAGTTAAGATCCTGGAAATATCATTGGGGAATGACTATCGAGGGTAAAACGTCGTCAAAGATTGTTGCTATTTAGGTACGATAGATGTATATATTATATATGGTAAAAACTTGTGTAAAACTGTCCCACCGTGAAACGGATCGGGTCAAGATGTAAATGTAATACTTGTACGGACAAATGTCATACTTATATATTCAAATATAATACTAATCATGAATAAATTTTTTGTTCCTTATAAGGGTAAATGTAATACTTTTAAGGGAAAATACAATACTTTTACATTTCGATTTAAAAGTATTACATTTTTCCTCAAAAGTATTATATTTTCCTTATAAGTAAGGGACACTTGTCAACATTACTTATTATGAAAATGTATTATTTTTTCTATTATAAGTATCAAAAGTTGTATTCCTGATTAGTATTATATTTGAGCATATAAGTATGACATTTGCATATTGTTTCGACCCAGCCCGGCCCGTCTCACGAATAAGGATTCGTGAGACGGTCTCTAGTAGACAATATCTGAGTTGAATTGAATTAAACTAATTAATATTATATATATACATACATATGTATATGTATATATATATATATATATATATATATATATATATATATATATATGTATATAACTCTGATTGAATTGAATTAAACTAATTAATTAATTAGGAATAATTGTATTTCTAAAATTTTTAGGTTAGCAGCGTATGTAGTGAATCCTGTTGCATGATACGAGGTGAGGTACGGTATGTCCACGCTTAGATTACGGCTATGTTTGGCAAACCTAGTTGAAAAAGTAGGTAAAAGCTGAAAAGCTATAAGCTCGAAGCTGAAATCTGAAGAGCTGTTAAGTTAGCTGTTATGCTTAAAAGTGTTTGATAAAATTAGTTTTTTGATAAGTTGATAAATGTAAAAAGACTAAAAAGGACATCTTCATAAAAGTTAAATAGTGTTAAATTTAAATAGGTTTGTTTACATATTAAAATATAAAATAATGAAATTAATATAATTTAATAAAATATAAAGTAAGAACATATATTTGAAAATATATAAAGTAAAATTTTATAATTCATAAAATTAGTTCATACAAAAATTATTGTTCAAACATAAATATCAATTTAAAATTACAACGAAACATATTGAAGAAAAAATGCCAAAAGAGTTTTAATTGGGAGGGATAAATGATGTCATTTATATAAAATAATAAGGATAAAGATGGAAGAAAGTTAAGAAGCTACTAGCTTATTTTTGAAAAGCTACCTGAAGTAGCGTTTCAAAATAAGCTCTTATTTTAAGCTACTAGCTTATTTTGATAACATTACCAAACAAAGCTTATAGCTTATTAGAAGCTTAAAATAAGCTATAAGTTCCTAAATAAGCTCTGCTAAACACAGCCTAGGTTTTGTGCTTGAACGGGTTGCTTAATTCAGTCGCTTGTAGACAATATTTAGGAGAAGAAATCAAAGTTCAAAACTCTGCAGTGATAGTATGGAGATTATGCTTAAAGTGCGTAGATCTTTTGTACGCATCATCATTTAGTTATGTCTGCTGAGTCACCGAGTTATCATGATTACCTTCTTTCACCTGCTCTGTCGGTCCTAAGCGTGTATGACTTTTAGGGGCCGTTTGGTTCACGGAATCTTAGACTACCCCAGGTAATAGGATTGCCTTTAGGAAGGTAATTTAAGATTTTGGGAATGTAAGATTACCTTATTTGTTCGGTTTTGATTGTGAAATATAATATTACCTTGTTTGGTTTAGCGTTATATTTTAGATATATATATATATATATATATATATATATATATATATATATATATATATGGATGCACTTCCATGCGAACTGCCGCCCAAGTAAGAAATGAGAACGCTTCACAGCCGTCCACGTGTCCAGATCAACGAATCAGATGCAATTTCAAAAAAATGACGCGGTGGCATTTTCGTAAATAACTGGAACTTTGGTGCACCTAGTTTGACTTACAAGTGCACCTAGTTTCACTTACAAGTGCACCTATTCTCGCACCTATTTTCACTTACAAGTGTAAGTAATTTACATTATTAATATTCATGCACCTATTTTCGCAAATACTTTCACTTACAAATGCAAGTAATTTACCTTGTTAATATTTATGCACCTGGGTGCAACCTAGGTGCACCTAGTTATAACATTAGGTGCACCTAGTTATAACATTAGGTGCACTTAGTATTCATGCTCACTGTACAATTCACTTGCACCTGTAATACATTTTACTTGCATCTGCAATACATTTTACTTGCACTTGTGCAAGTAATTTACTTTGTTAACATTCATGCACCTGGTTGCAACATATGTGCACCTAGTTATATCATTAGGTGCACCTAATTATAACATTAGGTGCACTTAGTATTGATGCTCATGGTACAATTTACTTGCACTTGTAATACACTTTACTTGCACGTGTGAACCTATTTTCACTTGCAGGTGCAAGTAATTTACCTTGTTAACATTTATGCACTTGGGTGCAACTACATTCCGGACACGTGGTGCGCTGTGATTCGTCCGCATTTCTCTCCTGGGCGGCCAGTACGCATTTGAACGGGATCCTCTATATATATATATATATATATATATATATATATATATATATATTTAATCATTGATATACATTCATACATATAAATAAATAAATAAACACACACGCACGCGCGCGCACACACAAATATATATATATATATACATACACACGCACACATGTATATTTGATTATATAAACATATATTGATTTTATTATTATTATTATTATTATTATTATTATTGTTATTATTATTATTATATATAAGGATTAGTTAGCAAATGCAAAGTTGGAATAATTCAAGATAATCTAAGATTACCTAAGAAAATGGGGGTAATTCTTTGAAACATTACAGCCACATCAGCTTTTAGATAATATAACATTACCATGTGATATAATAACTTGAACCAAAGAAGATAATATAATATTACCATATTTAAATTATCTAGGTAATTTCAGATGATCTGAACCAAAAGCCCACTTAGGGTTCGTGATTCAACATTATATTTTGGGAGAGGATTAGGTTTTGTAGTAAGAGGACAGATGTGGATAATTTAGTAATTTATTGTAAGACGAAGCATTTATAGCCAAATTAAAGGTGAGATGTGGTGGGCTGATGGCAAATTAAAGTTAGATTTGGAACAAAATCAACGACATGGACTGATTAGTAAATGCCAAATTAAAGGCGAGATGTGGTGGGCGGATGGCAAATTAAAGTCATATTTGGAACAAAATCAACGACATGAACTGATTAGAAGACTGTTTAGAGTTTGGACGATTCACAGTTTACATTCTTTAGTAACTCTTAGACAGGGATTGTGAGATTTATGATTAGTTTACCGTAACTTGAAAATTTTAATGACCCTGTTTAGTAAATGGTTGTTAGTTGATAGCTGATAGCTGATTTGGTTAGAATGTATGATTAGTTGATAACATTAGTTGATTGTAGAAATGTATTTGATAAATTAGTTGTTAGCTGTTAGCTGATAGCTGTTTGGTATAATTTATTTTCTCAAAAAGTTAATTGAAAATGTTGCTTTGAGTAGTCTTTTGAATTTTAGTATTTTAAAGTTACAAAAAACTTATTAACCAAACACTTATATTAATTTTTTAACAAAATCAAACAACTAATAGTGGTCAAATAAGTCAATATTAGTTGATAAACTAATTATTTAACAGGCCCATGTATAAAAAAAGAGATTTGGTACATTATTTTAAGGTACATTATTTTTATACTGAAGATACATTATACTATCAAATAATGTACCTACAGTACAAAAATAATGTACCTTCAGTATAAAAATAATGTACTTTTTATTTTTGATCCACGTAGCTGTGTGGACCATGGTGGATGCAATAATGATTGGTAAGGGTGAAAGGTGGTTTATTTCTTTCTTGTGATTCTTTCTTTTATCTAACTTCATGCAGTGATAAAACCCACTAGGAATATCTTCCTTTAATTAGTAAAAAAGAAAGCGTGGGACCCACGAACATTTTGTTGGGAAGTTTAGAGACAGAGAAGTTGTTTCCTCGAATAACGAGTGATCATCGCATGGCTCGTCCTAAAGACTGGCATGTGTTAGCATGTATGGCTTGTCAGCACTGAATTGAAGCGAGTTGCCGTGGCAACTGGCAAGTGCATGCGCATGCGCATGCCACGTGAGATGACGATGACGACAAATGGATATAGGCATATGCTGATGTGGGACGCGTGAGTATTCAAGTGTGTGTTAGTTATGAAAAGATAAGCCAGTTTCTATTCTCAACAGATCCCTTCTCTTTGTTGAGCATATGCAATATATAAAGATAAATACGCAATCCAACTATTAATGTAGTCTTTTAATTGAGATAGAATCATAAAAAAGTAATTATTTACACATGTGGACAGTTATGCCATAGCCTTGGGTTTATCTTACAAGGTGAATCCAAGTCAAAACACATAATTTATATATTGAATGTTCACAATTTACATACTGAATGTTCACAATTTAATTAATTGTGATATTCAGTATGTAAATTGTGAACATTTAGCATATAAAATTGTGAACATTCAATTTGTAAATCGTGAACATTTAGTAGGTAAATTATGAACATTGAGTATGTAAATTGTGAACATTTAATATGTAAATTGTGAACATTTAATATATAAAAATTATGAACATTCAGTATGTAACTATGTATTAGTATATAAATTGTGTGTTTTTAAATCCGAAGCCACCTTACAAGGTGGATTCGAGTCCACAGAATAATTTGCCTACACATGTAAGAGGCGTAGAGTACATGCTTCAATTCCCTTAATCCCCCGAAACAAAGAAGAGAACTACTGTGTTATGAAAGAATATAATTCCGTTGCATTTCAATTCACCACAAAAGGTTGATGTTGGCGGATTGATATATCATAAACTGAATGTAAAAGGTCGCCAGATTATTTAATTATATTTAGTCATATTTTAAGTGATGAGTAAAATACACAATTATTATATTAGTTTCAACTTTGAATTCTTTTAGTTTCATGCTTTTTGATTATGTTGCAAGTGCCCTTAGTAACCATTGTGCATATTTTGTGGGTGTTCTTGATAAGCTTTGTTCGGGGTTGATAAGCTTGGTTTTGACAAATGTTGATTAGTGATTGACAAATGGAAAAATGCACACTTCATGACAAAAGGGAGTTTCTTTCCTTTCCCCTTCTATCCTTGATTTGTTTTGGTACCCCGTTGGCATGTTTTAAAGTGTGGAAATCACACCCTATTTGCACTTCTAAAGTGTGGAAAGGGGAATTATGATTTGACCCAGTTCATCTTTGTTTCCACCTCTACACTTGTGTGGTTGACCATCGAGGATGGTGTTCGGTCTAAAGTGTAGAAAGGGTTCACTTGGTGCTTTCTTGACATTCATGTGTGTTGCTTGTGCTTTCTTGGGTGTTCATAGTATTTGATGGTGACATAGTGAGGTTGTGCATTAGTTTGAGGTGTGTGATATTGCCTATTTTACCTTGCAAATGTGTTCAAATGGTGTGTGACAAGTTTAACTCTTCAGATATTTTTAGAAATTTTCTCTTTACACCTTGTGAGGATTGCATAGAACCCAAGTAGGTTTACATTTTTATGTGTTTGCATGGATTCACCTCTTATTTCTCTTGGACCTCGGTCAAGGATCTCTCAAAGTGAGAGTGTGTACAAGATTGAGCTGTGAAAGATAAGGTGGCAAGACTCGGAATTGAAAAAATTTGTGGTATGTCATGGGGAAAAGGATCTTTTTATGTGAGCTTGTGTGATTCCCTACTCCCAATGAAAAAGGTAAAAGGGGTTGAAAGAAAAAGTCAATAGAAAAAGGTAAAGAAGACATTGAGCTATCCTTGCTTGAGAGGGAAAAACATGAGGTGAGACATCTTGTTAGGATTTGGGCAATAATTGCAAGGTCTTCGAAAAAGCGTAGAGCTCTGCGTGAAGTCGATTGACCTAATGACGTTATCCTAAAAGGTGATAAGAAGAAAGAGTGATTGTCTCTTCAAACCAAAAGGCGAGGAGTAGTGGTCCATGGCATACCCTCACTTACTTTATTGTTAGGTCTTTCGGGCTGGTCGTTGTAAAGTTTGGCGAGCTTATGCATATTATTCCCACTAGTTGGTGCGGCTTGGTAGGCCCATGAGAAATAAGAGGTGAATCACCTTGTTTGCTGAAGTGGATGTATGTGGTGAGTGTGAATGTGAAGGTGGTAAAGCGAAGAGTCAAGACTCCCCGAGTGTCGTGTCTCTCAAGGATGTCGAATGGGAACCGAGTTAGTGTGTTGGCATCTAAGAGGTTGAAGAGAAAGAGTTACGGGACTGCTAAGGGTTGGATTCATTTGTAAGAAGGGAAAGGTTGATAGTTGTTGTGTAAAATAAAGAAAAGTAAAGTGGAGATTGGGGTTTAGGCTTTTCCATGTGGTTTATCTTTGGATGATTTTGCAAGCGCAAGTTGTGGAATAGACTAGGGAGTTCATGGCACACTACCAAGTGACGTCACACTTTGGACTCCCACATTCTCATTCGGTTGGGGCATTTCATCGAACACTTTGTCTACCACTCCTCTCGGATCTTGTCCTTTCGGACTAAGAGCGGGAGATGTGGGTGAGTTAGACTCGTGAGTGGCCGCTATCGCGCACACACTCACTTCCTTTGGATTTGCTACCTAATGTGGCCACAAAAGGCACAAAGCTTAAAGAACATCATCCACACGAGTTCAACATCCAACAAACAAGCAATTCACAAATCAAAGCAATAATATTAAACATCCACATAGATCTACCATGGGGCCACCAATCCCCTATCTAATCTACTCCAGCATATTAAGAAACAAGAAAAATAAAAGAAAATTCAAAGAAACAAGTATTTAATTAGAAAATGAAGAGAATGGTTACCACCCTTTTAGAAAGGGGATCTTTACAACCTTGATCTTGAATTCCCAATCTTCCTTCTTGCCCTTGATCTATTCTAACAATGAGAGAAAGGAATTTTCCCCCAAGAGGGGAGAAAACCCTCTTGATCTATTCTACCCTATTCTATCAATTTTCTAATCTATTCTAGTTGTTCTTGGGTTTAGGGCAAAAGGGATTTATATAGGTGACAAAAAGAAGGGGACAAATTTCCCAAAATGGCCCTTGGCCCGACCACGCTTGCTCACACGCGTGTGAGCGGCGTGGTGGCTCTCTGGAATAATTCCACGCCCAACCACACGCGTGTGAGGCTGCGTGGGACGCTACTACATTTCGGCTTGTTTGTCTTTTGCTCTATTTTAGCTTCAAATCCCTCTCCAACCTGTGAAATACTTCAAAACTCTTTCTAGAAATGTTGTTAGAAGATTTTGATCGCATTTGAGCTAAAATGCATGCAATTGTTGTAATCGGATGCTAAAACGATGTGCTTTTAATCTAATAAAAACCCCTTATAAGTGCTATTCTTGGTGCTTATCAAAGTTTCCACACTTAAACCTTGCTTGTCCTCAAGCAAGCATACTTTTCTAAACACTAATCATATAAGCACCAAGAATAGTTCTTTCTTTCACAGTTAACCAATCAAGTGATGTGTAGGTGTTTGGAGTTGGGTGGGTGAAATCCCCTACACTATCTACCAAGACTGCTAAACTCGTGCCAACCAAATGTAAGAAATATGCTAAGGAAGTTAAGGTCTCGATGGATACTATATAAGAAGTTTTTATTCACACCTTTAGGCATGCAAGTGACCAAAGAGTTTTCACCTTGTATTTTCTAGGGGCCTCAAGCCGATCCGGCTAGTGGGACCGATGCTCATCCCTTAGCCAATTTCCAACCTAACGCCAAAGCCTCTTTACATTATATAAGTGAGGGCAGGGACATGGACCGCTCATCGCCATGGCTTGGGCGATCACTCTATTTTCTCACTTCCTAGGATAACGTCATTAGGCTACCCGACTTCACATGGAGATCCATGTTTTTTCGAAGGTCAGTGCAATGGGTGCCTGAATCCTAGCAAAGTGGCTCACCTCCTCTATATTTTCTCATCTTTCAAGATCTCTTCGGGGTAACCGACTTCACATAGAGATCCATGCTTTTTTGAAGACAGTGCAATGGTTACCCCTTATCCAGACAAGATGTCTCACCTCACTTTTATCTCTAGGAATGGCCTTTTGCCTTTATTCACGTTTCACCATATCAACCCCTCATGCCTTTTTCTAGGGATTAGGGATTGTTTTCACTCATAGCTCACTTAGGCTCTCCTTTTGCCCCATGTCCTGCTAAGATTAATTCAGTTTCCAAGCTTCGCTATTCTTATCTTTCTAAAACTCAAAGGATTCACACTCCCACTTCGAGAGATCTTTGACTGGGGTCCAAACAAAATACAAGGTGAAAGCATGCAAGCATTCATCAAAAATTTTCAATTTGGGTCGGAATGTGCAAATTGGTGCAAAGTGAAGCTTCCAAAGCATATTTAAGACATTCAATCCTTGGCACAAGGTTAGGAGCCCTCCTAGATAGTATTGGCAATAACACACCCTCTAGGTTCCTATACCTTATCACTTAATCAATCAACTGTTTCAAGAAACATACACCCTTCCACACTTAAAAATAAACATCGTCCTCGATGTTTCCATAAGGAACGGAGGAAAAAGGATATATGTTTAAGGGTTCTACACACGCCACTTTTCCACACTTAAAAGTGTGAACTGGGCTAAACAGTTCTAACAAACAGACTACATCCGACACAACAATTTTTTTTGCAGCTCTTCATTTGCGATTCTAGAAAATAAAGCAAACCAAAATAGGGCATTGAATCAGGATAAAAGAAATACTTACAATTTGTATCCTTATCAAAGTTTTGCAATCTATGTTCGCCCTTTAAACACGGTTAGAGTAAAGGTAAGGAAGTAAATTAGGAATTAAAATTATACCTTTCAAGATCGGTCTTTCATGGTTGTTGGAGTGGTCCCTTCTTCTCCTTATTTGTGGGTTGCCTCCCATAAGCGCCACGTTTAACGTCTTTGGCTAGACGAAATGTGCAAGATAAAACATAAAAGAAATATAGCTAAAAATATAAACAAAAATAAAGAGATTGTCCACAATCAATTGTTCAGAATTATCAGATCTAAAGAGATTGTCCACAATCAATTGTTCAGAATTATCAGATCACAAGTTATCATCATCAGAATTTGTCTTTGAATTATCAGATCACAAGTTATCATCATCAGAATTTGTCTTTTCTCTTTTTCAGTTTCTTCCTTCCTTCATGTTCTCTTGATTTCCTTGATCTCTCTTGAAATCTCATCCATCTTTTGCATTTGCTCCAAGTGCAATTGGTATTGGAAATTTTGGAGGGATCTCCAATCAGTGACTGGGGTGAACCAGCTCGGAATGTTGAAACTAGAGGAGTTGGGGTTTTGCTCTTCAGGTTGTGGTGGAGGTACAGAAGGTCCGGGCTCTCTTGGTGGTGGAGAATACATTGAAGAATCCAACGACGAATACATTTCCGGGAGAGACGGGGAATTGAATGACATCGGCGAATACATTTCCGGGAGAGACGGGGAATTGAATGACATCGGAGAAGGTGTGAATCCTGGGGATGTCATAGGCGTGTTAATCGGAGAAGGTGTGAATCCTGGGGATGTCATAGGCGTGTTAGTATGATCTTCCGCCATCTCCTCATCTACCCTCGTTCGCACTAGTTGTCTCAAGTGAAGTTTTGCGATGTCTTCGGGAGATAAAGGAACTATGTGCGCTCCTAGAAGCCGATGTTCAAACCAATTCATTTTCATTTGATTGCCCAGAGAGACGCATAGCCTCGTCACCAAGGGGCCTATAAAGATTGCCCTGGCTGACTCTTGCTGTTGCGCAACAAGCAAGTTCCTACAAATCGCGCTCATGTTCACCGAGTTCCCGGTGTCCATACTCCATAGCATGAACAGCTCTGCCTTTGAGACTCGGTCATATGTCTCAGGCCTTCCTTCCCATGCCTTTGAGACTCGGTCATATGTCTCAGGCCTTCCTTCCCATGAATGAGCAATAACCTTCCATAAATCAGGCCTTCCTTCCCATGAATGAGCAATAACCTTCCATAAAACCTTTCTTCCTTCCCATGAATGAGCAATAACCTTCCATAAAACCTTTAAATCCTCCCTTACAATCTGAGAGACTCTTACCCTCGACCCTTCCCATTCGACTCTTTGTCTTGCGATAATCGACCAATATTTTCTCGGAATGTCCCTGTCTCCAAAGTCGTGCCTTAGTCTCAGGTACCAATTCTTCGACTGGTCTTCCTCATTGTAAAATCCAAGGAGAACACCCAAACGGTTGGCCGATATGTTATAGTCCTGGTTGAAGAGTCTAAACTTAATGGTAGGGCTGTAGAGATCTCCAGCCACTCCGTCAACCTTCAAGCTCGCGATAAACTCATGTACTAGAGGGATAAAAGTATCATGTCTCCAACTTAACAGATTGTTCCAATATGGCTCTGCAATCAACCTCTCCAGTCCATATTTGCATTCATAATTCTCCAATACTGTCAAGTCTACATATTTCCATTGCACAATAGGGTAGTTCAACAACTGCCTGTACCGCCCTAGCATGGTTGCTGTCATTAGTAAAATTTGAGTTCTGGTGGATACTTCTATATAACGAGTGTTAGCGTCCCTAGCACTGTTTTCTTCTGCCGGGGCTTTCCCTCTTTGGAGCCTTTGAGCAATCTGTTGTGCAAGGTCATATGGCGAAGACATCTTTCCTATAACATGGGTAATCAAAGCAACACAAGGAAAAACACTTGCCAATCTTAAATATTGATTATGAACAATATCGCACATATCTAAAGAAAAGATCATAAGAATTCATTGCATGCAACCATCATTTTGATATCCATCAACAATTCTATCCTATACATGCAAGAACTAGCTCATACCATTCGATACTCATCTCATAGTCAAAAGGTCAACATATGGTCAACTTCATCTTCTACCTCTAGACTAGCTCAAGGTTGAAAAATGGAAGCATCATGAAAGTTAAAATTGGACTAACTAACTAGTAGAATATAGCAATATAGTGCCTATAGAGTAGGAAAGTTGCAAACTTTACCCACCATGCTTACTATATCAACAAGGATCTCATCATGACAAGAGAATACCCAAATCAAGCAATTTCAAGATCTAGTCACAAAGAGATGTTAAAACATGAAATTTCTAGTCTATAGAAGCAATGTAGGCTCAATACAAGTCTATCAAGTCATCCCATAACAATATATCTCAAGAAAAATATCATACAAGAAAAACCCATGGAGATATTCTTCAAAATAGAACAAGTTCTTCATTAAACAAGTAAATAGCAAAGAAGAGTATGTTCATACCTTGGAAATGACTTAAGATCTTTGAGAAAAGTTGAGAGACTTGGAAGGAAATGCTTAGAAAGTGTATATTTTTAGCTTGGGAGAGTTCTTGCTCGTGGTGGGGAAGAAATGAAGCAAGGAAAGGGTTTTAAACCACTTCGCGCGAAAATCCGCGAAAAGTCTGGTGCCCGTCCACGCACGCTACCACGCGTGGTGGTAGGCGTGGGAGCCCACTGGTTTATTCCCACGCCTACTCACACGCGTGTGAGCGGCGTGGCGGCTCTCTAGAAGATTTCCACGCCTAGCCACACGCGTGGTGGTGGCGTGGAAGCCGTGCTGTGCAAAGCTTACCTTGGTGTCCCTTCCTTCCTTTGCTAGTGATGATGTTTGTCAATTGATTGCGGGCAACTTATAACTCTCGGGTGTTTAATCTGTGCTTGTTAGCTCAACCAAGATTATAGAAACATTATTGAAATAAAACTAAGTAAAACATACTATAGAAAACAAGAGAAACTTTAAGAAAAAGTAAGATAACATTGGGACTGCCTCCCAAGTGCGCCATGGTTTTACGTCTCCTGGCCAGACGTAATGTGGCCTATCCTTCAAGGCACACAGATTTTGGGACCTGACCAAGCGTCCCGTGAACCTTAGCTTCAAGGAATGTCCCAAGATGTAGGACATCCTTGAATATCCACAAGAATAAAGGAAGAACAACATGCATGATTGGAAGAATTTTAGCATCAAACACCCTCCTTAATTCCTCTAGGATGGTGTCAACTTCCTTTTCCTCATCCTCTCTTCCCCTAAAGATTTTCTCATTTGCCTTAAACTATATCTCCTCACTCCCATCTTCATTTTCGAACGTAGTTAAGTCTCTCCACTCAACTTTTTCTATAAGATCAAATGTGAGAATCTCATCATTTTCTATCATCCCTTCCTCTCCTTCCCTTCTCTCATCTTCCCAAAAATTACTCTCACTCTCACATGAGTAAAACGAAGCATCATCCCCCTCACTCATCAACTCATTCTCACCCAAGACAAATGATTCGTCTTCCGAAAAGTTAAAGCAATCATAATCATTAGCAAACAAGATAGAATCCTTACAATTATCAATCAATATATCAAAACTTTCCATGGAATCAACCTCCCGAAATTTAGAGCAATCATAATCACATGTAATGGAAATATTAATGCAAAGGGAGTCATCCACACAAGTGTCAAGGGTGTTTTCAAAAAGAGCACAAGGATTTTCAAGAAGATTAGCACAAGAAGGATTAGGAATTTTACCACACTTTGGCTCTTCATCTTCCCACACTACTTCTATGTCCTCATCCTCACTCTTCATCTCTACCTCCTTTTGATTTTCCAATTCGAAGATTGGAACTTCTTCAAGCACCAGGGCATAACAATCTACGTTCTCTTCAACATCCACCTCTTTGCTAGCATTTTGCGCCTTTTCAACCTCTTGTGCAATCCTTGGATGGGCTTCCAAAGTGGGGATGTCATCTATGATGGTGGAGTTAGCTCGGGACTCATTCATTTTCATGAGCTCCTCCATCATAGATAACATCTTCGTTTCAACCTCTTCTAGTGGAAGTCCTTCTTCCCGGAGGGTAGCGAGCTAGTCCTTTAGTTCGCTCTTGATTTCGGCTTTTAGTTTAGCCGTATTCTCCTTGGCCATCTTCGTAAATTCGTCAATTTTTGCTTTTAGAATTTCGATTTCGTTCGTGGTCGGTGGGGTATAATCACAAGGATTTGTAAGGGTATTATATGGGAAATAAGGTAGTGTTTCAAAGGAATGGGTAGTATTTCTTTCTAGATGAATTTGTGATGGAGGTGGGTAGTAGGTGTTTAGGTGGGAAGTCGGGAATGAATTTGACTCGGGAGTATAGCTTGGGTCGATTATTCTCATCATTTGTGCAAGCTTACTCTCTATGCTTTGGGATATTTCTTTGGAGCTTAATGAGTCAATTTCTTGAAAATATGGTGATTGTGAAGGGTAATTTTCTTGGAAGGGTGGAGGTGGTGTTTCATATGGGTATGGGTCATGATTGGGTGTATGAAATGGATAGAGATATGGAGGTGGTAATTGGTGATGTGGAAATGGGTAATGGTATGTGGGTGGAGGGTAAGTATAGGTAGAATGGGGGTAATAAGGATATGGTTGGGGTTGAGGATTTGTATAGGATTGTCCTCTATGGTGTGGGTAACCATAGGGATTCATTTTAGCACTTATTGGCAAGCTTCAATTGATTTTTCAACAAAAATTTCCTGCACAATAGCTTGGCCAACAACAATATTTTGCAACTAAAAGTAGTTGCAAGTGAGCACAAGATACTCAAGATAATATAAGCTCACTTTTTCAAGCAAATAACAAAAATAAGAAAACAATATAAACAAAAGGAAAGCAATTCAAGAACTCTTAAAATTCTACTTCTAAGATGTCAACACTATTCGAAACCATTTGCCATCCCTGGCAACGGCGCCATTTTGAAGTGGATGTATGTGGTGAGTGTGAATGTGAAGGTGGTAAAGCGAAGAGTCAAGACTCCCCGAGTGTCGTGTCTCTCAAGGATGGCGAATGGAAACCGAGTTAGTGTGTTGGCATCTAAGAGGTTGAAGAGAAAGAGTTACGGGACTGCTAAGGGTTGGATTCATTTGTAAGAAGGGAAAGGTTGATAGTTTTTGTGTAAAATAAAGAAAAGTAAAGTGGAGATTGGGGTTTAGGCTTTTCCATGTGGTTTATCTTTGGATGATTTTGCAAGCGCAAGTTGTAGAATAGACTAGGGAGTTCATGGCACACTACCAAGTGACGTCACACTTTGGACTCCCACATTCTCATTCGGTTGGGGCATTTCATCGAACACTTTGTCTACCACTCCTCTCGGATCTTGTCCTTTCGGACTAAGAGCGGGAGATATGGGTGAGTTAGACTCGTGAGTGGCCGCTATCGCGCACACACTCACTTCCTTTGGATTTGCTACCTAATGTGGCCACAAAAGGCACAAAGCTTAAAGAACATCATCCACACGAGTTCAACATCCAACAAACAAGCAATTCACAAATCAAAGCAATAATATTAAACATCCACATAGATCTACCATGGGGCCACCAATCCCCTATCTAATCTACTCCAGCATATTAAGAAACAAGAAAAAGAAAAGAAAATTCAAAGAAACAAGTATTCAATTAGAAAATGAAGAGAATGGTTACCACCCTTTTAGAAAGGGGATCTTTACAACCTTGATCTTGAATTCCCAATCTTCCTTCTTGCCCTTGATCTATTCTAACTATGAGAGAAAGGAATTTTCCCCCAAGATGGGAGAAAACCCTCTTGATCTATTCTACCCTATTCTATCAATTTTCTGATCTATTCTAGTTGTTCTTGGGTTTAGGGCAAAAGGGATTTATATAGGTGACAAAAAGAAGGGGACAAATTTCCCAAAATGGCCCTTGGCCCGACCACGCTTGCTCACACCCGTGTGAGCGGCGTGGTGGCTCTCTGGAATAATTCCACGCCCAGCCACACGCGTGTGAGGCTGCGTGGGACGCTACTGCATTTCGGCTTGTTTGTCTTTTGCTCTATTTCAGCTTCAAATCCCTCTCCAACCTGTGAAATACTTCAAAACTCTTTCTAGAAATGTTGTTAGAAGATTTTGATCGCATTTGAGCTAAAATGCATGCAATTGTTGTAATCGGATGCTAAAACGATGTGCTTTTAATCTAATAAAAAGCCCTTATAAGTGCTATTCTTGGTGCTTCTCATTTGCTTGCTTGGTTTGTGTGTGAGAGACATCCCTTTTGTGATTTGTTGTTGAGCTTGTGAGGTTTTTGTTTCCTTAAATATTCGTTGAAATGAGATTGTCATACATGGCTTGCCATATTTGCTTGGTAAAATGGGGGATACCATTCACTTGACTCTTGTGCATGACTTAAATGTTTTACCATTTGAGTTTATGAGCTTCTTGGAGTGATTGGCACTTATGGTTTTTGATTGAGTGATTGGCTTGCTTGAGGATAAGCAAGGCTAAAGTGTGGAAACATTTGATAAGTGCAAAAAATTCTATATTTTAGAGGGTGTTTTGGTGATCATTATTACCTAGTTTGAGTCATTTTGAGTTCATTTGTGGGCTTAATTGCTTTATTATGATAACAAAAATGCATTTGGGGACTAACTTTCGGGCAATTGTGCATTTTTTGGGAATTTGAGTGGTTTCAATGGCATTTAGAGGCAAGAAATCTGGGTGCAATACAATTGGCGTATGCCCATTCTTCCAAACGTACGGGAGTTGGCCAAGAGTTGTACGTCCGAGATCACATTTGTGGTAGCGGCACGATGGAAGAAGGTCTAGTACGAGCACACGTATGACCGTATAGTAGCTCATGTCAGTGTTAGTTTAATGAAGTATAAATTGCTTATTGACGGGATGGCTAATTGTTTTAGGAGACTTTTGCCATTAGTTTAGGATTTCACTTTTCTACTTCTACTCCAGGCTCTCAAGTTTATATGACAACTCTTCTTTGATCTTCGAGCTTCTTCTTGCTTGATTGGACATCTTGTTGGATTGATTGATATGCTTGATTAGACATCTTGTTGGATTGATTGATATTATTCTTGAGCTAAGTGAATTTCCTACATTTTTCTCTTTAATTTCATCATCCATCTCCATTGTTAGCTCAATTGTGATTGCCTTTCAATTTATATCATGCTCGGCTATAATTGCTTTGGGAATTGGATTATGTTCCCTTGTGATTGTGCATGAATTAATTAAGAGGAATTGTGATTGTGCATGAATTAATTAAGAGGAATTGACTATGTATCAATGCCTTAGTATCTTTGTTGGAAGTGATTGTGCATGAATTAATTAAGAGGAATTGACTATGTATCAATGCCTTAGTATCTTTGTTGGAAGTGGAATTTGTATAGACTTTTGTATGAGGAGTGCACACATCATACAAGAGGCTTAGGATGAGAGTAGTTGCAAAGAGATTGAGATTACACTCTAGCCTCTTCCACTTGCAATTCCTACCTTATTGACGTGGTGTAGGTAGTGGTGGATGGAAAGCTATTATTCCTTTCTTGAGTTCGAATAATCTTCCAAATTTTTTTACAAACCCTTCTATCAATTCTTCATGTAGCAATTATTCTACTTCATTAAATGTCCAAGAAAGGATTCGAACCATGAACCTTGGCTTCCCTTACTATGAGCTTTTTATACCTTCTTAGCTATTTCAAGTCTTGTATCATCTTTGTTACCATATTTATTTGCTTCCATCAAGATTCAAACTCCAAACCAAGATGCTTCTCTATCATTCAAGCTTCTTGAATTCATTGCTCATTCTAGGATTTGAACACTTGAACTCTTGTAGCTTTCATTCAACCTTTGCTATCAAGTGTGCTACTTGATAAAATGTTCTCAATAGGTTTCGAACCAAACTTCTTCCTTTTCTACTAACTCTTCTACCACATCTTTGCTATCACCCATTTTACCTATTTTTCTTCTTTGAGATTCGAACATTGAACCTTCACTTGTGCTATACTGCTATCACTCCTTCCACCATCAAGTTTCTTACTTGATTTTTATTGCCTTGTGGGTCTCAAACCATGTATCTCCTCTTTAAGTTGGTGCTATCGCCTCTTCTACTCTTGAAGGTTGACTTTGACTTGAACACCTCTTCTACAATCTTTTCTACTCCTTTAAAATGGCCAAATTTCATGCCATTTTACTTCAACTAATACCTTAGAAAAATTATTTTTCTTTCTTTCTCTTGGCTTGAATAAATTTATTTCCTTCTCCCTTGGTCTAAATTGCTTAAACTAAGTAACTTATAGAAAATAATTTTTTCCTTCCAAGACACTAAAGAAATAAAATTGGGAATTCTAATTCTAATTTTTCCAATACATTTTGGCTAATAAAAATCTTATACAATTATTCCTAACAGAATATACTCGAATATTACTTGATATTACTTGTGTGTTGCAGTTTACTCATTTCCAGATAGATGTCAAGATTGCATTTCTGGACGGATATCTACATGAGAAAATTTATGTCACTTAGCCAAAAGGATTCGAGGATCCAAAGCTCCTCAATCATGTGTACAAGTTGAGGAAGACACTGTATGGCTTAAAGCAAGTACTACGTGCATGGTATGAACATATGACACAGTATCTACTTCGCCAAAGCTATGAATGAGAAAGTGTTGATAAAATATTATTTGTTAAGATAATTGTGAAGCACATTACAATTACTCAAATCTATGTAGACGACATAGTTTTTGGCTCAACACTTCAGAAGTACACTGATAAACTAGTCAAAGTCATGAAAAAAGAATTTGAAATGTCTATGGTAAGAAAAATAACGTATTTCTTAGGGCTACATGTCAAGCAAAGTGCTGAAGGGTACTTTATCTTACAAGAAAAGTATGCAAAGAATTTAGTTAAGAAGTTTGATCTGGAATCTTACAAGTCACCCAGAACTCCTATTTCCACATCCACAAAATTATAAAAGGATGGTGCAAGTCAACCAGTGAATCCAATAGTACATAATGTCTATATACAAGTACGAAACGCATTGATATACATCACCACTTTATTAGAGAACTCTTGGAAGACAAGGAAATTGAATTGGAATATGTTCAAACAGATAAATAACTGGCTGACATCTTCACAAAACCCCTTGATGCAAATCACTTTGAGACTATCTAATATGCATTGGGAGTTTGTCGCATAGAGACCTAAATCAGTAAGTGCGCCAGAAGGTCAAGTATTTTGTGCACCAATCAAAACTCAGTTCCATTATTTTTTGGTACTAACCTAAAATGTGCAAGAACCCTTTAATATCTTGGACCTTCTATCGTTATCAAACTTATTAGGAGAAATTTGAATTTTTATACCCCTATTATCTCTCTTAAAATCTTGGACTACCATCTTTGGGCTTATCTATAGTTGGAATAATTATCCTTAATTGATTCCATCTCTCTTGGACTTTGTATTGTGTAACTGTCACATACATTGCATGCCTACACAATAGATTACCCTGTGTGTGTCAAGCAATTTATTGCAAATTGAAAAGATCTCATTTGTGTTTTCAATCATCTTTTCCACTTTTACACTTCCAATAATCTCCGAACGAAATCTCGTCTTTTCTGCAACAAAAATTAGGACTTTCCCTCTTTTCTTGATCTAAATCTATCCACCATAGGAGAATCAAGTTTCCTTGCAATGATGAAGCTTCTAAAAAAAGGATCACACACAAGATGAAGTAGAAAAACTCATGAAGATGTTACTAAGCCTAATAGCCTATAAAAAATTGAAGATGGATCCGATTCTAATTGAGGAAGCCATGTTGACCTTTATAGAACACTACCCACAATTTATCCATCACATCACCCTTGTAGAAGCTGCTGCCATTATGGAGATTTTTAATGATATAGAGGTTGTCGTTGGCACAATTTCAGTAACTAAAGATGGAAACATGTCCAAATGCTATTCTTCATTGTTTTGGACAGAAAGCCATAGATAGAGAAATGACACATATGAGGGCAAAAGAACAAGCACAAGAACTAGTTTAACAACGGGTTCAAACACTGTAAACCAGGTAAAAAATTATAATCACTACCCCTGTTATTAAACTTTCCCTTGATAAATCTAGTTTGTCTAAAGATCTATCTATTTTGGTATCTGAATCTGATGCATTACCTGTTATGTATGAACTTTTGGTTACCGCTACTCCCATGTTTGGTTCTCTTGCTTTTTCTCCTCTTACTCAAGAAAAACCTTAGAGCAAATAGAGAAGAGGAAAGGTTCAACAACATGAGAGGTTTACTAGTCAATTATCTTATCCAACCAGTGTGTCGTGTAAGGATAAGAAAAGAAGAATTCCTATTGTCATTGAATCTAATTCTGAACAAGAAGTGCCAGTCTAGTAAGTTTTTAGGAAGCTTCGATCTTTTACAAAGGTTTGGAATGGTCCGTGTTATAACAATGCCTAAATCTATGAAGAGTGCATCCCCTATCACAAAGAAGACCACTACTACTACATCGATCATCCAAGGAAATGATTCTAATGAAGAAGCTGAGCCATTTATTCCCATACTTTTAAATGAGGATGCTGAACAACAATGGGAATCCATGCTACAATAGGAACTCATTCTACAACGAGGCATTGATGTAAATCAACTGAATTCAGTTAGTGATATTGTCCATTTATTATAGGAAATTGGATTGATGCAAATTGTGGAGATTATGGGTCCTTACTCAAAACTGCTGACTGTGGAGTTCTATTGCAATATGAATTCTGTGAATGATCCTACAAATCAGAAGTATTATAAGGTGTTTATTATAGGTAAGTGGTACAAGTTAAGCCCAACCGTGATCAATGACTTCTACAAACAAGATCCTCAACCAATGGAGGACATCAATGATTGGGTTCACGTTGTTGTTGGTCCTTATTGGGTGGTGAAAAGTCTAGGAGGGGGCCTAATATACTTTTCTAACAAATTAAAACTGTATAACACTTCAATACAAATAATTACAAGTGAATAAATCCAATTTGAAATGCACAGTAGAATATTCGAACGGTAAAGTGCTATAAAATAAATCTACGTAAAACTGAAGAGATATATGACATGTAATACGTTAGAATTCCTTGAAATAGCTCAAAGAATACGTATGCAAAGTTTGAAGCACATGCGAATGTGGGAACACACAAACCCAGATGAATAAATCAACATAGTACGAAAAGGGTTAGTGAGCCAAGAATGCAAAGTATGTAATGTGATGTAAAGTAAATAGAGACAAAGATTTATAGTGGTTCGGAGGTGGTGTAATCTTCATAGTTCACTCTTCTCCTTTCACTCCAAGAAGGGAATTCAACTATCTCGTTCACCCAGATACAAATAGTGAAACACCAGTGCTACCCAAGCACTTTTCGAGTGTCTCGCACAAACTTACACTCAACACGAGCTCCTCGCACAAAGCTAAGCTCCCGAGCACCTCGCACAAAGCTACGCTCCCGAGCGCGTTGCACAAAGCTACGCTCCAACCAAGTGTCTTGCACAAAGCTACACTTAGTTCCCCCGAGTGTCTTGCACTGATGCTTTGCTTGTACAATGGTGAGGTGTAATGAAGGTGGTAAAACAAAGAGTCAAAACTCCCCGAGTGTCGGTCTCAAGGATGGCAAATTTGGAATCGAATAACGTGTTGACATTTGGGAGGTTTAGAGATAAGAGTCACAGGAATCGTTGGGGAATGAAGAAGTCATGAAGCAAAAGGGAAATCGAACTAAAATGAGGTAAACTATGAAATGGAAACGGGGATTGGGATCCTTAACTAGCTTATAGGGTCAACACTACTAACGGGATTGTAAACATCATGATTCGGACTCGACTAGGGAGTTCACGGCACAACACCGAGTGGCGTCACACTCGGACTCCCACATCCTCAGTCGGTTGGGGCATTTCATCGAACACCTTGTCTATCACTCCTCCCGGACCTAATCCTTCCGGATAGAGGGCGGAGATGTGGATGAGTTGGACTCGAGAGAGGATGCTATCGCACACACACTCTCTTTCACAGGGTTTGATACCTAATGTGGCCACACTTAGTCACAAACATATCAAAACATCAACCAGACAAGTATTTGAATCCAAGTTCATCAAGCTTGCAATTTTCAGGAAATTTCTTAACAAATCAACCACACAACTAGCGTTGGGGCCACCAATCCCCAATCTAACCTAAGCAAACATCAAAGAAGAAACAAAAGAAAGTAATAAACAATAAAAATGAAATAACAATGAAATTAAACTAGATAAGAGTAGAGCAAAGTTACCACTTGCATCTAGGATAACCTATTACATCTTCACTCTCATCCATCTAGCTAAATCTACCATTGAAGAACTAATCTAAGCTAAGGGAATGGGGGATTTCCCCCAAAGAGGAGGAAACAAATGAAATCAGATATGGAAAATGGGGCCCTCCCTTCTAAAATGCAGGGGAAGGGTTTTAATAGCCAGCTAAAAGTCAAAATGCCGAAGTTGCCCTTAATGGCCGAGCCACGTTCCATCCACGCTTGGATGGGGGCGCGGGCACGTACTGGAATTAGTCCATGCTCCCTTCACGCGTGAAGTTCTCGTGGATGGATCCTGCAAGGTTGCTTCTTCGTTTGTTGCTTCCTTTTGGCCTCGGATCCTATTCCATCCTGTGTGAATGACTTCAAAACACACTATAAAGTTGAATTAGCAATTTGGATCACATCCGAGTCTTTTACTCATAAAATGATTATAATTGGGTGACAAAACTACAGAATATTGTCCCATAATTGACCCAAAACATGACTATTCTTGGCCCTTATCAAAGTTTCCACACTTAAACCTTGCTTGTCCTCAAGCAAGTATACTATCTAAACTCTAATCACTTAAGTGCCAAGAACAGTTAAGTACTCTTATCAATTGATGGACCAGGTGGTTTACAGGTGTTGAAACAGAGAGGGTGAAATCCCCTACACTATCTACTAAGAATGCTAAGCTCATTCCATTAAATATGAGGAATATGCTAAGGAAGCAAGAATCTTATAAGGTAGTCTTTATGATCAGAAAAACCATCTTTACAATAGGGGGTTCACCTTTTATTTCATAGAGGTCTCAAGCCGATCCCACTAGTGGGAACGATGTGCACATTCTAATCAATATCCAACCTTACGCCAAAGCCCCTTTACGTAAAAATAAATGAGGGTAGGGACATGGACCGCTCACCGCCATGGCTTGGGCGCTCACTCTTTCTTTTCAACCCCCTCGGCTATTATTTCGGACGACCCGACTTCACATGGATCTCCATGCTTTTTCAAAAACAGTGCAATGGGTGTCCGAATCTAAGCAGGGCGGCTCACCTCCTCTCATTTTTCTCATCTCCCAGGATCTCTTTGAGAGAACTGACTTCACGTAGATCTCTACGCTTGTTCGAAGACGGTGCAATGGTTGCCTCATATCCTAGTGAGATGGCTAACCTCAGATCTTATCTCTAGGAGTGGCAATTTTTAGCCTTTATTCACAATTCGCCAGTACAACCCCTTATGCCTTTTTTCTAGGGGATTGGGGACGATTTCACATTCTCACGTTTAAGCTCTCCTTTTGCCCCATGCCCTACCAAGTTAAGTCCAATATTCGGGCTTCGCTAACCTTATCTTTCTCAAATTAGAGGGTACACACTCCCACTTCGAGAGATCCTTGATGAAGATCCCAACAAAATAAAATGTGAATATCATGCAAGCAACTTCCAAAGCATATTTCAAAAATTTCTTGGCACAAGATTAGAATCCCTCCTAGACAGTATTAACAATGACACGCTTTCTAATTCTTACACCCATTAGACTCAATCAATCAATTCAAGCATTCAATGATTATGTAATGAGCAATGCATCTTTTCCACACTTAGAAGATAACATCGTCCTCGATGTTTCCATGAGGAATGGTGGTTAAGGAGTAGGGTCATCTAAATATTTAACAAGAGTGCCTTTCCACACTTAGAAGTGTTTCCTGGCTTAGACAATTCTATAAAAAACACCCAATTATAAACAAGATCATACGACTCATCATATGTGAAACAAAGTAAGTACGCTCATAAGAAAGAATATTCACACTTAAAATCAATAAGGCATCCATAATGAAAAAGGGATAGAGAAAATATACCAACATTCCAAATCCCTTCATTAACCATATGTGCATATTGTTGCCCTTCAAAATTTCCTATATTTAAAGGTTAGTTTGAAAGAGTAAAGAACATAAGCTCTACGTTTTTCCTCCATTGATGTGTACGTTGCTCGTGGTCTTCTCTCGTTCTCTTATTTAGGCTTGGGGTGCCTCCCAAGAGCACCCCGTTTTACGTCTCTAACTAGACGAAACGTGGAAACTAGCAGCATAATTAAATTACCAAATGTTTATAATGTAGAATTTAAAGAAAAGAAATTAAACCAAACAAAATAAAATATTGTCCACAATTGATCAACAAAATATCACTTTGATCATTTAATTTCGTGGGATCCAATATCCGTCTCCCGATAGGTTGGGTCATTTCTTCACATTGTCTTTATTTTGCTTGATCTGCTCCTTTGCTAGATCGTCCATCTTTTGCATCTGTTCCAGGTGCAGCTAATACTGGAAGATTTGGAGAGACTTCCAATCTGTTACTGTGACAAAGTGGCCTGGAATTTCAAAGGAGTTAGATGAAGAGATTGGTGCAGCAACATGTGGTGTAGCTTCTGAACTAGAGAGATTTGGAACAACCGGAGATAAACTTGAATGTGTAGTAGGCAGTGTGGATGAAGAAAGTGTTGTCGCTTGGCGAGTGGTGAATACATTGGGGAGTCAAGTGGTGAATATAGCGGTGAAGATGATGCAGAAGGAAGTGACAATGATGGAGATGATAGTCCAGCTGGTGATGCAGGAGGTGTATTAGTGGATTCTCTGGCCATCCCTCCAGTCTCTCTTACGCTTGATATGGAGGTAAGTTTTAGCCTTGTTACTTTTTCGAGAGACAAAGGAATTATCTACGCTCCCTGTACTCGGTAGTCAAACCAATGCATTTTCATTTAATAACCCAGGGCGACACACAGGCGGGTCACCAAGGGTCCTACGAATAGTGATTTCACCTTGCCATGTTGTTGTGATTGCAACCAACCTTTGCAGATTACTCCTATGTTTCCTGCTTTCCCACTGTCGATACTCCATAATGTGAATAGATCGGACTTGGAGATCATATCGTGGTTTTTCGGATTTCCGCCCCAAGAATGAGAGATTATTTTCCACATAACTTTAAGATCCTCCCGGAGGATTTGAGAAGCACTAACCCTTGATCTATTCCACTCGATTCTTGGTCTGGTTATCGTTGCCCAGTATTTTCTTGGGGTATCTCGATCTCCGAAATCACATTTCAATTTGCGATACCAGTATCGTGCCTGGTCTTCCCCACTGTAGAATCCTAGAAGAACACCTAGAGTGTTGGCGGAAATGTAGTGGTCTTCGTTGAAAAGTCGGAACTGGATTGTCGGGTTCCTAAGGTCTCTTGCCATTCCAGTTACTTCTAGACACGCCACAAATTCGTGGATCAACGGGGCGTATGTGTCCTGCGCCAACCAAAAATAGTACTCCAGTATGGTTCATGAATCAAACGCTCCACTCCGTGCTTGCACTTGAAGGAATCTAAGATATGTCTGTCGATGTATTTCAACTGGGTGATCGGATGTTGTAGGAGATGCTGATATCGATCTCGCATGTTCGGGGTCATTAACAACACTTGATTTACTGCAAGAACTTCTACATATCTCGTTTTCGGATTTTGATTTCTTGGTTCTCCCATCGGAGCTTTTCATTTTCTCGCCCGCTCCTCACTCTCGCGTGTGAAGGATTCTTGAGACGCCATTTCCTAAAAGAAAAATAATGGCAACACAACACAAGGGAATATTTTCCATTGCAATTTAGAGTTTATCATCATGAAGTGCATTAACAAAGTCTAATATCCCACATTTATTTTTTTATAACTACCATTCTCCTCAACCTTTCTTTCAATGATTTTTCGATTTCTCACACAACGTTGATCATGTAATATCTTTTCATAATCTAGAAACAATTCCTACTACAAAAGTCAACATAAAGGTCAACTTCATCTTCTTCCTCAAAACCAAGTTGAGGGTGAAAATGAGATGAACAAATAAACTCAAAATTCAACAAATAGAAGGTTGGAATCAATAATGTAGTACTCATGAAACAATAATGCTCCATTCTTTTCTACTCAAACTCCCAATTTCACATTTAAATCCATCAAAACAAGAAATCCCCAAATTTCATATAGGGTTTATCATCAAACATCAATAAGCTTATAAAGTCATGAGATTTCCACAATTTAGCAAGAATACAAGCTTAATCTCAACATTCATATAATTTTTCAAGAGAAAAATGATCATGAAGAATCCTATTGCAATGTAGGCTCATGGAGATATACCGAACAAAATAAGCTCTATAGCATTTGAACTAAGTAAAGCAAGGGAAGAAAGGGGTTACCTCCTTAGATGACTTGATAAGTAAAATGATCTTGAAAACTTGCAAGAAAGATGCCTTAGAATGATGTGTTTTTACCTTAGAGAAGGGTTTTGCTTGTGGAGGAGAAGGAAATGAGGAAGAGGGTTTTTAAACATATGATAAGCCTCCGAGATACCCCTAAATCAAGCACATATTAGGGTGTTTTATCACGTTTATAGCATCCTTACATGGTGAATTATGCTCATAAATGCTTGAAAATCACTAACCAACACACAGAAGCTACTTTTAGCCTAAAGGAGGTAAAACAGGAGTCCCGGGAGCAAATAGGAGCAAAAGTTGAGCTCAAAGAACGAACCAGGCAAGAACGGAGCCCCGGAGGACTAAACTGGATGGCCACACGCGTGTTGCGTGCGTGGAAATAATCTAGTAAGCTCCCACGCAACTCACACGCGTGTGGATGGCGTGGAGACGGTGCTGCGCGAATTTTTACTAGGGTTGCTATTTCGGAGACTATTTAAACCCCTTTGATGAATTTTCAAAGGAGGATCCTAGAAATTTAGTTTTCCCATTCTTAGTTTTTCTTTTGGAGAACTTTCTCCATTTTTCTTAGTTTTTTAGATTAGATCAATCTCCATTGTAGCAAGACAACAAGCTTGGATTGAAGATATTCTTCTCTCTAGGTGATTTCTATTTCATTTCTATAATTTTAGTTATCTTGTTCTTAGATTAAATTGGCTTTTGTGTTGAATTTCATATCATGAGTGGCTAGTTTAATCTAGGGATTTGGATTGTGTGGTTGAATGTTGCTAGTGTGATGATCTTATTTCTATATCTTGGATTGAATGTTGCTAGTGTGATGATCTTATTTCTATATCTTGGATCTATATGTTTGTGTGTGATGATCTTATTTCTATATCTTGGATCTATATGTTTGTGTTGATGGATTATCTATTCTTGTCTTTTGATTGTTGTTTTGATGAGATGGATTATCTATTCTTGTCTTTTGATTGTTGTTTTGATGAGATCTTGTTTGCATCTGGCCAATCTAGATGAGAGATTGAGCTCTTGACTCTTTCATGTCTTTGATTAGAGTTAGGATTTGAAGCTTTACACAATCATAGTTCCTATGGACTTCTTGAAAGAACAATAGGATAGTGTGTAGCTTATGTGTTTGATAAAATTCCTCTTAGAGCTTTGGATGCTTGTAGGCACTCCTTAGTCAAGAAACCTTAGTACACAAGGGTGGAAAAGGACTAAGACAACACACTCTTGAATAGACAATATCCTAGCATTCCCCGATCCATTACCTTAGTCACACTACAATGCAACATACATGAACACTATCCAATCCCTACCCTTTTTACATATTTACAAATATTTTTACTTTACTCTACTCTCTTACACTCAAACCAAACCGAATGAACTCTTTCCAGTCACAATCCACTCAACTCCACACTCGAATCCAATGCATGACCCGATCAAAGTAAACTCCCGAACACTTGACACACCTCCACGTCCTTCCTTCGAGACCGACACTCGGGGAGTCATTGACTTTCCGTTTTATCATACAAATATCTTTTGACGAATCATCCCACTCTAGACTGCTTCTTCAAAATGGCGCCGTTGCCGGGGAAGGCAATAGGTTGTCATATGTTTTTGTTTACTTTGATTGCATGAATGCTAGATTTGAGCATGTTAATCCATTCCATTTTATTTTGTTTTATTTTTATTTGTTTTTGCTACTTACCCAATTGACTACTTCTAGTCAATTGTGGAATTTCTGTTTCATTGATAATCTTACTAGGTAAATGCACACGCGAGCAAAAGGAAATCAAGGCTTACTACCCTACATTCCTGAAATCAATAGAGCAACTAGAAGGAAAAATAACCAAGGATCACAAATAGCTTCATCAAGCACAACAAGAAATCCACAAGGAAGAGGAACAAATGTACCAAATCCACCCCTAGTTCCAATTAATCCACAAGTACCGATTAACCATGAAGAACCAATTCTGGAAGAACCACAAGCTAACAGAGCAAACAATTAAGAGAACAATCGTGAAGAAGAATACTATGGAAACCCTCAAGAACCACAAAGATCAATTCCAGATTACATGACTCCTGATTTCAACATGCACAACTCGATCTACGTACTGCCAATGGAAAACGTCAACTTTCACATGCATCCAACTATTCTCACACTGGTTCAAAACAGTCAATACACGGGATTTCCATCTGAAGATCCCAACGCACACATCACAAGGTTCATACGAGCATGTGGGATGTACATGCAAGAAGGCGTTAGCGAGGAAATAGTTCGACTCAAATTATTCCCATTCTCAGTTATAGGAGAGGCAGCAGTTGCAATAGTTGCATCGAGAATTCATGAACGAGTTCTTTCCCATTACCAAAACCATGAGGATTAGAAGGCTAATACAAGAATTCAAGCAAGGAAGGCTTGAAAGTTTGGGAGAGGCTTGGCGACGATTCAAGGTTCTCAAAAGACAATGCCCACAAGATCTGATGCACCCATGGGACATGATTANGTGTTGATGGATTATCTATTCTTGTCTTTTGATTGTTGTTTTGATGAGATCTTGTTTGCATCTGGCCAATCTAGATGAGAGATTGAGCTCTTGACTCTTTCATGTCTTTGATTAGAGTTAGGATTTGAAGCTTTACACAATCATAGTTCCTATGGACTTCTTGAAAGAACAATAGGATAGTGTGTAGCTTATGTGTTTGATAAAATTCCTCTTAGAGCTTTGGATGCTTGTAGGCACTCCTTAGTCAAGAAACCTTAGTACACAAGGGTGGAAAAGGACTAAGACAACACACTCTTGAATAGACAATATCCTAGCATTCCCCGATCCATTACCTTAGTCACACTACAATGCAACATACATGAACACTATCCAATCCCTACCCTTTTTACATATTTACAAATATTTTTACTTTACTCTACTCTCTTACACTCAAACCAAACCGAATGAACTCTTTCCAGTCACAATCCACTCAACTCCACACTCGAATCCAATGCATGACCCGATCAAAGTAAACTCCCGAACACTTGACACACCTCCACGTCCTTCCTTCGAGACCGACACTCGGGGAGTCATTGACTTTCCGTTTTATCATACAAATATCTTTTGACGAATCATCCCACTCTAGACTGCTTCTTCAAAATGGCGCCGTTGCCGGGGAAGGCAATAGGTTGTCATATGTTTTTGTTTACTTTGATTGCATGAATGCTAGATTTGAGCATGTTAATCCATTCCATTTTATTTTGTTTTATTTTTATTTGTTTTTGCTACTTACCCAATTGACTACTTCTAGTCAATTGTGGAATTTCTGTTTCATTGATAATCTTACTAGGTAAATGCACACGCGAGCAAAAGGAAATCAAGGCTTACTACCCTACATTCCTGAAATCAATAGAGCAACTAGAAGGAAAAATAACCAAGGATCACAAATAGCTTCATCAAGCACAACAAGAAATCCACAAGGAAGAGGAACAAATGTACCAAATCCACCCCTAGTTCCAATTAATCCACAAGTACCGATTAACCATGAAGAACCAATTCTGGAAGAACCACAAGCTAACAGAGCAAACAATTAAGAGAACAATCGTGAAGAAGAATACTATGGAAACCCTCAAGAACCACAAAGATCAATTCCAGATTACATGACTCCTGATTTCAACATGCACAACTCGATCTACGTACTGCCAATGGAAAACGTCAACTTTCACATGCATCCAACTATTCTCACACTGGTTCAAAACAGTCAATACACGGGATTTCCATCTGAAGATCCCAACGCACACATCACAAGGTTCATACGAGCATGTGGGATGTACATGCAAGAAGGCGTTAGCGAGGAAATAGTTCGACTCAAATTATTCCCATTCTCAGTTATAGGAGAGGCAGCAGTTGCAATAGTTGCATCGAGAATTCATGAACGAGTTCTTTCCCATTACCAAAACCATGAGGATTAGAAGGCTAATACAAGAATTCAAGCAAGGAAGGCTTGAAAGTTTGGGAGAGGCTTGGCGACGATTCAAGGTTCTCAAAAGACAATGCCCACAAGATCTGATGCACCCATGGGACATGAAAAGACAATGCCCACAAGATCTGATGCACCCATGGGACATGATTAGCTAATGCCCACAAGATCTGATGCACCCATGGGACATGATTAGCTCATTCTATGGAGGGCTAACAGATGAAGGAAAAATGTTGCTTGACTCATCCTCCAGCGGTGCCTTTGTCTCCCTAGCCTTACAAGAAGCTAAAGAACTAATTGAGAGAATATCTAAGAATACATCATGTTGGTATGACTGGAGAGGAGATCGTGGAGGCATTTATGGAAGGAAAGCCCAAGCCCTGTATGGCTTTGGCACTTTACTGTAACATCTGTGGAGGACCTCACGATACAAATATTTGCACTTCTCCGTCTGCATCTGAGCAAGTTGAGGCGGTAGATTACCAAAGGAACTCCAATTTCAATGCTTATGGACAAAACCAAAGATCGAACAATAATTGGAAACAGGGAGAGGGTTGGAACAATAGCAACAATGATGGATATCAAGCGAGAGGACAATACAACTATGGAAACAAGTCTGCATATGGACAGAATGACAAGAACAGACTGATGTACAATCAAAACCAAGGACATGGAAATCAAATGACCCAGTTCAGGCCACAATACAACTCTCAACTTGACTTTACTCAACAAAGAACGGATGACATCTGTGAAGTAGATGAAAGGCTTATAAGGACGATCATGGAACTCGAAAATGATCGAGCAAATCTAAAACAAGAGATTACTCAAGAAATTCGACAAGAAATTTCTAGTCTTAGACAAGAGTCTAAAGTTACACTTAAGACGATTGAGAATCAAATTTCTCAAACGTTTAAGATGATGTCGGATAGACACTACGGACAACTCCCAAGTAACACTGAGAACAATCCGAAAGAGAGAGTCAATGCCATTAATGCCAAGGAAGAAGAACATGTGAAATGTGATCCAATGGATGCCATTTGCGGAATATGCCAATGTAAGGTAGAAGACAAGAGAAATGAGATTACCTCTTGTAGTCCCACTCTAGAACTAAAGAATGTGAGCGGTTCGTGCACAATCTCAATGAAGGAAAACAAGGAGAAAACCACTTTGGAAATATTCCCAAAAGAAAAGGAGTTACAACATGACAAAATCAAAAGATCAAAAGATGCGGCTCGAGAAGGTACAATCAATGCTTTTATCCGAAAATTTTTCAATAACAAAGAATGCCGTGAGTTATTTGAAGATGACAGTAGTGATAATTTTACTTGCTTAAGCCAAGAATCTTCGGCTTGTTTAACTGAGGGTTACCCCAGAAGGAAGGGCGACCCTGGAGCTTTGTTGATTCCTTGTTCTATACAGAACATGGAACCTCAAAATGCTCTTGCCGACCTTGGTGCTTCTATCAATGTCATGTCTTCAAACCTTTTCGAAAAATTGAACTTACCATGCTTGAAACCGACGAGGCTAACTCTACGTTTAGCTGACGGAACCACACGGTATCCTGAAGGCTTAGCAGAAGATGTTTTAGTAAGAATAGGAAAATTTCTTGTGCCTGTCGATTTTGTTGTTTGCAAGATGAGTGATAATGAGCCCCATGAATCCTTAATTCTTGGAAGACCATTTCTGGCTACTTGTCGTGCACGAATAGACGTGAGTTCAGGTGAAATAACCCTGAGATTCGATGGACAAGCCACAAATGATAAAAAGGAAAAAGTGAAAGAATGAACTGATGAAGATGAAAGGGCAAAGGTTAAGACGAATAAGAAACCAAAACCGAAGTGGAGGAATGATAAGCTTAAATGGAAGAACACGTGGTTACCAAAACGCTTCCTACCCACTACCAAGGATTATGGATGATTTTGACCAAGGTATGATGCGTCTAGCCAATGACGTAAACTGTGGCGCTACTTGGGAGGCAACCCAAGGTTTTAATAAATGCTTTTACATTGTTTTTATGCTTTCGTTTTTAATGTTTTTGTTCTAATAAATTGCTACAATCAAATGAAACCATGTTTTGAGGACTAACTTGTAGGAGTCGAGGCTAAAAATTGCTTTGGAAAGGCTTATTTTGGACATAGGTATGAAGGGAAAAACCAAAATCGGAAGAAAACAGTGCAGATGACTGCCACGTGTGCTCACACGTGTGTAGCCGTGCGTGTGGATGAGACAGAGAGCCCACACGCACGCTCACACGCGTGTAGCCGTGCGTGGGAGCGAGGCAGAGAGTTCCCACGCATGCTCACACGAGTGTGACTGGCGTGAAAGCCCTCCTACAGATTTAAAACCCCCCTTCGGCCATTCCACGCAACTTTGCTCCAAAAACCCTATTTTCTCTTCTCTTCTCCACGCAAGGTGAATCCTATACTCAAGGTTTGAAAATCTATTCTATTTTTACTTCAAAGAAGATCAAAAACATCACCATCAAGGTAATTTCTCATCTTTTTAACTATTTATCCTTGAATATTCATGAGTATGGAAGAACTTGAATGTGAAATTTATTCTACATGCCCTTGCATGGTTTTGAATGTTTTGAATGTTTAAATTGGTTTATAATGCTTCATAGAACTATCCTATGATGATTTCTTTCATTATTGATGATTACATTGATGGATTGATATATATTTTTGAGCTTTAAGTGTGAACACCATTGATGAACTAATGGGTTTGTTAGATTTCTTGTTTAAATTATGAAATTGTTGCTTGAATTGATGTGTAAACTTGTTATAGAACTATTATATGCCATCAATTTTACTTTTCACATGCTACATTGCCCAAATTGAAATTTTCAATTTCAAACCCTAATTCTTGAATTTGGGGAAGAAGATGAAGTTGACTTTTTGAAATTCTTGACTTTTGTAGTTGACTTCTTATTTGACTATCAAATTGAATTATCTTACGATGAAATTATGCATGTGTGTGATAATGGAATGATATTGTTGATATTCTTATGCTAGAATTGTCCAAAATATAGGGGAAACTATGGCAAAATTTTCGAAAATTCTTAGCCCTATATGTTTGAATTTCATTATCTTGACAAGGATTTTACACAAATGAAATGGTGTCTTATTTGAGAAAAATTTATTCAAAACCAATTACCATGAATGTTAAATTCTTAAATTTGTAGGATGGGACGCGCAAAGGAAATCGCAAAGAAAACAAAGTACGATCATGGCGAATCAAGCAGGTCGAGAACACGGCAGCAAGCTACAGCTCAACAAGCTCCCCAGGAGCGTGGGTCGAGGTCATTAAGACACTTGACACCCATCCAACTTACAACAGTGGATAACTACAAGGGGAAGCAGCTTTCCGTCGACCGTCACTTTGACGACAATGTTTTAAGAGAGTTTGGTTGTTTGGATGGCGTAAATGGACTACTAAGGCACTCACAGCTTCGCCATTTGTTTGAGTGGAGAGGACCTACCTATGCGCCTATTACTTATGAATTTTTGGCGACCTTAGAAATTCGTATGGAAGTCAACAATGCAAGAGAGTCCATTTCGTTCACACTATTCGGCAACCACTATAGCATGTTGGTCAACACTTTGGGTGTTATGCTTGGATTCCATGATGCCGTGAGCGTCTCGATGCCATATTTCAGGGACTTTAAGGATGATTTTGATTCGGAAGCTGTTGCTAGGCAGTATTGGAGGAGCATCACCGACAATGCCCCGTACAACTCATCAAACCTCAAGGCAAACCTCATCACCCGCAATGCTCTAAAGGCTATCAGATTAGCCTTTGCTATAAATCTCTCAGGCAGAACCACCAATCGCAACAAGGTCTACAAACAAGACTTGTTTTATATGTGGTGCATGGAAAATGAGGGTGGCATCAACATGGGCATTCAAGCTAGAAAGTGGCTCCAAACCCAACAAAAGCCTAAGGTTCTGACTGCATTTATTGGACCTTTTGTTACGAGATTGTGTTACGGGTTAGGCCTCATGGACCGGTTGATGGGAGAGAAAGATGAAGGTTTCACAATTGCTTTCACTATCGCTAAGTTCTTTGCCATGCATATGAGGTTGGGCGGTGATGATGCACCTGATCTAGAGGCTTCTGATGATGATGATGATGAGGACGAGGAAGAAAATGAGGAGGATGATGTTGCGCACGAGCAAGGCCCTATTCCCATGGATTGGGATACGACGCAGACCTTTCACAGGCAGCTCCACGATGAACAGATGAACTATTGGCGCGAGCAGCGAACGTGGCAAGAAGGCCACTTTACATCCATCTCCACGAGACAGGATGTCCACACCGAAGACCTTAACCGCATGAGAAGGGCGGTGGAGGAGAATGATAGGAGAATTGCTACGCTCGAAGCTAGATTCGATAGGCAATTCCAGCCCTTCTGTGATAACTGATGCCTTCCTTCGACTATCCTCGATCTTAACACTTGACATTTGATACTGAGTCCAACTGGACATTGGTTACTTTGGTTGATAGTCCCATTTGAACAATAGGATCCCTATGCGCAGGGTTCCGACTTTTATTTCTTTACTTCTTTACTTTGCTTTACTTTTATTTTTATTGCTTTATGTTATTTACTTTACAACTGCTTTAATTATCTGCATTACTATTTGAATAATTTTGCTTATTTATATGATTTATTATCTATGCTTATGTTTATTGCTTTTATATTTCTATCAGCTTATAATAATTGAATAGTACTCCGAAAACCCTTTTGTATGTTATGTCTCCATTTCTTATAGAGCATCTGTAACGGGAGCAGGCCTATGCTGGAAGCTAAAGTGTGGAAAGAGGGATGCATACTTGGTTTATCATCTTATCCCTTTTCTAATTTTAAGCCTCGTTTTGATCTTTAAAGTATGGAAATATTTCTTTATAGCTTTGTGTATGCGTATATTAGAGCTTACCATGTTAAATAGAATCGTTTGATGCATACCCTACATCCCAGAGCAATTTCCAAAGTGTGGAAAGGGATCCTTTATTTGTCTAATCTTTAGAATCCATATTTTATTCCTTTACCCGTCGTATGGAACATCGAGGACGATGTTTGTTTTAAAGTGTGGAAAGGATGCACTTTGTGCTTTACATGCTTACATGCTTAGTATAAGAAGTTGAAGCTCTTGGGAATGATAAGCGGGTGCATTTTCAGTTTTGAAAAGAGAGTTATTATTTGTGTTATCTAGAGAGAATTTTGACTGGATGCCCAAAAATTTTTACTCTCGAAATATCTTTGAGGAAGTTACTTTTCGCACCCATGAGAGTGTTTAGAGCCAAATAAGTTTATATTCTTGCCTGCTTGCATGATGTTCACCTCTTATTTATGTAGGACCTTAGTCAAGGATCTCTCGAAGTGGGCACTTTTTAATTTGAGAAAGATAAAACTAGCAAGGCCCGGAATTGAACTAACCTTGGTAGGGCATGGGGCAAAAGGTGAGCCTGTTGGTAAGCTTAATGAGAAAACAAAACCCTTGAACATAAATAGAAAAAGGCATGAGGGGTTGACATGAGGAGAAGTCGAAAAGGCAAAAGGCCAAATCACCAAGAGTTTAAAATTGAGGAAAGCCAATTCGTTGGGTTGTGTTCAAACCATAGTCTTCGGTAAGCAAAAAGCTTTATTTGGAGTCGGTTGTTTACATAAAAAGATCCCAAGAATTGAGAAAATAGAGATGAGGTGAGCCTCTTCGCTAGGATTCGGGTACCCATTGCACTGACCTTCGAAAAAGCATGGAGCTCCATGTGAAGTCGGGTGGCTTGATGACCTTATCCTAGGAAGTGAGAAGAAAGAGGGACCGCGCTAAGCCAAAAGCGGTGAGTGGTCCATGCCCCTACCCTCATTTACATTTACGTTGGGCTTTGGCGTATAAGGATGGAAAGTTGATTAGCTAGTGCACATCGTTCCCACTAGTGGGATCGGCTAGAGGCCCTATTTAAATAGAAGGTGAACCAAAACCTTGGAAATGCATGCTTGCGTATGGTGCGAGGAGTGTGATCCCTTGTTTTACTTGTTTATCTACGAAAGGTTTTATTTCCTGAAAATATTTCTTGAGTTTATGACATCTGACCAAAATCCTTTGTAGATAACACAAATGATTTCTCCTGTTTCAATAGTCTTAGAAACCCATCATTTTGACTTGCCAAAAGCTTTGTTTTACATGAGAAAGTATCTCGGAGACTTATGTGCTTAGATAGAAAAAAAAAGTGTTGCTTGAGGACAAGCAAGAAACAAAGTGTGGAAAATTTGATAAGCCTCCGAGATACCCTTAAATCAAGCACATATTAGGGCGTTTTATCACGTTTATAGCATCCTTACATGGTGAATTATGCTCATAAATGCTTGAAAATCACTAACTGACACACAGAAGCTACTTTTAGCCTAAAGGAGCTAAAACAGGAGTCTCGGGAGCAAATAAGAGCAAAAGTTGAGCTCAAAGAACGAACCAAGCAAGAACGAAGCCCTGGAGGACCAAAATGGATGGCCACACGCGTGTGAGCGTGCGTGGAAATAATCCAGTAAGCTCCCACGCAACTCACACGCGTGTGGATGGCGTGGAGACGGTGCTGCGCGAATTTTTACTAGGGTTGCTATTTCGGAGACTATTTAAACCCCTTTGATGAATTTTCAAAGGAGGATCCCAGAAATTTAGTTTTCCCATTCTTAGTTTTTCTTTTGGAGAACTTTCTCCATTTTTCTTAGTTTTTTAGATTAGATCAATCTCCATTGTAGCAAGACAACAAGCTTGGATTGAAGATATTCTTCTCTCTAGGTGATTTCTATTTCATTTCTATAATTTTAGTTATCTTGTTCTTAGATTAAATTGGCTTTTGTGTTGAATTTCATATCATGAGTGGCTAGTTTAATCTAGGGATTTGGATTGTGTGATTGAATGTTGCTAGTGTGATGATCTTATTTCTATATCTTGGATCTATATGTTTGTGTTGATGGATTATCTATTCTTGTCTTTTGATTGTTGTTTTGATGAGATCTTGTTTGCATCTGGCCAATCTAGATGAGAGATTGAGCTCTTGACTCTTTCATGTATTTGATTAGAGTTAGGATTTGAAGCTTTACACAATCATAGTTTCTATGGACTTCTTGAAAGAACAATAGGATAGTGTGTAGCTTATGTGTTTGATAAAATTCCTCTTAGAGCTTTGGATGCTTGTAGGCACTCCTTAGTCAAGAAACCTTAGTACACAAGGGTGGAAAAGGACTAAGACAACACACTCTTGAATAGACAATATCCTAGCATTCCCCGATCCATTACCTTAGTCACACTACAATGCAACATACATGAACACTATCCAATCCCTACCCCTTTTACATATTTACAAATCTTTTTCCTTTACTCTACTCTCTTACACTCAAACCAAACCGAATGAACTCTTTCCAGTCACAATCCACTCAACTCCACACTCGAATCCAATGCATGACCCGATCAAAGTAAACTCCCGAACACTTGACACACCTCCACGTCCTTCCTTCGAGACCGACACTCGGGGAGTCATTGACTTTCCGTTTTATCATACAAATATCTTTTGACGAATCATCCCACTCTAGACTGCTTCTTCAACTTATTTCCGCGAAATTCTCGCGAAGCATCTGGTGCGCGTCCACGAGGCCTCCACGCGTGGATGATGGCGTGGACGGATACTGGTTTATGTCCACGTCGGCTCCATGCGTGGATGTAGGCGTGGATGGACACTGGATTTTTTCCACGCTTCCTCCATGCGTGAGGATGGCGTGGATGTGTCCGATACGTTCTACTTTGGTTATTTTTACCTTCTTTGCTAATATTGATGAATTGTTGATGAAATGTGGTCAAAATATCCCTTCCGAAAGCGTTATCTGCATTGTTAGCTTAAACGGGACTTCACGAAGAAAAAAAAAATTAGTAAAAATCAAAGAAAACAAAATAATAACAAGAATGAAAGTTCTAAAAAAACTAAAAGATAACGTTGGGACTGCCTCCCAAGTGCCCCACGTTTTACGTCTTTGGCCAGACGTGGTGTTTCATATCCTTCGAAACATACCGATTTCGGGACCTTACCAAGCGTCCCATGAACTTTAGCTTCAAGGACCACTCGCAAATGTAGAGCGTCCTTAAATTCATAAATGAAGAAAGGGATAGTGGTCGGTGTAAACTTGCTAAAATAAACCATAAGGTTCCTCCTTGTCCTTTCCAAAAGTTGGCATATCTCCATTCTCTCTTCTACTTCTAGCTTCCCCTTAAAGATTTTCTTGTCTAAAATAACCTTTTGAACAATTTGGATATCATCTACGATACCTTCTCTATCTGAAGTTTCCAAAGTTTTCCACATCTCCTTTGCAAGCATAGTATCTTCTCTTTCAGACTAAAATCTTTCCTCTTCCTTATCATCCTCAAACTCGTTGTCGCAAGAATAGAATGACTCATTGTCCTCCTCACTTACCAAATCCGCATTACTAAAATTAAGGAATCCACTTCCCAAAAGAGAATCCTCCTTAAAAAAGGGATTAAGAATTATACCTTTTTCCCAAATCATCTTCTTCCCACACAATTTCAATATTGTCATCATCCTCACTCTCACATTTGTAATCTCTTTGATCAGTCAACACGGGGGTCAAAATTTCGTGAAACATTAAAGTTTCACTCCTCCTATCTCTTTCTTGTTCGTTCTCCTTTCCACACTTGGTGCTATCTTCCACTCCACTCGTCCTTTGCGGTTCAACTCCAAACATTGGGTAGTTACCACTGTTGGTGTAGCCACAGTTGGGTGAGATTCGATTCATGAGTTCCTCTGTCATGGTAAGCAATTTTGTTTCAATGACGTCTAGAGGGAGTCCTTCCTTTCGAAGATCAGTAAGATAGTCTTTCATCACACTCCGAAGCTCAGCCTTTAGCTTAGCAGTATCCTCCTTGGCGATTTGTATAAACATTTCCACCTTCTCTTTAAGAATTTTGATATCATCATTGTCCGGCAGAAATTTCTCTGAAGTTAATGTCGTGGAGGGATAATCTAGGTTAAAATATGGAGTAGGAGGTAGTGTTTCCTGAAAGTGAACAGCATGATAGTTTTGTCGAGATTGGAGTGGGGGTGGGTAACAAATGTTTAAGCGATTGTCAGGATAGAAATGTGGTTCATAATCATGTTTTGGTAGAGGTTCATTGAGAGGTAAAGGATTATGTTGTGGGATTTGATGGGTCTTGTTGGTAGGTCACAGTTTGGATCAATCTCCATCATCATGTGGTACAATTGATTGTTGATATATTTGGCTATAGAACTCAATGATTCATCTTCTTTATGCATATAAGGAAAAGTGTTCGGCGGAGGGTTAGGGGTAGAATAAGGATTGTGGTACGGATATGCTGGTGAAATATAATAACAAGGCGATGGGTGAAGATAAGGATATGGATAATAATAGGGGTGATGTTCAAAGGTTTGGGGAGGCAAAGTTCTAAAGTGTTGCCCTCCATGGTATGGGTAACCATGTGGATCCATGTAAACACTTGTTGGTAAGCTCCTCCAATGATTTTCCATACAATTTTCCTGCACAAGGCTTAACCAACAACAAATCTTTGCAACTAGGAACGGTTGCACGTGAGCACAGGGTATACAATGATAAATAAATTCACATTCCAAGTAAATAACCAAAAATAAGAAAATAAAGAAAAATAGAATAAAATAATTCAAAGACTCTTAATAAACAACTTCCTAAATGTCAATACAATTCAAAACCGTTTGCCATCCCCGGTAACGACGCCAATTTGATGCTTTACTTGTACAATGGTGAGGTGTAATGAAGGTGGTAAAACGAAGAATCAAGACTTCACGAGTGCTGGTATCAAGGATGGTAGATTTGGAATCGAATAACGTGTTGGCATTTGGGAGGTTAAGAGATAAGAGTCACAGGAATCGTTGGGGAATGAAAAGGTCATTAAGCAAAGGGGAAATCAAACTAAAATGAGGTAAACTATGAAATGGAAACGGGGATTGGGATCCTTAACTAGCTTATAGGGTCGACACTACTAACGGGATTGTAAACATCATGATTTGGACTCGACTAGGGATCTCACGGGACAACACCGAGTGGCGTCACACTCGGACTCCCACATCCTCAATCGGTTGGGGCATTTCATTGAACACCTTGTCTACCACTCCTCCCGGACCTAATCCTTCTGGATAGAGGGCGGGGATGTGGACGAGTAGGACTCAAGAGAGGACGCTATTGCGCGCACACACTCTCATTCACAGGGTTTGATACCTAATGTGGCCACACTTAGGCACAAACATATCAAAATATCAACCACACAAGTATTTGAATCCAAGTTTATCAAACTTGCAATTTTCAGGAAATTTCTTAACAAATCAACCACACAACTAGCTTTGGGGCCACCAATCCCCTATCTAACCTAAGCAAACATCAAAGAAGAAATAAAAGAAAGTAATAAATAATAAAAAGGAAATAACAATGAAATTAAACTAGATAAGAGTAGAGAAAAGTTACCATTTGCATCTAGGATAACCTATTACATCTTCACTCTCATCCATCTAGCTAAATCTACCATAGAAGAACCAATCTAAGCGAAGGGAATGAGGGATTTCCCCGAAAGGGGAGGAAACAAATGAAATCAGATCTGGAAAATGGGGCCCTCCCTTCTAAAATGCAGGGGAAGGATTTAACTAACCAGCTAAAAGTAAAAATCCCGAAGTTACCCTTAATGGCTGATCCACGTTCCATCCACGTGTGGATGGGGGCGTGGACACGTACTGGAATTGGTCCACGCTCCCTCCACGCGTGAAGCTCTCGTGGATGGATCCTGCATGGTTGCTTCTACGTTTATTGCTTCCTTTTGGCCTCGGATCCTATTACATCCTGTGGGAATGACTTCAAAACACACTATAAAGTTGAATTAGCAATTTTGATCACATCCGAGTCTTTTACGCATAAAATGATTATAACTGGGTGACAAAACTACACAATATTGCCCCATAATTGACCCAAAACTTTACTATCCTTGGCGCTTATCATGCACACAACTACACTCAACTAAGGATTTCACAACTCCTTGCTACTCTTCCTCTTTCTACAGTCTGTACAGATGTTTTTACAAGAAATAGTGATTTCTTTTCTACAACTTGAATCTCTCGTGTATAGTTCAATATTTCAGCACTTTGTATTTTGATCGTATTCACCGTTATTAGTGCCATAACCGTTGTCTCTTATCTGTCTGTAGTGTCGTGCTTTTCTTCAAGTCTTCTTGGGCTTTTTATAATTCAAAGAATTATTTTCCCGTTGTGAATTTTCAAATTTTGAATGTTCACTTCATCTGATTGGTCATGCCAATTTGATCTGATGGCTATACCTCTTCATTTAATGACCATACTATTGATTTGATAACTTAGCCAATTTGATCTGATAGCTTCTCCAATTTGATCTGCAACATTTAATGCCACTGGTAATTTTGAAAAATTACCTCTACAAATTGCTCACAAAAGTCTTCTAATTTGGCTTGATTATTCCTTGAAACTTGTAGCCTCCAATTTTTGTCTTTGTTGCCTTCACAACTTGATATTATGGACTTTGTTATCTTCAGAGCTTGATATTCTTGACTTCGTTGCATTCTTGATTTGATCTTGGCAAGTTGATGTTTCAAAATATTTTCCGGGTGATTCTTGCTTGAGTATGAACAATAATCTTCATAAAATCACCATCTTCAAATTTATCTGGTTTGCAGCTTCACGTACTAGATCATCAAAAATATATGGAACTTGAAAATATGGCTAAGTGTAAGTTCCACTCAAAGTAGCTTCAAAGCATGCTCTACTTTGGTCTTCACGCGTGTGCAGATGTAGTATAGTTCACGCGCCACTTGACTTTGTCAAGTTTTCAAAAGTAGCTCTATAGTTAACCTTGACTAGCTCCAAAACTCCAGTCGTGCCAAAGCTATCTCCCCTTCATATTCTCAAAGACCAAAATGTTGTAAATGGAATTTAAACGCTAAACCAGTAAGTGTAATGCTCAAGTGTCTAACCAATACTCCACATTACCTCAATGGTTAATATCACCAGGATAATGCATTTATTTCTTCTTTGCTTGGTGTAGCGTATGGTGTAGATTTAGACTTTCTAAACTTCCTCCCCTTTGACCTTGACTAGCTCCCCATCTTCCACGACAACTTCCTCTATCTTTGATAATTAAGCTTAAAAATAAATAAGCTTAAATTGAGTATTAAACTCGTGCCTTCTTATAAAGATGTTCTAGATCTTGTCCATTCCATCACACATACTCATGTGTTTAAGTGGAAGCAAACGATTTACAAGTCTCATGACATAATGAACTCTATGATACAATAATTCATACCAATTTATGTCACGATTTTGACTTTCGGGTCAACTAGCTACACTCTAAAAATAAAATAGGGGATTTCTAAAATTACAAATTGGCTCATCAAAACTATTACAATTTCATTCCTAACAATTTCCCTCTTTTTGATGATGCCAAAACCTATACTCAATCATATTTGGCTTAGTCTAGAGATCAACTAATTTTATTTTTCAATTTTATTGTGACTAGCCATTACGATGATTGTATATAAAACTTTGACCTAAGGCTTTATTAATTTTGACTTATACGAATGGTATGCATTGTTGGATTAATTCACTTAGAATTTTAATTTTTCTACCAACATGCATGCTACAATATTTAAGTCAAATTATAAGCCATAACACACAAAACTAAACAAAATAAGATAATTATATCATAATAAGCGAATAAATTCGAACCATGCCATCATAGAGTGTGTTACAAAACATCATAAGCTAAGAAATAATCAAATACCCAACATATCATTAATTCTTTTTCTTAGCTTACCAAAGTTTCGTTTGACTTTAGAATGATAAAACTATTGGTAGACTATTCCAATCATGTAGCATTCTACAGCCTCACGTAGATCATTTGCGGGAAATACGTTGCGCAAATACCACTTAGCACACTCCCTCGGATTCCTTCCATCTTGATCTAGAATGTAATCGTGTGATATACCGAAATGATCTACAAATATGTCCACCATCATGTCTTCATGTTCTCGATCCGTCAATTCAGGTGCTACGGGTTGGCTTGCTACCTTCAGAGCTGAAAAAGTAGAAAATGCATGTCCTGAAGGGTTAGTAAAAAGTTTTGAAGGTTGGTCTAACCCCTTCCCCCTGTGTAGGTGCATTCCTACTTGAGCTTGATCCTCCACTTTGGTCGAATTGATTGACCATTCTTCCCCCTATTTTAGCAGCATCTAAAATCTTGGGAAAGTAGTGTGCATCACCTTTTTGTTGAACACGGATCTCTCGGCCAAGTGATAGACTTTCGGCCTGGGTGCCCTTAATTTCCTTCAGATCCTTGGCCATCTCATGTATCATCGTGGCTAAGAAATCACAAGTGCCGTACACGGTTGCAATTTCATCTCTTAATTTATGACTTTCCACTCCTTGAGGCTTGGCGTAGTCTTCAAAAAATTTTCTGAATTTCTCTAGTTGCTCCATTTGGTGTCAAAACATCCTTCTTATTCGTGTAGTCTCCGCTTTTTGGGCTTGAATGATTTCGGCAATGGAAGATTTCTCTTTTTGAATGGTGATTTTCAATTCCGTCTTCAAAGCCATGACTTCCTCCCTTATAGTTGGATTTATTCTAGCAATTTTCCTTTCCATGTCCATGATTTTGTCACTCAACACTTGAATTTTCTCACTTGTACTCTTGTTAGAATTTTCAAAGTCTTATTTAGGATCATCCATGCTACCTTGAGTGCTTCAAAGTGTTGTTCCAACTCATCTTCAAGATTGCCCAAATTGACATTTTGAGAGATACTAGGACCTCCAACATTTTCTTTTAACTTGCACTCCAACTTCCTCTACAACATGCTCCATAGATGGCTCTACATGTTGCTCCACAAATTCCTCGCTAGTTTCTTCTACTGGTAGCTCTACAAGAGGTTCTAAGGTGACTACCTCTTGCTCTATTTCGGCTTCTGCAGCAATATTCACATCAAAGTCAGTTTCACAAACATGAACATCCTCATCACTACGAATTAAACCTTCACTTGGTGTATTCAATCCAACACTCTCAAGAACACGATTGAGATTAGCCCAATGTTTTTCTTCCAATGCTCTATTTTCTTCAACATTTTCTCGAACCACAGTCTCCAAGTTGGTTCCCCCTTGTTAGACATGGGTAAATTAAGATTATCAACAACATTTGTAGATTTTTGCTTCTTTGGTGCTTCTTAACTCCTTTCACCTTGAATCAATATTGTCAATTCTCTTGGCTTCCTCTTCTGGTCTCGCTTAAGAACATAACTATCGGTTGTTATGCTCTTAACCGGACCAAGTCTAACTCCCTTCTTCCTTAGAATTTCACATACAAGAAGACCATACCCAACATCAAGGTTGAAATAGGTTATTTTATTTTATTTTATTTTATTTTGAATTTAATTTTTTTTAAAAATATTTTAAGTGTTAATAATTGTAAAGCGTTTAATATTGTAAGTCTTTACACTTTAATAGTTAAATAGTTAACACTTATTAAGTTATTAGTTATTATTTGTTAATTATTAGTGCATTACTTATTAGTTTAATTTAGTTATTACGTAGTATTTTTTATTTTGTTAAGTTATTACTTATTAGTTATTAATTATTAGACCATTAGAGTATTAGTTAATACATTATAACATTAATATTTTAAATGTTTAAGATTTATAATTATAAAAAAAAATTCAAAAAAAAATGCCCAGGTTGTCGCCCACCCAAGCGGGCTAGGCGCCGCCTAGTCGACCGATGACCTAGGCGGGCTAGGCGGCCTAGGTGCCGCGTGCCGCCTAGGCACCCGGTCACGGAGGAGGCCGATTTTGGACTTCCTTGACGCGGCCGGGCGCCGCCTAGCGCCTAGGCGCGATTTTTGCAACCATGCCCAACATGGCCTTTTTCCTACACAAAAGTGCATAGCTGATTGAAAATTGCCTTGCTTCAATCTACATTCATTCCATGAAATATTGCGTTCATAGCTCTCCCATATTTCACAGAAATTCTGTCTATGCCACCAAAAAATTGATAAACACACCTTTGAATTACATTAGACAGTAACTCAAACTCCCATCTCAACTCTTTTTTGTATCCAGAAACTTTCAGCTCATCGTTCATCACATTCACACGAACAACTTTCCAAAACTCATTTTGGTCGAAAATAATGTCATCAACAGGTAAGGCATTCTCAGAGAAATCATATAATTCTCTAATATCAGATGCAATAAATTCAATAGGAGTACCATTCACAGTAGAATAAATCACACCATTCTCATGCTTGGCATTCTCGAAAAATTGAAATGAAGCTTCATCGAAAACAGCCTGAAACTTATAATTGCATACCTTAAGTAGACCACTATTTTCCATTCCCATGAATAGAGCTTGAGCAAAACCTTTGTCTTTGGCCTTGTTGAAGAAATCCTTGTTGTCGAGAAGATATCCTTATGAAACCTTGGAGACACATTGATTTGCTTCAACGGGTAGGTTTTGATTGGGTGTGTTTGTTTGGGTAGAATCCATTTTTGAGGTTTATTTGTAATGGGTAGGATTGAGGAGGGTGATTTTTGAGAGTTTTGAGCTTTTTGGCTTTGGTGGTGCGTCAAAATAGAGAGGAAGAAGAATAGTTTGGGTTTTGATTTGGGTTGAGAGAGAGAGAGATGGGGAGCTTATAAATGCTTGACTATTGTAGAATGACCACAATGCCTTTCTATTAAAAATCTCTCCTTTGTTCGAATAAGGGTGATTTGGTAATTTTTGGAGAATAATTCGGCTAAGGTATGTCAACTTTGGTCAATTGGCGGGTATTTTATTGACTTGGGTTGCTCAAGAATATTCAAGTGAACAGTCCCATGCAAAAATAGAATCATGCAAAAATATTTAATACATGAATGCAATCATATGCTAAAACCAAAATAAAAGAATATTCAGATATGTAGGGACATATGTAAGATTACCAAAATATCCAACTAAATAACTCTAGATAAAAAAGATACGAAGTAGATGAAAATCAATTACTTCTACTGCATGCAAATTGACACACAAGAAGGTGACTCACCACAGTGAAAACTTAAGTAGGAGAAAATTAAATGCACATGTACTAGGCATGCAACACGTATGACATGTAGATAAACACAAATAAATATTGCTCAAACACAAATAAAATCACATAATAATATCACATAAGATTGATTTAAATACTTAGCTGATTTCGATCATTCTCATTTCGTGCCTTAGAGTTGCAAAGCAAGATTCACACAATCGTTTTGTGAGAATATTTGCAATTTGATTTTTTGTAGGGATGTGATCGATCCTTAAGTCCTTCTTTTCAGCATGGTCGCAAATAAAATGATGTCGTACGTCTATATGCTTCGTCCTTGAATGAAGTACATGATTTTGTGAAATCGCAATCGCGCTAGTATTGTCAAAAAAAATACTAGCGTCATCGTAATTAATTCTATAGTCTTTCAATTGTTACTTCATCCATAAAATTTGTGAACAACAACTCCCTGCTGCGATATATTTGGCTTCAACAGTGCTTGAAGCAATTGAGTTTTATTTGTTGCTGAACCACGAAACTAACCTTTCCCCTAAGAACTGGCATGTTCCGGAGGTGCTTTTTCGATCAATTTTGCAACCTGCAAAATCTGCATCTGAATATCCAGTTAGTTCAAAATTAACTTCTTTTGGATACTAATCCAACATTTATAGTTTCTTTGAGATATCGGGTAATTTTCTTCGTAACTTCAAGATGACTATTTTTTTGGCTTTGATTGGAATCTCGCACATACACCCACTGAGTAAGATATATCGGGTCTACTCGCAGTGAGGTATAGCAAAGATCCAATCATCCTCGGTATATCATTGGATCAATGTCTGTTCCTTCGTTATCCTTGCCCAATCGTTGTGCTATGCTCATGTGTATTTTTACTGAGCTTTTTCCTTCTAAGCCAAATTTCTTGATCAGATCTTTAGTGTACTTGGCTTGATTTATGCAAATTCCTTCCTTCATTTGTTTGACTTATTGTCCAAGGAAGTAGTTCAATTCACCCATCATGCTCATTTCGAACCTGTTCTGCATGAGCTTAGAAAATTTCTCACATAAAGATTTATCAGTACTTCCAAAAATAATATCATCAACATAATTTTGTACTAATAAAATGTGATTATTTTCTTGAATTCTAAATAAGGTTTTGTCAACAAGGCCCTTGGTAAAACAACAACTAATTAAGAACATTGACAAGGTATCGTACCAAGCTCGAGGTGCTTGTTTTAACCCATATAATGCCTTCTTTAGTCTATAGACCTTGTCAACATCACCTTGTACCTCAAATCCGAGTGATTGCTTGACATAAACTTCCTCTTCAAGTAAGCCGTTGAGAAACGCGCTTTTTACGTCTATTTGATAGACTGTAAAATTCTTGTACGCTACATATGCTAGGTGATAAGCCTTCGAGATACACTTAAATCAAGCTCATATTAGGGTGTTTTATCACGTCTATAGCATCCTTACATGGTGAATTATGCTCATAAATGCTTGAAAATCACTAACCGACACACAGTAGCTACTTTTAGCCTAAAGGAGGTGAAACAGGAGCCCCGGGAGCAAATAGGAGCAAAAGTTGAGCTCAAAGAATGAACCAGGCAAGAACGGAGCCCCGGAGGACCGAGCAAGATGGCCACACGCGTGTGAGCAGGCGTGGAGACTACACTGCGCGAATTTCGTTTAGGGTTGCCTTTTCGAAGACAATTTAAACCCCTTTGATGGATTTTCATAAGAGAGTTCCCAGAAATTTAGTTTTCCTTTTCTTAGTTTTTCTTTTGGAGAACTTTCTCCATTTTTCTTAGTTTTTCATTTCTTAGATTAGATAAATCTCCATTGTAGAAGACTACAAAGCTTGGATTGAAGATCTACTTCACTCTAGGTGATCTCTATTTCATTTCTATAATATTTAGTTATCTTATTCTTGGATTAAATTAGCTTTTGTCTTGAATTTCATACCATGAGTGCCTAGTTTAATCTAGGGATTTGGATTGTGTGATTGAATGTTGCTAGTGTGATGATCTTATCTCTATATCTTGGATTTATATGCTTATGTTGTTAGATTATCTATTCTTGTCTATTGATTGTTGTGTTGATGAGATCTTGTTTGGATCTGGCCAATCTAGATGAGAGATTGAGCTCTTGACTCTTTCATATCTTTGATTAGAGTTTTAGGATTTGAAGCTTGACACAATCATAGTTCCTATGGACTTCTCAAAGAATAGTAAGATAGTGTGTAGCTTAAGTGTTTGATAAAATTCCTCTTAGAGCTTTGGATGCTTGTAGGCATTCCTTAGTCAAGAAACCTTAGTACACAAGGGTGGAAAATGACTAAGACAACACACTCTTGAATAGCCAACATCCTAGCATTCCCTATCCATTACCTTAGTCAGACTACAATGCAACATACATGAACACTATCAAATCCCTACCATTTTACATACTTGCAAAACCCCTTTACTTTACTCTCTTACAATCAAACCAACCTTATGAACTCCTTTCACTCACAATCCACCCAACACCACACTCGAATCCAATGCATGACCCAATCAAGTAAACTCCCGAACACTTTGACACACCTCCACGTCCTTCCTTCGAGACCGACACTCGGGGAGTCACTGACTTTCCGTTTTAACATATAAATATCTTTTGACACTTCAACACCACGCAAACTACCGCAATGTCAAAATGGCGCCATTGCCGGGGAAGGCAATAGGTTGTCATATGTTTTCGTTTACTTTGATTGCATGAATGCTAGATTTGAGCATTGTTAATCCATTCCACTTTATTTTGTTTTATTTTTATTTGTTCTTGCTACTTACCCAATTGACTACTTCTAGTCAATTGTGGAATTTCTGTTTCATTGATAATCTTACTAGGTGAATGCACACGCGAGCAAAAGGAAATCAAGGCTTACTACCCTACATTCTTGAAATTAATAGAGCAACTAGAAGGAAAAATACCCAAGGATCACATATGGCTTCATCAAGCACAACAAGAAATCCACAAGGAAGAGGAACATCTATACCAAATCCACCCCCAGTTCCAATTAATCCACAAGTACCAATTAACCATGAAGAACCAAATCTGGAAGAACCACAAGCTAACAGAGCAAACAATCAAGAGAACATTCGTGAAGAAGAATACTATGGAAATCCTCAAGAACCACAAAGATCAATTGCAGATTACATGACTCCTGATTTCAACATGCACAACTCGATCTATGTACCGCCAATGGAAAACGTCAACTTTCACGTGCATCCAACTATTCTCACACTGGTTTAGAACAGTCAATACTCGGGATTACCATCTGAAGATCCCAACGCACACATCACAAGGTTCATACGAGCATGTGGGATGTACAGACAAGAAGGCGTTAGCGAGGAGATAGTTCGACTCAAATTATTCCAATTCTCAATTATAGGAGAGGCAGCACGATGGTTGGAAAGCCAAGACGACAATCATTTCAGATCATGGCAACAGTTGCATCGTGAATTCATGAACGAGTTATTTTCCATTACCAAAACTATGAGGATAAGAAGACTAATACAGGAATTCAAGCAAGGAAGGCTTGAAAGTGTGGGAGAGGCTTGGCGACGATTCAAGGTTCTTAAAAGACAATGCCCACATAAACTTATCTTTATTATTTTAAATTTTCTCATGCATGATATGAAGCTAAACAAGCTAGATATATGCCAGTATGCAAATAAGCCATCGTATAAAATCACATAGCAACATGCTACTGAATACCCTACTACCAGCATATAATATATAATACATATAGTATTCCACCACAATAGAATTTTCACACTTAACCATCTTTAACTATTTTGTCCAGAAGGAGGAGAAATACCAGGCAAGAGCCATTACTTCGGCCCCAGTGACCAAAAGAAAAACCAACTGGAGACCCACACAGTTGGCCCGAGATCAATTCCTTAAGTATGCATACCCCCAATGGGTAGAACGAACTCAAAGAGTCTGTGGGATTAACTACCCGGCCCACACCGGTATGTAAAGTAGACTCCATATCCATAATCAATCATGGGATTAGCTATCCGGCCCACTCTGGTATGTATCAATATAACCAAATTGTGGATTTCCACCACCTCATAACCAAATCGTGAGAGACCAAACTCACAAGAAAAATCCAAGTATAAATCCTCCATGTCCGAAAATTAATTAAATATAATATTACTCTAAATACACCCATACCATCTACCAAATTGACCACACCATATATCATGTACTGGTAATTCCATGAATAAAGAACATATAAATATTTTCATATTACGTCTAATGATGATGCTACATGCATACGATTCCAACAAGTGATACATGTACGCACATATATATACACAAACCATTACTAACACCAATTATATAAACACATACGCATGTATAGATTCCTTAGTTTGTGAATTTATCTACAGTACAATATTTATATGCATATATTACTTTAAACATAGTCACGTATTATACATACTAAATTCATATATAAAGAACACACTAATCCTACATTTATATATCCACAGCGCATGTATCAATCTCAAATTCCAAATTCTCTAACATACATATGTGCGAAAAACATACAATATACATAAATATTTGCATACTACTACGTACGATTATATACATTAATTAAAAAGATTTTGCACATAATCACTTAGGAAAACATGATTTTTGTTCTGGGTAAAAGAACTTTGGTGAACATAAATCTTACCTCAAAAGTCCAAAATTAACCACCTAAACTTGATGATCCTTGACCTCTAATTCTTGAATTGGTGATGAACAAAGAGAAGGCTAGGGTTTTATTATTTGAGAGAGAAAGATTCCAGAGAGAATATATGATGGACCTAGGGTTAACTCATAGAGAATATTTATAGGGGAAAAATATAATTAGATAAACTAACATTAGGAAAATAATTATATATATAATAAATTAGATAAATAAACAAATAATAAATAAATATATACCTATACTGCCGTGCAAGTAACATATCTGAACATATGTGAATTAGGAAAAATGATGGGGATTAAGAAGCAGTTATGAGTACATGAATTTAAATATGATGTGCGTACATAAGGTTAGGGAAATCATGTACTGTATGTATAGACTTAGCAACAGAACATTAGGTTGGGAAGGAATATATATATATATATATATATATATATATATATATATANATATATATATATATATATATATATATATATATATATATACACTGTACGTATAATCTTAAACTAGGATTAGGAAATAAATCATTAGACTAGGAAAATATTATATGTATACTAGGATTAGGGAATCATAAGACTTGAAGAATAATATGGGTTTAGGGTGATTCAGTCAAACTTGGAGTCCAAGGAAGAAACAAGGATTTAGAAACTAGAAAAATCTTGAGGAGAGTAATAAAATAATTTGAATATTATTTGAGCCAAATAATATGATAGAATAATTTAAAATGGACCAATTTAAGGATACAACACTTAGTAAATTAATTTTAAGATGCCCAAAAATCAGTGGTGTTACATCTTTCCCCCCCTTAAAGGATGCTTTGTCCTCGATGCACAAATAACATCCTCAACCACACTAAATGATAGCAAGGCTACAAGCACACCACAACCAACACATTACTTAACACAATCCATGACATATTGAACAAAAGCATAGGTACGCAATCAAGACATAGAAAAACACTTAATCAAATATAGAAAAAATAACGGTGTTACAAAAAGTCTCATCAAAATCTATTCCTTCTTCTTGAGAATAGCCGTTTGCAACCAGTCTTGCTTTATTCCTAACAATGGTGCCATCTTCATTAGCTTTGTTCCGGAAGACCCATTTTGTGCCAATTACGCTGTGATTGCCTAGTCTTGGAACAAGTACCCATACATCATTTCTCTGGAATTGATTCAATTCTTCTTGCATTGCTTCAATCCAACTAGGATCACTTAAAGCTTCATCTATCTCCTTTGGTTCAATATGATATAGGAAACATGAGAACATTGCATCTCTTGTAGTTGATCTGGTTTTCACGCCTTCATGCATATCTCCATTAATTAAATCTTGTGGGTGATTTTTGAGCCATCTAAAATCTGGTTGAAAGTTGCTTTGAGAGTTTGGTGGCACTATGGAGTAATTGTTGCGTGTAGAGAGAGAGGGAAAATTAGTGGGTTTATTGGGGTCCCACCACTAATTCCAACTTCCTCTCCAACTTCCTCTATAACATCCACTCCATCTCTATCATTAACTTCCACCCCAACTTCCTCTACAACTTCCACTCCACCATTTTCACTTCTTGCACATGGTGCATCATTTAGCTCAAAATTGGAGTATTTAATTTCGAGATCTCTTAAGCCCTGCAAAAAATTGTTCTTTGAAACTTCATTAATAATAATGAAATTATTTTGAGCATTATTACCAATTGTGGTGTTCTTGTAGCTAATAGTTGATGTAGAATTCCTTGCGAGCGACAATAATTTTGGATTACGTTATTCATGAACTCCGTACCTCTATCTATACGTATTTTTGCTATTTTGGGTTCTTTTTCAATTTGAAGTTTTTTCAATAAATCTAGTAGCTTCTTTTCAACATCATTCTTCTTGTTGAGAAATATAGTCCATATGTACCTAGAAAAATCATCAACAATAAGAAGTGTATATTTCTTACCACTCATACTTACTAGGTCTACTAGACCAAATAAATCCATGTGTAGTAGACTAAGAGGTCTTGATGATGATTCTTGTCTCTTTGACTTGAATGAAGATTTAATTTGCTTTCCTCTCTAGCATGCATCGCAGATTTGATCCCTTTTTTTTGACAATTTTGGGTAGGCCTTTGACTAGATCATTTGCTGCGAGTATGTTGATAGTCTTGAAGTTTAGATGACTCAGCTTCTTGTGCCATTCCCACCTTGTAGCATTTGTGTTGTTGGCAACTAAGCATATTGACTCTTTTGTTGTGGAACAATCAACAACATACATGTTTCTTTATCTTGTCCCTTCTAGTACAATTTCTCCAATAGTTTCATTTTTCACTTGACATTTGTCTTTGAAAAAGTCCACTAAATATCCTTTGTCACAAAATTGACTAGTATTGAAGAGATTGAAATTGAGTCCTTCCACGTAGGATACATCTTCGACTTTAATCCATTGCGCTCAATTGTTTCGATTCCTTTGGTTAACCCGTATCGATCTTTTCCTCTGAAAACTACTTTTGGTTCTTTGATATTTTTGAAACTCGCTAGACTAGATTTATTTCCAGTCATGTCATGAAAACATCCGCTATCGAAGTACCAAACTTCTTGTAAACAAATCAAGCATTTTTAGGTACCCAGGTTTGCTTGAGTCCTTGGGGGTTAATGAATTTTGGTAACCAAATCCACCTTGTTCTTATTGAACCAAAAATAGGTGATTTGTAACCATTATTGACTCTATAATCATAATCTTGCGCAGAGGGATAAAATCTTCCTGGCCCACCATTCGAAAATCTCCCTCTTTTCAAATGTGGTTTTTGTGCACTTAACTCATTGGCATATTTCCATCTAGGAACAAGACTTTGCCTTTTTATTGACTGACTAGGCGAAATAAATTGATGTTGAGGCTTCGGCCTAGCAATACTATTTTTGGAAATATTTTGATAACCAATTCCTTGTCTCATTGTGCTATCTTGACCTTTAACAAATTTTACCACTTGCACTTTATTATTCAAAGCAGTAGTAGAATTGATCAATTTCTGAGAAGCTTGAAAACACGATGGATCATAGCCTAGACCGGCTTTATCTCCTGAGGTTTTCTGCATATTTACCATTTTATCCATTATTTTGGATGAATGAGTAAACGTGGCTATTACTCCCCTTAGGTTGTATTCTCTCACTTCTCTTGATTTACATTCTTCTTGAAAACAAATAATTTTGGCTTTCAATTCTTTCACCTCGGATAGAGCATTTTGCAATTTATCATTTATTTAATATTTTTCAAGAATCAAAAATTTATTGCGTTCTTCGAGTTGAGAGTGAGTGTCTATTACTGTCTGACAATCTCTCATTAACTGAGAAATGGACTCTTGCAAAAATGTAGAATTCACAGTTTAAAAGATTTCAAATTTACCTCATCTTCATCTATTTCATGCGCCATTAAGCATAAGTCTTGATAGGATGAACTACTTGAAGTATCCATGCAGAATAATGCATTGTCATCCTTTGAGGTGTCTGTTTCTCCACTAGATGACTCATCAGACTCACTTGTCTCAAGTGGGTCACTAATTAATGCCTTTCTTTTGTCCTTCTTGAATCTTCTTTCCTTTGACTTGGTGTCTTCCTAAGCATTATCAAATTGATTTTTGCTCACTTTTTGATAAGAACATTCTGCTATAAAGTGTCCTGGCTTTCTACAATTGTAGCACAAATTTGCATTACCTTCTGGACCTTTCTTTTTCGACCTTCTGGGTGTATTGGCTTGAGGAAAATTCTTGGTATTGTTCTTCTTCATGAACTTCTTAAATTTCCTAACAAACAACGTAAAATTTTCGTCAAATAAAAATTCACTATTATAATTTTGAAAACCAAGAAAGCATATTCAACCCCCCCCCCCCC
>NC_044923.1:12923137-12924794 GCF_003576645.1 Ipomoea triloba | reverse complement strand
TTTTTTTTTTTTTTTTTTTGGATAGCTTAGACTTGAGATTGATCTATTTTTTTATGTGGGGATAGTAATGCCCTTTTTTTGAAAAAAAAAAAAACTGTTGCATATGTGACCAATTTTTTTTCCCTATTTTCTTGGATAATCACTGTTGCGAATTGGAGCCGTGATTTTTTCATCATCGATCGAATGTTCATATATGGAAAGTGATCAATATTTTTTTTTGATTTTTGCACTTATTTTTTGAGTATAATATTGCATATATATTGGATGTTGTTGTATGCATACGTATTTTGGGTAGTATGGTTGTGTACTTGATTGTGTTAGTTGTGCAACCTAGTCTGGTGAGTTGTGCATTGTAGTCTGGTGAGTTGTGCATTTGTCCACTTAGTGCGATGCATCGTAAGATTGTTGATAAATATGTGATTTTAGATGGGGGTACATCGTAGGTTTTTGAGATGTCCATTGGGGCGTTATGTGTGGTGCATCGTAGTACTACGAGTTGTGCATTGGTTAGGTATCAGTGCATCGCTATTGTAGTTGTAATGCATTCTATTGTTAGTTGTTTTGCATTATATTGTTTTTAAGATTTTTTTTTTGTAGTGGAGTTTTGGTTTTTGACTTTTTAATGTAGGTGTTAATATTAGTAGTTAAAAATAGTTATTTGTTTCCATCAATATTGTTAGAGAAGAAACAAGTTTGGAAATCGTAGTCTGGAAGGAATTTTTCATTTTTTTTTTTACGGGATTTGTTATTGCTTGGAGACTACTTTGCCCTTGGGTAAATATTATTTACTATTTTATTCTCCTAATTTCCTTGACCTAAGCAAATTTGTTAGTTTAATATAATCATAGTTGTGCATTCTTTGTTTTTAATGGTCTATATTAGACCACATGATCTCACATGGGGAGTGATTCTCATGGGAGCCAGAAACCACCCTTTAGGTGAGAACGTGAGAACCAACATGATTGGACACAATCTACTCCAGGGTAGATTTTGTGCATTGTGTGTCTAGCTTGAATATTATATTGAATGGACACAAACCACCAGCATGAATGCAGTATATTGTATGTATGATAGGGAATATACCCCGGGTATACTGCCCCACGTATTTTATATGAATGTCGATATCGAATATGGATATTGGCCCTATATAAGGGACCTTTGTCCTTCATGAAGGGGGCTTTTGACTTCTTCCCCTCTCTTCTTCTCTCTAAAACACCCAAGAAGCAATAATGCTCTCTATGCTCTCTACATTCAATAATGCTCTCTATTCTTTCTATATTGTTGAAGGGCTATGAATAAAAGGGCTTCTGGAGTTAAATTCTCACAACTATTTCTATATTGTACATCTCTTGTGATACATACAAATTAAAGCATATAGAGCAATTTAGTTGTATCAGTATGCATTCATATATGTACGTTGTTTTCATGATAGTGCTACTTGGCACCATGCCTCCTATTGTACAAACTCAAAGTAAAAAATGTCGGAACAACATTGATTTCTTATCCGATACAAACTCAAAGTTTTAATTTCACCATCCACTTTGGGGGTTGAAGGAGCGAGATATTTATATTTGTTAAATTAAAAAAATTAACATAATAGTTGTTTCTTTGGTTTGCTATTATTAAGGTTTTTTCCCAAATTATCGTAGTTTAAAAC
>NC_044923.1:12840637-12920637 GCF_003576645.1 Ipomoea triloba | reverse complement strand
TGTATATGTATACATACACAAACACACACACACACACACACATATATACATGTATATATATATATATATGTGTATACACACACACACACACGCATACACACACACACACACACACACACACATATATATATATAGAGGCCCCATCAGATGCGGCCTGTCTTCCCCGTGCGGCTGTGTGGCCTGATCTACACCATTAGATCTCATGATCTAAGGCTTCATATTAATCCAAACAATACAGGCACTTCATCTTTAGCTACGCGAACGAGAAGGATAATGTTGACAATTCACTACAATTTCAAAACCAGATCAAACGACGACGGAGATCAGACTTGAAGTCGACGAGCACTGAGCAACAAACACCTGACGAACGTAGAAGGGACTCCATCACTAGCAACGAGCGCTCCGTTCCGAACAAAACGCATAGGTCGACTCCAACATAGAAACGAGAATGGAGTAATTCGCAATAGTCTGTGCATTATCAACATTAATCTGGTTCATATTTGAGATAATATTGGTGAAATTCGCATTAATATGTGTATTTGGTGTGTGGTGGTTAAGTGATGTGTTTTAATCTGAGAACTGGTGCATTTTATAATGTGTAATGGTGTGTTTTAATTTTGTTTGTGCATTTGAATTTGAGTGGTGTATTTCTGTATGGTGGGGAATGGTGTGTTTTAATTTGTCCAGTGGTTCATTTTATAACGTAGAATGGTGTGTTTTAATATACATGGTGGTGAATTTACGAGAGTAGTTACATTTGGTGTGTGGCGATTAAGTGGTGTGTTTTAATTTGAGAACTGGTGCATTTTCGTACGTTGAATGGTGTGTTTTAATTTTGTTGGTGCATTTGAATTGAGTGGTGTATTTCGGTATGGTGGGGAATGGTGTGTTTTAATTTGTCCAGTGGTGCATTTTATAACGTAGAATGGTGTGTTTTAATACACATGGTGGTGAATTTTACGAGAGTAGTTGCATTTGGTGTGTGGTTGTTAAGTGGTGTGTTTTAATCTAAGAACTGGTGCATTCTAGTATGTTGAATGGTGTGTTTCAATAATACGTTTGTTGGTGCATTCTGTACTCTACCATTACCTTCCCACTTACAATTACCATAAAGCCCCCACTTAAGTTACGCGAATTAAACTTCCGGAATCCTAATATATAACCTCCACCGTTAGATTAGCACAATCCAATGACGCACGCTAAGCCACACGACCGCACCTAATAGCAAGGCCGCATTTGATTAATTTTCTATATATATATATATGTGTGTGTGTGTGTGTGTGTGTGTACGTATGTATGTATATATGTACGTATGTATGTATATATGTATATGTATATATATAGTACACACACACGCACATATATATATATTTATATTTATATGTATCTGCATATGTACATGTGCATGTAGATATGCATATGCATATACATATACATATACATAGACACGCACACGCGCGCGCGCACACACACATACACATACACACATACACACACACATACACATATGTGTGTGTGTGTATGTATATGCACACACATATGTGTATATATATATATATACACACACACATACACACATATATATATATATATGTATGTATGTATGTATGTATGTATATACGTATACACATCTATGTATATATATATACATCAATGTTGAAAAAGACGCTAGGCGCCCCCTAGGCGTCAAGGGGGCGCCTAGGCGCCCGATTCAATTTTTATTTTTTTATTTTTTATTTTATTAAAAAGCTCCTCCTCCATACCAGAGGATTAGATATGAAATAATATAATAAGACTACATAGTAAAGCAATATAATAAAGCAGCATAATAACACTACAGAGTACAGACTACCAGCTACGCTAAAAATCCATTTCCGACAAACTCCAGACCGGCGACAAACTCCATCGCCCACGACTGGCCTCCAGAACGCGACCTTCAGGCTCCAACCTCGCCGACCGCCAGTCCGACCATCGCGCCTCCATCCATTGGACCATCGCCGACAGTTGAATCGACTTCCAAACTCACGACTCAATGAACTCACAGATCTGAAATCTTGTCGCATGCAGAACAGAGACTTCTTTCGCCATCCATCTTCTTCTTTGTCTTCTGTAGGTCATGGAACTCAATGAACTCACAAACTCCATGCGTCGACCATGGAGCTTTCCACTTTTCGGCGAGGAAAAAAGGTGGGGGTGGGGGGAGATGGGGCGGCCGGCTAGGCGGTCTAAGCGCCGCTAGACCGCTTAGTCGGTCGCCTAGGCCGGCTAGGTGGCCACCTAGCCGGAGGGCCGCAGAGGAGGCCGATTCCGGCTTTCCTCGCGGCGGCCTCCGTCCGCCTAGCGCCTAGGCGCGATTTTTACAACCTTGACATACATACATACATGTATATACATGTGTATATATATACATATATATATATATATATATATATACATATCCCCATGTATGTCTGTATGTATATATATATATGTATGTGTATACATATGTACATGTATATATATATGTATGTATATACATATATGGATGTATATATATACACATATATATAGATTCTGGCTCAAATGCGGCGGCAAACTCCGGTGCGGTCATGCGGCCTAATCTGCACCGTCCAATTTCATTAATTTTACTGAAATTCGCGTATGTTTAAGTGGGGTTATTATGGTAATTTTAGTATTTATATTACGTGAATTGGAATGGTGCATTTTAGTACATAGTGTGGTGCATTTGAATACATGTTGTGGTGCATTTTATTACGTATGTTGGTGCATTAACTGTGTTGTGGAATGGTGTGTTTTAATCTATCCATTGGTGCATTTTCATACGTAGAATGATGTGTAAGTGTGTTGTGGAATGATGTGTTTTAATACGTCGTCTGATGCATTTTAATACATTGAATGGTTTGTATTTTAACACATGTGTTTGTAATAAGTGTGGTGCATTTTAATACGTATAATGGTGCATATTTTAGCACATGTTTTTTGTTTTTTTTTTTTTTTGAAAACTAGCACATGTTTTCTAATATGTGTAAATAGTGTATGCTTATAATCTGACATGAGGCACATTGTGGTACATTTTAATATCTAGAATGATGTGTTTTATTAAGTATATTGATGAATTTTAAGTGAATAGACGCATTTGGTATATTGTGTGGAATGGTGTGTTTTATCGGTCCTCTGGTGCGTTTTAGTACGTAGAATGGTGTGTTCTGTAACATATATATATTGCGCGTTGATTTGATGAGTTGATATGATCTAATGGCTAAAAATAGGTCACACGGTCACACCTAATGACCAGGCCACACCTGATCATGACTCTATATATATATATATATATATATAGCAAGCTAATAATTATTTGGTGTTAGGGTAAAGTGGCGCATACCAAATGTTGCAGGGTAATTAATTGTGTGCTTAAGTTGTAATTATGAATGTGATGATTATTATTAGATTTGATATTAGAGAACATGAAGACATGGGACATATTCAAGATGACACCAGTTGTCAGTTACAAGGTATGCTAACTTCTTCTAAAACACTATGATTTACTTAATGGCAGATCACATGCTAGGAGACAGCAAAAGGTTTCAAAGCTGCACTGCATTATATCATTCATATGCATAGATTGCATGGGCCATATATCCGTGGGGTAATATAATGTCATCAACGTATACATACATATATATTATATGTATATACTCTACTAGTTATGCTAGCTCAATTTTGCCAAAGTTATTCATACATGCTTACATTACAAAACTAATGTAATGTGTTGGTGGACCCTACCTGACAACCTAAAAGTTCATTTATTGCTACTAATTATCAATAAGTTTATAAATCATGATATATTATTGATTATTAATTTCAGTTGTATTCTGTATTCTTAGAAACTAATTAAGATAGGACTAGGTTGACTCAATTGGATTATAATATAACCACGATTGAATCTAACCAATTAGCTAGTCTAACTCATGACCTTATAAATTCATATATTCTCTCTTATTTTATTAATGTGGAATGAGTAAATACCAATTTTGGTCTCACGACTATTAGCAAAATGACAATTTTGGTCTACATGTTTAATTTCTACCAATTTTGGTCCCATGACTATTGTTTTAGTACCAACTTTGGTCCCACGACTATTGTTTTAGTGCCAAAATTTATCGCGCTGGTCACCTATCCGCTTAAAACGTGGCGAAATCTAAAATTTTAAAGGTATTTTCATCATTTTCAACTCAATTTCCCAATTTGAGCATGAATAAAGAGATTTAAGCACTAAGATTGATCACAATTTACATTTCTCTTCTTCAAATTAAGGTAAAATGAGGAGGCAACTACGAATTTTGATCGAACTTATGACTTAAATCCATTTATTAATGCTCAAATTGGGATATTAAGTTGAAAATGACAAAAACACCCATAATACTTTTAGATTTTTGTACGTTTTAAATGGATGAGTGATCGGCGCGATGAATTTTGGCACTAAAATAATAGTCGTGGATGAAAATTGGTACTGACACAATAATCGTGGGACCAAAATTGGTAGAAATTAAACATGTAAACAGAAATTGTCATTTTGCTAATAGTCGTGGAACCAAAATTGGTACTTGCTCAATGTGGAATTCTTAACCAGTATCGAAATATTATATTCAAATCAGTTAACTACATTTAATATCCAGAATTTAAAGTAGATTAAATATTTAGGATACATTGTACGTTTTCGTTAAATAGTCATATTGTACTGTTTATTACTTTTCAAGTAAAAATTTATTACAATTGAGTAATTTTTGTTGACTACACCCATGCTCATCAATAGTATACATAATTAGGTATACTAACGTAATTGATATATTTCCAAATCCTGATTAATAACAAATTATTTGTCCCTTAAAAATGGCGGAAATTCTATGCTGCCCCATTGGTTCAATGCTCATATATTTTACCAACCTTTAAAATATTTGGCATCATAACAAACAAAAATGATATTGTATAGTAATATATATAATTTAGAACACACATTATCACATAAAGCGTTATATTGAAACTATATATATATATATATATATATATATATATATATGAGACCGACGGATTAAGTAAAAATCAGCATTCAGGTGCAAACATGACAACATTTACACTCCCCAATACTACCAAATGTCCAAGTGCATTTGTTGCCATTTAGAAGTTAACTTAATATCTGCGACTCTAAATATCCAATGCGCAAATATACAAGTGTGTAAAGTGGATTCAAGATGGTTGCACTTATTTATATATATATATCATGTAAGGTACTTGGTAGTGTTGCAAAGTGCACTTAAAATTTTAAATAATTATTAAATTATCCAACATTACTTTTTATTTGCTCTAGAGCGCTATTGTTCTTTTCCAATCGACGGCTATGCTAAGTTATTATTTTCTCTTGAGCACCCATTCTTACTTCAATGTGCTCCTATATATCCTCCCGGCATCATTTATTTTTCATATTTAGTTCTAATTTTTATACAAGACTACATCTTTGAATTACAATATCTTAGTGTGTTCTTAAAATTGATACAATGTTTCTCACGGGGTTAGCTCACGTTGTAAACCACTTGACCTAAAGTTACCACTCCAGCAACAATGTGGAGATTCCTTGTGCGCAGAGTCAATGACAATAATGACTGATTGGATGGCTGCTTGGACGAACCGCGATTTACCTCTTCTAACGACTCTTAGGAAAGGGTTTTGAGGGCTCAGGCGGATTATTTTAGCCTAAGTTAGAAATATAATGTATTTAAAAAAAAATGATAAATGTGTACTGTAATTCCCAACTACACCAAAGAATTTGTCTAAAAAGGTTTGATCAAAAGCTGAAGAATCTAAAACAAATAATTAAGGTTATGTCCACACGGCTTGGATTGTGGTGAGGGAACATATATATGTTTATGAGCAGAAGACCACATTAGTCCTCAATTACTTAATGTCAAAGTATTCTTCTTCCAAAACAAGATTTACTTAATAGCATATCACATGCAGAGGGAACAAAAGGCACAGAAAGGTGAATGATTGACATATGAATGGGGTAAAACAAGGCAATTGTGTAAACATAAAAATTATGCCAACTTTACAAGCTAAGCATCGTCAATGTTCACAATCCAAACATGTTAAGATATTGTTGCCTTGTTGGTGGACCTCTCATCAGTTCAGACAACTGATAATTCATTCCCCTCTAAAATGAGAAACAATTTCTTCTTTCATTCCCTTCCAACTAACACCAGAAATGAAATAATTGCAATTAGACGACAATATAATCTCATCACACAAAAGATATTCATTCATTTCCTTATAATATTATTAATAACTTAAACTTCACATTTTTTATACAACCAAAGAAATTTAAGAGTGACTTTGAAACCACTTTTTAAAAATGCGACTAAACATGTGTACGTAATACTAATTGACACAGTTAACTTGACAAATGGACTCAAAATTTTGAAATAGTTTATGATTATGGGCTTTCTCTAAGCTTAAAATTAAATGATGACCTTGATAGCTAAGAAATATTGCTAACACTATGTTTGATAGAGCTTATAGCTTATTTTAAGCTATAAATAAGTAAAACATGGCTTTTTCTCTCTAAAACCAAACGTCTTTCTCTGTTGCTCAACTCCGGCTTCCACCGTCGGCCTCTGGCCGGAGCTCTAATGGAGCTTTGAGCCGACAGTTTTGGTCATCTTCTATGTTTACTCTCGCTCTTCTTCCGCTCCGACCACCGTCGCAGCTCCGTCCGCCTCCGACCACCGCCACAGATCTTCTTCTTCCGTTTTCTCTCCCTTTGAATAAAATAATAGTAGGTAGGTATTGGAGTTTGTGTTGGTAGTCTTGAACTCCCAACCCTACTTTGACTTTACCACTTTTTATTTTCTCTATTATTGTGTTTTCCTCTCGTTAGTTTCACGAGCATTTTTACTCTCGTTACTTTCACGAGTTTTTCATTTTCATTAGCATAAATCGTTTAGTTTGGTTTCGACAAGTGTTGATCTTATCTTGGGCGAGCAAAAAAAGAATGATGACGAAGAACCAGATCTTTGGTGAAACTTTAAGCTCCCTGAAGGAACATAGCTTCATAGTTATGAAATAGTCTGCGATTCAAGTTTTCTATAGCATAGTTAAAAAAGTTATTTCTATGTCTGACTGTAAGGAATGGTTTACCACTTCACTGATCATTGATATAAACGTTTTATGTTATGAATTAATGGAATAGCTATGTTTACCTTCAAAAAAAAAAAGTAAAACATGGGGAATTTAAAATAATAGTTTATTTTGAAATCCTCCCTCAAGTAGCATTTCAAAATAAGCTACGAGTTTTTGATTTTTTTTTCCTTTTTTATCCTTATTAATTTACAAAAAATAGCATCATTATCATTCTCTAATCAAAACACTAATATCTAAATTTTTTTCCCAAACACTCTTCTCTTAGTTCTTTATCATACGTGTTCATCCTTGTGTTGTAATCATCCAAGGTAATCAAACTCTTTTTCTTTTATTTAATTAGAGAAATATATATATATATATATATATTTGTTGGTTTTATGACTTTTGGGTGTCAAAGGCAGGCCAACACTACATGTTGGAATAGTGAGAATATTGGAAAAATGTAGGAAAATATAACGAGAGAATATAGGTATTGTATTGCTCAAAATTGCCCCCTTCCTCCCTGAATGGAGGGTTTATTTATACATATTTTGGGTCTAGAGCCCTACAAGGAATATGAATCCTAGGCCGCCTCATATTGGGAGTCCCTATTAAATTATAACAAATAAACCCTAATTCTACTAATAATACAAATACTAAGTCCAATAGGTATCGTATTCTTGGATAGCTTTGTACTGGGTCTCTTTCTTGGGCTTTCGTGATCCAGTTGTTCTCTTAGGTCGGTCCATGTGGAATAGGCCTAGTGTATTATCCATCATCTGGTTCCCCACTTTCTTGAGAGTTCATGGATATGAAGTCTCTGGAAAGTATAGTTGTTCTCTTAGGGCGGTCCATGTGGCATAGACCTAGTGTATTATCCATCATCCAGTCCCCCACTTTCTTGAGATTTCATGGATATGAAGTCTCTGGAAAGTATAGTAGTGTTATTCTGCTTCGGTCAAGCTGTGGATAAAAGTTTTTTTTTATACTCTCTCCAATCTTTCATTTCCCACTCTTCCCTCTCTCTCTCTAACCTCTCTCTAGCCTCTCTTTGCCCACTTCATCTCTTCTTCCTTTTCCCATTGCAGATTTCTCGCTGTTGCCGGTAAGCTTCCGTGTGGTCTTTTCCTCCCGTTTACAATTCCCTTTTTTTTTTTGGCTGACTGCCTTGCGGAGCAGTTGGACTGGCCGGAAATAGCCGACTGCTCTGTGAGGCAGTCAGCCCTGACTGTCCACGCGGGAAGTCAGCTCCTATTGACATCATCATTTTTTTTTATAAATACCTTGCCCTCCCCTTCGTTTTCCATCTTCGCTTTTTCTCTCTAACTTCTCTCGTCCCTTCTCCTTCTCCTTTTCCTTTGTTCTTGGCTTACCTCCTGCCATTTCTGGTGAGTCTTTCCGTGATCCTCTTCTCCCCCCCCCCCTTGTTTATGACTGACTTAAGTGGCTAGCCCCCTTGGCGGACTCTCGTGGCGGTCTCCCTTGGCTGTCTCCCATGGCTGTCTCCCATGGTTGACTCCCGTGGCTGACTCTCGTGGCTGTCTCCCTTGGCTGTCTCCCTTGGCTATCTCCCGTGGCTGTCTCCCATGGTTGACTCCGTGGCTGACTCTTGTGGCTGTCTCCCATGGTTGTCTTCGTTGACTTTTTCCCTTGGCTATCTCCCGTGGCTGTCTCCCGTGGCTGAGTGTATGAGTCTTCCACTGCCTAGTGAGTATGCGTTTTCCACGCGGTGGCGGATATATGCCATTGCCTAGTGAGTATGCGTTTCTTCCACACGGTGATGAGTATACGAGTCTGGCACTAGGTGGCGAGTATATGTCATTGCCTAGTGAGTATGCGTTTCTTCCACGCGGTGGTGGGAATACGAGTCTGCCACTAGCTAATGGGTATATGTCTTCCACTCGGTGGTGGGTTTAAGTCTTCCATTGCCTAGTGAGTATGCGTTTCTTCCACACGGTGGTGGGAATACGAGTCTGCCACTGGCTAATGGGTATATGTCTTCCACTCGGTGGTGGGTTTAAGTCTTCCATTGCCTAGTGAGTATGCGTTTCTTCCACACGGTGGTGGGAATACGAGTTTGCCACTAGCTAATGGGTATATGTCTTCCACTTGGTGGTGGGTTTAAGTCTTCCATTGCCTAGTGAGTATGCGTTTCTTCCACACGGTAGTGGGAATACGAGTCTGCCACTGGCTAATGGGTATATGTCTTCCACTCGGTGGTGGGTTTAAGTCTTCCATTGCCTAGTGAGTATGCGTTTCTTCCACACGGTGGTGGGAATACGAGTTTGCCACTAGCTAATGGGTATATGTCTTCCACTCGGTGGCGGGTATAAGTCTTCTTTTGCCTAGTGAGTATGCGTTTCTTCCACACGGTAGTGGGAATACGAGACTGCCACTGGCTAATGGGTATATGTCTTCCACTCGGTGGTGGGTTTAAGTCTTCCATTGCCTAGTGAGTATGCGTTTCTTCCACACGGTGGTGGGAATACGAGTCTGCCATTAGCTAATGTGTATATATGTCTTCTACTCAGTGGTGGATATATGTCTTCCATTGCCTAGTGAGTATGCGTTTCTTCCACACGGTGGCGGGAATACGAGAGTGCCACTGGCTAATGGGTATAGGTTTTCTACTCGGTGGTGGATAAGTCTGTTGATCTGTACTAGTAACAATACTCTTGTTATGCAGCTATTAAGAGTTAATAAAATTTCGTCGTGAAACGGACGAAATTTGTAAATACATATTATGAGTCTAACTAAAATTGTAAAATACGCCATATTCCTCTGCTTAGGGCATTTCTTCTAGCTCCGCCGCGGGTTCTGGACTGTCCATAGCTTCTTCCTTGGCAGTCCTTTCTGTAATGATCTGCACCTGTAGATCGCGACTCACTATTTGGCGGCACGTGAGGAGGTAACAGGATCGCGCCGCCTGGTGATCACATCTGGCAGTCCCTACTCCTTCAGGTGTTCGGAATTTCAAACATAGGTGCTCAAGCGATACCACGGTTCCCAGGTCCTCCAAACCAGGCCTTCCCAAGATTATGTTGTGTGCAGATTTCGGGTCTACGATCACGAATTCCATATTGGTGGCCCGTACCCTGGGCTATTCTCCGATCTCTATAGGCAGGGTGATGCAACCCTCTAGCTCTATGCCGTCTCCTGTGAATCCTCTACTAGGGGTGTTCTCACCTGGTGTAGGTTCTCCTTGGTCATCCCAACTTGGTGAATGTTTCGAGATACATGACATTAACACTGATGCCCGTGTCCATGAATACCCTTCGACTGGTTCCCGTAAATCATGTGGATTATGAGTTTGTTGTGTTTCCTGCTACGATCGTCTTGCTCCTCTTGGGTCTCCCTTGCAATCTTAGGGGCCTCACGTCGAGCTTCGGCTTCGTGCCCCGTGGGCGCTCTCTCCTGCATGGGCATCTCCATTTCTCTTCGCCACTGGTTCGGCCCCCTTGGGGCGGTCGACCTATGCTTCATCTGAGGGCTATTCTCTTTTCTATCAATCCCTCGAGTTCCTTCTACAACGTGGTACGCTCCTCCATGCTATGGGTTGGAGATTCATGGTACCTACAATACCTTTCTTGTCTTGTCGGCAGTCGGCTGACTATCGGCGCGGGGTTTTGTTGTGGCGGATTTTCTGTCAACCGAGGGGGGCGTATCTCATGTACTGTCCTTGCTCCCAAGGTGGGAATGGCCCGGGGCCGGTGGGCTACCGGCATGTGGTAGTGATCACTCCTGTCCCTTTGTTTTGGTGATCGGTCCACAGGACGCGTTCTCGTCTCCTCCATTGGGCATTTTTCCCGCCGCCTCTATTTTTGTCGCAAGGCCTCCTCTGTTTCGGCGTATCTGTTTGCCCTTTGTATGGCTTAGGCATACGTCTCCGGGGTATCTGTTCGGAGGCTAGCGAACGGATCACCCGCCTTTACATCATCTTTATCATTTGAGTCTCAATATTTTTCATAGTAGCTTGGGGCTCTTGTCTCATGGCGGCCATTTCTTGTTGTACATCTTAGGTGATTTCTTGTTTTAACAACCTATCATTCTTGACATGCTCTTGTAAGCCTTTCGCCCACCTCCCTAATCTCACTCTTTGGCACATAGAGTTCACCATTGAAGACATGCGATGGCCTATAGCTAGAGAGCATTGCTACTCCCTCCATTAGTGGAGCCGTAGGTGATTTGACCCCTCTCTCTATTTGGCCCGTAAGTGGGTTTTCGACTTAGATTTGCATGTGGTCTCCCTTGGTAACTTCCTTGATTCCATCCACTTCCTTGCTTCTAACCTTGTTCAAAGGCATTCGGAGATGTGCATTCCATGGTGTCATGCGATGCACCGCACATATTGCAATATAATGCAAGTGCCATACAAGGTTGGGCCTTAGCACCAAGCTTCTCCACAATGGCTTACAATCTCTTTATCTCATGACTCATAGCTTCCACCTTAGCATCATTAGCAACATGCTCCTTCACTTCATACATCCCGACTTTGGAATCCCCCTTATTGTACCAAAATGATGTATTAGAGGAAATCCTCTCAATCAACTCTTCAGTTTCTGTCAGTGATGAAGAGACAAAGGCCCCACGAGAGGATGGATCTAACAACATCTTGCTCTCATCATTAAGTTCTCCATAGAAAGAGCTTATCACACCCCATGGGTGGAGAAGGTTGAGTAGGCATTGCCTTTTTAATTATTTGAATTGCCTCCAAGCCTCACCCAAACTTTCCAAGGAGCTTTGCTTAAATTCTTACACTTGTTTTCTCACTTTCATGGTTTTAGTGAGAGGGAAAAATTCATTCATACACTCCTTGTGGAGTTGTGCCCATGACCGAAAGTGATTGTCATCTTGAGAATCTAGCCACTTGGATGCTTTTCCTATGACGGAGTGTAACACCCCCCTTTTTCCACTTAAGAAAATAAGGGAATTTTTTTTTTATTTACAATTCAACTATACAACAGCGGAAGCTCAACAAGAAAAAAAGGAAAAAGGAGCGTTATGCCACGCTCGAGTATCTCACTTATACTCAAACGCACAGGCTAAAAACCAACTTAACAAAACTCCCAAAAATTCTTACTAATTCAAAGGTTGATTTCTAATGAATTAAATTACAACCTTTACACGATTTTAATGCGGTTCCCTCCCATGCCAATGCCATGTACTCATCACCTGCAAAATTAACTAAAGAGGGAAAAACAATGTCAGCACGACGGCTGGTAAGACTTACTCCACCCAGTAAAATATTTTAGCACGTAGCAGATAGCATCTTGGAGCACATAATTCCATATTAACCCCATAGAATATTTTATACTCATCCATACAATCATTTTTAATCCATTAGAATATACTCATTCTCAAATCAATCAATTTATCATGGATTCTAATTTCATATAACATTTCATAATAAATAATAATCAAATAATCATTTAATTCCTCATAAAATACTATACTTTCACAAATTATCATTTTCATAAATAATAGGAATCAAATACCAATTCAATCACATAAATAATTATTTAACTCCACATAAAATTCCATAACATGCACTTTTTTTTTGCATTTTCATAAATAATAGGATTTAATCCTTTATTTACCATAGTATATTTTTCAAAAGTCATAAATTCTCAAATTCCTTAACAACTTTACTTTGGTCAATACTTGCACACCACAAAATACATATGGAAGCACATCAATCACACATAAATGGGATAGGGTCATTTATTCTTAGGCCCTAGTGAATGGTGCTTCCCACACATCTGAACACTCCACACTTTCCCATTTCTAATGGAAACTGGACTCTAACCTTAAGTGAGCACACCCCCGAATGAGGATTTCAAGCCTCAACGGGAAGTTACCAGCCCTAGTAGCCAGGATAAGGTTTCTACTGACTACTCCTGAAATTAGGGTACACAGACCCACCTCAACAGGACACACCATAGTGCCCTAGTACTCGTGGATTATTCCTACCGAGTACTCCTCAACATAAAGTAATTCCAATCACATTTTCACAATTTCACATAACTTCCATAAGTTTTGAAAATATTTCACTTCGCATAAAATTTGCTTAGGCATCATAATTTTTTTTTAAAAATAATTCATACTTGAAATTTAAAAATCCCACAAAAGGGTATACTAATATAAAATCTCATGTTTTTGAAATTTTCCTTAGAAAATTCATTTCTCAACTAAATAGAACAAACTCACATTCCAATCAAAACTTCCATAACTTAGCATAAAAGCTTGTTCATAGTCATCATGAAAATATTTTATAAAGTACAAAATCATATCTTGATGTTAAATCATCCTCATAAAAGGATATATTGAAATAATACCAATATGTTACTCTTGTCCTTGAAAGCATTCTTAGAAAAATTTATACCCCATTAAATAGAATAGAACTCACATTATAGTCAAATTGTACAAATTTGACACGGACACAATTCTTATAGAAATATATCTCTCAACACAAGTAGGGAAATACAGCACAATAATTATGTAAATATATGCCGCATATAAGTAATACATATAATTCATATAACAATAAATAAATATATTTCAACACATATATAAACATACGGCCATTGCTTATGTACATAAAACATTTTAAATAAAAACCCTCAATCACATTAATACCAAAAATCAATAACCACTAGAAAAGATTTTAGAGTGCTTATCTATCTATAGTTAATATAAATCCATACCTATAATTTCTACCACCCACACAAAAATTCCTAATTTCATGCAATTCTAGTAAATATCTATAACCTAATTAAAAGTATAGATATATACATACATACCCCATACGACAGACATATGTATAAATAAAATAAATTCTCAAAAATGTATAAATAAAATAATTAATTAAATAAATTTTAAGAGAATGAATATATCTACTCATATGATTTTACACATACATAACTTATGCAATACTACTAATACATATTATTATACATACATGGTCACATACGGCAGTTTGCATTTAAAATTTAAATTATAATTTTTTTATATATAGATAACAAACATACGTAAGCAATTTATAACTTACTACTACATATATTTATAGAATAAATATTTACATACCAATCTTAGCATTTATAACCAACAATTTAAGTATTTAAATGCATATACCTCACAATATGATTACGGTAATTACATATATTTAAATACATACATATATACGGTACAAATAATATATATATAATTATAATATATATAATCATATACTTATTACTGCATCTATATACATATAGTACATGAAATATATATGATTTATACACATACATCCGTACAACACACAAATAAATATATATATATATATACTACATATACACATACAATCACTCAATTTATATATATATTCATATTCATTTCTCTATATACGTACAAACTATAATATTTATATAAATAAAATTACCTACATAGTCATATAGGATATATATGAACAGAATAAATTATACTTTATTTTTAATCCGCATACATACGAATACCACATATACATAGAAAATAAAATTTATTTCACTTAAATAATCATGACTAGAATATAATTTCTTGGATCAAAACACTACTTGATCATCAATCAAGCAAAATATATCCATTTGTACCACCAAATATATGTTTGAATTCTACAAGGATCAAGACTCACATAGCAACAATATATATATATATATATATATATATATATATATATATATATATATATTCTTTTGTTTCTTATACGTACATATACATATTATATATAATGACATACGTACCTAATACATGCCACATACATACACATAATACAATATCAACACAAGTATATACATAGCTTATACCAACGTACATACATTTATATGATTTTTTTATTTAATAAAATAAAATATACTTGTGTAACATACAAATCATATACTTTCCTACTCATCATTTCATGAGCCAAAATCACAAGTAAATGAATGCATCTTTCATATGCATAAAATTTTGCTAAGTGTAATTATACACTTTTCAAATACATACCACTTAAAACACACAAAGGATTAGGGCAAGGCATGGGGTAAAATTTCCACTTACTCACATTCAATTCAATATGTGACAATTTATATAATAATCATAGTATAATATCACATAAGCACATATTAAATAATTTAATTGGGGTAAATAAATTTTGAATGGACATAAATCTTACCTCAATATCCCAAAATCAACCTCATGGACCACCTAAAATTGAAGGGTCAACAAGAACGCATTTTTTTTTCTAAGGACTTCGAAACATGGATAAAGAGTGATTCAATTTATAGAGAAAGAGAGAGATGGTGAGAAATGAAGAAGGAGAAGAGCTATATTTATAGGCTCAAGAGGGAGGTAAGATCATCTCATCATTTATTTTAAAACTAGTTTTACACGCGCATTGCGCGAATGAGTTAATGCCCAATGTTTATATTTAAATAAATATTTGAAAGTATATCAATGCGAGATTATATAGGAGAAGTTTATATAGGTAATTGAATGTCGAATTTGTTTATTTAAATATATAATTGTCACTAAAATAAATGTTTGCAACTTTGTAAAATCGATAGTCTAAATACTTGGTCTAAAAATGATAGTCTAAATAAATACTACTTTTTGTTTGAATTTTTCAAAGTATTCTTAATTATCTTTTTAGTAACATTGTCATTGTCTTCATCTTTACTATTTGTCCTCTTCCTTTTTGTTGGTAGTGTGTTACTTACAATTTGGTTACTATTGGTAGCAAAGATGACAACGTCATGCAATGAGATTATGATATAAGAGCAATGGAATTTCCTTTAGGTGTTCTGCTCGGAGTTCATTTGGTTCAACCAGTATTGTTGAATGAGTTATTGTGGATAAAGAAATCCCTAGTTTAAGGAAAAAGATTAAATAAATTAGTAAAAATTTGAAAATTTTAAATATGATGTATTCCAAAGATATTAAAAGGTAGTTTCTCGTTTCAATTTGTTGGGTAATGGGTTATTTGAGTACTTTCATTGTCAACAAATTAAATCCCCTAAGTAGTTAATATGATTGGTTTCAAAGTATTCTTTTTTAATTTTTTTCATGGTACTAATAAAATACTTGGTAAATAAATATATAACATTATTTTGTATTATAACTTTGATATTTAAGTATAAGATAGTGTAAAAAGAACATAATGGACAATGTAATGAATATCAATTGATGAATTTGAATGCACAGAATCTTTTTATTAGAGAAAATAAACACAATATAACTAATGAAATTATTTTTCTTATTTAATTTATTGATAATGAATATTTTTTTTAAATAATGGCATTGTAGACACATAATTCTAAATTAAAGAAATGCACATGTATCATTTTTTGTTGTAACTACTAATTTATTTAATTCAATAAAAGTAAAATAGAGTGATCCCGCTTCAATTTGTTGGGTTTTTTGAGTACTCTCTTTGTCAACCAATCCCCAAGCAGTTAATATAATTAGCTTCAAAAAATTTTTTAAAATTTTTTTTCATGGTATTAATAAAATACTTGGTAAATAAATATATAACATTATTTTGTATTATAACTTTGATATTTAATTACAAGATATTTTAAAAATAAGACAATGGATAATGTAACTAATGAAATTATTTCTCTTATTTAATTTAATTTTTTGATAATGAATAAATTTTTCAAATAAAGGTATTGTAGACACATAATTCTAAATTAAAGAAATACATATGTATCATTTTTTGTTGTAGCTACTAATTTATTTAATTTAATAAGAGCAAAATAGAGTGAGTAACTTAATTATGTCAAATTTGATTGAGATGAGGTTCGAACCTAAGACCTTTCTTATAGAAAATAATGACTAAGTTAAAAGTTAACGGAATATTAACGGAAAAGAGAATATTTAACCGAAAACTTAACGTATAATCATATAATTAAGGATAAATTAGGAAATCTTAAGGAAAAATATAAATCTAAACAATCTGAACCATCTGTTTGATTAAATAATTTGACCGCCATTTTTTCTACCCATTTTAGGCCTAACTCTCTTTGGCTCTTATTAGTATAGTAGATTTATACGCGCATTGCGCGAATGGGTTAATGTCCAATGTTTATATTTAAACAAATATTTGAAATGATATCAATGCAAGATTATATAGGAGAAGTTTATACATGGGTAATTGAATGTCAAATTTTTTTTAAAAAAATATCTAACTCAAAGTATATGAATCCAAGATAATAAAGAAAATTTATTATAATTATTACTAAAATAAATGTTTGCAACATTGTAAAATCGATAGTCTAAATGTTTGGTCTAAAAATGATAGTCTAAATAAATACTTCTTTTAATTTGAATTTTTCTAAGTGGTTCTTAATTCTCTTTTGAGTAACATTGTCATTGTCTTCATCTTTACTATTTGTTCTCTTCCTTTTTGTTGGTAGTGTGTTATTTGCAATTTGGATATTGTTGGTAGAATAGATGACAACGTCATGCAATGAGATAATGACATAGGAGCTATGGATTTTCCTTTAGGTGTTCTGCTTGGGGTTCATTTGGTTCAACCATTATTGTTGAATGAGTTATTGTGGATAAAGAAATCCCTAGTTTAAGAAAAAAGATTAAATAAATTAATAAAAATTTGAAAATTTAAAATATTATGTATTCCAAAGATATTAAAAGATAGTTTCTCGCTTCAATTTGCTGGGTAATGGGTTATTTGAGTACTTTCATTGTCAACAAATCCCCCAAGTAATTAATATGATTGGTTTCAAAAACTATTCTTTTTTATTTTCTTTCATGGTATTAAAGAAATACATATGTATCATTTTTTGGTGTAACTACTAATTTATTTAATTTAATAAGAGTATAATAGAGTGATTACGCTTCAATTTGTTGGGTTATTATTTGAGTACTCTCTTTTTCAACCAATCCCCAAGTAGTTAATATAATTAGCTTCAAATTATTTTTAAAAATTTTTTTCATAGTATTAATAAAATACTTGGTAAATAAATATATAACATTATTTTGTACTATAACTTTGATATTTAATTACAAGATATTGTAAAAATAAGATAATGGATAATGTAATGAATATCAATTGATAAATTTGAATGTAAAGAATCTTTGCATGAGAGAAAATAAAGACAATATAACTAATGAAATTATTTCTCTTATTTAATTTAATTTTTTGATAATGAATAATTCTTCAAATAAAGGTATTGTAGACACATAATTCTAAATTAAAGAAATACATATGTATCATTTTTTGTTGTAGCTAGTAATTTATTTAATTTAATAAGAGTAAAATAGAGTGAGAAACTTAATTATGTCAAATTTGATTGAGATGAGGTTCGAACCGAAGACCTTTCTTATAGAAATTAATGGGTAAGTTAAAAGTTAACGGAATATTAACGGAAAAGAGAATATTTAACGGAAAACTTAACGGATAATCATAAAAGTAAGGTTAAATTAGGTAATCTCTATTAATAATATTAATCTGAATTATCTTAACCATCTATTTAATTAAATAATTCACCTGAACCATCCATTTGATTAAATAATTTGACCGTCATTTTTTCTACCCATTTTAGGCCTAACTCTCTTTGGCTCTTATTAGTATAGTAAATAATAATTTTGATTCAATTTGCTTAATGGTGATGGGTGTACGTAACTCCAAATCAACTATCCAATCATCCAATCTAATAATAATAATAATAATAATAATAATAATAATAATAATAATAATATATACGTACATACTAACCCATCCTGCCACATATACATATCTATATACAATATATATTTATATGATTATAATAATAATAAAGTAGTAATAATAATACTAGTTACAATAATAATAATAATAATAATAACAATAATAATAATAAAAATAATAATTATAATTATTAAAAATAGATTTGTAACTCCCAATTACCTCTTAAAGATAAGATATTTATACATACTAGTATTTCACCCGGGCGATGCACGGAATGTGAGGTATAAAAATAAATGTTATAATTAAATGAGCTATCGATATTTCGTTGTCTTCAATGTTATATAATTATAATGATTTGTTTTTGTATATAAGGATGCTAACAAAGTACTGAATAATTGAATTGCTATAGTAGAATTCCAATATACTATTATATTAGGAATAATTTTGTTTGGAGAAATAAAAAATTTGAACAATATAGTTCGAAAGTAGAATGTTAAATTGGTTTTAAAGAGTTCATATAAATCTAAATTACAAATTATTGAAAACTTCTTTGTAAACAACATTAGTTGTTTTCTTACAACAACTTTCTAACTCACTACAAAGTAAAATCTTGAGCCCAGTTGGATTACTAACTCTTGAAGCAGCAACATACAATTGACCATGCACAAACACCGGTTTCTTTAATAACAGACCCACATGAGATAGTGTTTGACCTTGACTCTTGTTAATGGTCATAGCATATGAAAGTATCAAAGGAAATTGTCTTCTACTAAACTTAAATGGCAATCTTGGATTTGAAGGCGTCATACTCAACCTAGGTGTAACACCCCCATTTTCCAGACCAAAATATTTTATTAAAACAAGATTTATTTAATTAAAAATCACATTTAATTGCGGAAGCCCAAAAGCAAAATGATTGAAAATAGAGATGCTACCGCCATGTTTAGATAAATCTTATATCTAAATGCACAGGCTAAAAACAACTACTAGAAATAACCCATAATTTATACTAGTACAATGAATAAAATACATTTCTTTGAAATACAACCTCTAGATTATCTAATAAAATAAAAATCCAAATACTAATCTAGAAGGTGTAAATCGCTCTCATGCTCCAAATCATGCAATCATCACCTGCAAAATTAACTAAGGGGGAAACAAAGTCAGCACGACGGCTGGTAAGACTTACTCCACCCCGTAAAACGTTTTGCACATAGCACATAACAAATAGGAGCATGTAATTAACACATTCAATCACCCCTTAAGCATTTTTATTCTCATCATTATCAATAAATTTCAACCAATTAAAATGTAACTCGATTAAATCACACGTTAAAGTATATATAAATATACCAACAAAATTCCTAGGAGATCAAGGCATTGCCTATTCATAATCCACATTCATTTAACCACTCTTTTCTCAATAGTCTCCATATAACCTGTATCTCAACATTTTCATATAATAAATTCCTCAAGACATTTCATAATACCATCAGTACTCAAATTTCTTTAAATCATAATATATTTACCAAAGAGATATTTTAAATCCTCAAGTAACCACCAACAATTTCCAAATCAAAAGAATCACTTCCAAGTTCTTAAAATAATAACCAAAGAGAGAATTCCAATCTCTCCAAATTAGATTCCAAATAGAGAGTATCCTGAACTCTCACAATAACCACCAAAGGTAAATTTTCCAAATAATTAGTCACACTTTTCATATGTCCAATAGTAGTTATTATATACAGTGTCAAGGAGGAATGGATCCAAATGGAAAGTTTCAACTTCCAAACCAATACCGAACCAACCGGACGAATCCACGAACCGGTGGCCAAAATCAAATCCAAACCAACCGGACGAATCCACGAACCGGTGGCCAAAACCAAATCCAAACCAACCGGACGAATCCACGAACCGGTGGCCAAAACCAAATAGAGAGAACTCAACTCTCTCAATAATAATAATAGTAACCGAAAATGAGAGTTCAAAAACTTCAAGTTTCACCATCCTCTCGAGACAAAATATATAAATAACATAACCTTCGAATTTCATATCTTACATCAAAATTTTATACTCAAGTAATAACTTTACACCTATATCTATAATAACCTTTGTACTGATTATCATATCATAATCAAAATATAAGTAATCCATCAATACTAATCATCCAACCAATACTAATACTCCAATACAATATACCAACATTTCACACCTAATTATTGCACTCTGTACGTAATACACAAATTACGCGCATATACATATGCAAATGCTGGATACATTGTCCAAATTAATGCAAATATAATTCACATAATTATTATATACACAATTCACATATGTGGGACATGAAAAAAAATACATATATGCCAAATCAATATACACAACATACGTAAATTCACATGATTCATACTAACATATTATAATTACACAAATTACACAATAACTAAAAATCACATAATATTTCACATAATTAATTTCAATAATAAATTTAGCACATAAACACTTAGTAAAATGATTTTACTTTGGGGTAAATAAATTTTAGGTAGACATAAATCTTACCTGGAAAGTCTAAAATTAACCACTTAAATTTGATGATCCTTGACCTCTAATCCTTGAATTGATGATGAACAAGGAGAAGGCTAGGGTTTTATTTATTTGAGAGAGAAAGAATCAAGAGAGAATATGGGAGAGGAGGAATATATGATGGACCTAGGGTTTAACTCATAGAGAATATTTATAGAGGGGAAATATAATTAGGGTAGAATATATATAATTGTGTACCTACATGATTAGGAATATATTATAATAATAATACTAATAAGCCAAACTTGGAGCCCAAGGATTTCTAATATAATAATAATAAGTCAAACTTGGAGTCCAAGGATTTCTAAACTAGGAATAATCTTGAGGAGAGTAATAAAATAATTTTAATATAATTGGAGTCAAACAATATAATTTTAAAGAATAATTTAAAATGGACCAATTTAAGGATACAACACTTAGTATAATAATTTTAAGGTGTTCAAAAATCAGTGGTGTTACACTAGGGACCAACACCCTTGTACCAGAATGACTGCTTGACATTATCTTAGCTTCAATTACATGTTCAGAAAGTTTGGTTACAACCAGTCTAGTGCCATTACATAAGCCGAGAGAGTGATCAATGTTTCTTAACAACATCACCGGTGAACCAACCTTCAATGTCAAAGAATGGTTTAGTATACCTGATGCCTTAAGGCCATTAAGAAACTCAGGTGTGTGAACATCTGCAAGAACTCCACTACCATTATCCGTTCTACATACAGAATCACAACTAAGATATGTTCTACTCTCAGCTTCGTGCATGCTACACATGTAATCATTAACAGCGTTCACAACATCCAATGTTGGTGCCAAAATTGCCCTACTCCCAAGAAAATTGTTATCACATGAACCATTTTGGAACATGGGAAATGTACTTTCAACAATAGTGGCAATTGGGTCGCCATTTGATGACAACATCTCATTTGGAATCACAACCTCTGGACAATCTTCGTTAGATGCACCTGTTGTACCATCCCCAATAGAAGCTATCCACTTTGCAAATTGTTCTACTTGTTGTTTTTCTTCTGCATTTTCCATATTTTCCAAATGTAGATTTTTTGTCAACCTTAGAACCGTACAACTTTCCCATAAGTACGATGAATTGATTGTTGAAGAAACAATATCTTGCCTAGAGCTCTTCGGTATAACTGGTAAAATCTGCCTAAAATCACCACCAAGTACTACTGTCTTACCACCAAACGTATATCTCTCACTTGTAGGATTAGTGAAACGAAGCAAGTCTCACATAGTTCTGTCTAGTGCCTCAAAGCAGTGTTTGTGCATCATTGGAGCTTCATCCCAAATGATTAACTGACTTTGAAATCAACTCAGCAAGGTCGCTACTGGGTTTAATATTGCAGGTGGAGTCCTCATTAATGTTAATTGGTATAGCAAACCTTGAGTGTGCCGTCCTGCCACCTGGCAACAATAGTGAAGCAATTCCACTTGAAACTACATTGATAACAATTTCACCTTGAGATCGCAATGTGGCAGATAGAGTCTTCCATAAGAATGTTTTCCCTGTTCCTCCATAACCATAAACAAAAAACAATCCACCTTTGTTAGATGACACGTCTCCAATTATTGTATCATAAACACCACGTTGCTCTTCAGTGAGTTGGCTAACAAACCTATCGTTGTCATCTGCAAGTACTGCACGATCATATGACAGCTCTTCAAACAACAAATGATTTCCATTTAGCCTTGTAGAAGCAGCTCGTGGTGTGGGCATGGGAGGAAAGTATTTTGATGATTTGTTGTATACTTGCAACAATTTTTCTAACTCTATTAGAGTTAAATTCTCTTTCTCCTCATTTGTTAAAACTAAATCTGTAATGATATAGCAATAATTAATATATTTAAATTATTATTTACGAATGAAAGAGATGTGCTTAAAATAAATACTTATTGAACGCTTACCTGGAATTGATAAGAATATGCGTTGATTGTATTCCACATCTTTAGACAGGTAATCCAACACCTCCTTCCAAACAATTTCAGGCCTATTAAATGAATTTGATGTCAACAATGTCACAAAAAGTTTTCTCATAGAATGAGCAGATGACCAATCACTTGCTTCTTTAATGGCATCAATATACTCCTTATCATCATCCAATAGACCACGCGCATAACATGCATCTCTAAATGAAGTATATTGTATACCATTAAAAAACTGAATTTCCTCAAAACTTGTAGGCCCGCGAACTATGTTTAGAAGGCATCTCAAGTAGTACAACTCTCCCGTACCCGGTGGTACATAGAAAATACGACCTATGACGAAACTTTTCTTTCTTGGACTCCATTTTCGAATATCCTTTTTCCAAACAAATTTAGTTGACATCTCAATACAAGTCAATAACTTAGCCTCGGGGAGCCTTTTGTTCGCTTCAAACCAACCATTAAACATACTTTGACCAATTGTCTCCCTCATCAATACGTTGTCAACTGGGTCGTCATCTTCAAAAATTATTGTTTGGCAGTCTGGTAGGTGAAAGCTCAATCTCTCAACCGCTGGAGTTCTAAATTGTACCTCAAAGCTAAATAGACGCCAAGTAGCCTCACAAGCTGATATGTACCTACAGTCGTAGTACATGTTAATCTCATCGATGACTTCATTCCCATTACTGTCAGAGGTACTTTTATAGAACTCAGTTATGACCATGTTATTCCCTTTATTAACATATTTGAATAAATATTTGATTGATCTTGATTGATTACACCATTCCACATTCATATGAGCCATATATTTAAGCAGCAAATACCTATTGTGTGGTACAACAAATCTATTGTCCAATTGAATACCACTTTTCATAACAAACCTACCATCATCTCTCCGTCTATATATTGGGTAACCATCTTCATCAAAAGTCAATGAGTCAACAAACTTCTTTGGGAAATGCTTCGAACACCTTCCATTCACCATACACGGAGATTGCTTTCTTACATTTCCACAAGAACCATGGACCATAAATTCTTCAACACATTTGTAGTATTCTTCATCAACTTCTTTATCTTGTATTTCTGCTGCGATCATTTTGTCAATAAAATTGCACCCCGCATTGCGATCATTGTTTGCTAAGAAGAGTAGAATGCGAGCATGCGGTAGACCACGCTTTTGGAACTCAATAGTGTAAATGACTAAAAAAAAAATGTAAATATTAGTAATTAAAAAAATAAATTTAAATTACGAATTTTTTATATAGTTGCAGTACTTCACCTGCTCTAACTGTACCAAACAATTCTCCAGTTCGAAGGTCTTTTATTAGATCATCCAACTTCATCTTAAAAATTCGGCAAACAATGTCGGGCCTATCTTCAGCTTTCAAATTACGCTTACCTAAGTACCGTTCAATTTCTGGCCACTTAGGATTGCAAGTAAATGTGATGAATAGATTTGAATAACCTATCCATCGACATATGGCCATAGCATCATGGTAGTTCTGAACCATATACCTAGCACCGCCCGTGAAGTGATTGCAGCATATTTCTTATAACAATTCAAATACCCAGAGTATTCCGGGGTATCGATCCACAGGGAAGCGGGGCGCATCGAACATTAGTTACTAATATACTCATGTGAAGCTAATCCTAACGAGAATGGTGTTTGAACGGTTGCAAATATTGTAATAAAATAAAATAGAGAAAGCTAGCGGATGAAAACAATAAAGAGAGAGTGGGATTTTCGGGTTCGAGTGTTTACTAACCTAGTGCCAAACTAAGGTGTGATATGTGATTTGGGTTCTAACCAATGTGGATGATTGCACTCACAAAAAGGGGAATTACTTCCATAATTCAAACCCACAACAAGGAACTAATCAAGAACAAGCAATCTAAAAGAAATCCCTTAACAAATATGCCCTCTCCCAAGGTGCAAAAGTTAAGTGCAAATGTGGGTGCTCTCATATATGCCCTAACTTCCATCAAGACACAATTATAGCAAGATACAAGTAATTTAGGCCTTTAATTACAAGCATCACAATAGAAATCACATTTGCATCATAAGTATAAAACCCAAATATAAACATATCATTAAACATGAAGAACAAGGCAAATAGGATTCATAAACAACTTTCACCCAAAAATCCCTAAATAGATTAGCCACTCATGGCTAGTATTGAATTCAAAGCACAAATGTTAAAGAGTTTACAAAATCTAAGAAAGTAAAGGAAAGGGTGAAGAGATTCTCCCGAATGTAGTCTTCCTAGCCTCTCTTTCTTCCTCCAAAGCTCTTGTAGCTCTTTAATGGTGAAGATCTTCTCCAAAAGTGGTGGATCCTTCCTTGACTCCTTGGAGAGGAAGACAGCTTTACTCTCACTCCTCTTGCCTCCAGAAATGCAACTTAGGTCTAGGGTTCTTGGAAAATGAGCTTTTTATAGTGGGAGCACAAAATAGGGGCAAAATAGGCAATTCCGCGCAGCAGCTTCTGGACTGTCACTAGCTTCTCGACGCGTCGAGCCTTCGATAATTTCCGGGAATTTCCTACGGCAGTTTCTCGACGCGTCGAGCCTGGCTGTTGGCTCAAATCATCACGCGTTGAAGTGTTTCGTCGCGACGGGCGGGATTCCGGACAGGTCCAGCTTTAAATTCAGCATTCTTCATTCGTTTTGACTCCAATCATGCCTTCAATCGTCCCTTTGCTTTGCGTTTGATCTAAAATTGCATCAAAATACTAACAAACGCCTTAAAAGCACCAAAATCAAGAATAAACCGTGTCTACACTAGAAAGCAAAGAAACATGACTTGAAGAAGGCAAATTAATACCTTTAAGCTCCAAAGTTGATCAAAAATACTTAGAAAAATAAGCACAAATGAGATCATATCATGAAGCTAGATGGTAGAATAATACGCTTCCCTTGTGTGCTAGGATCAATCTCACCACGAGTTAGTGCATCTGACAACCCTTTGTAAGCTTCACATCTTAATGACTTTTGATTGTTCCTTATGTATATGAGCCTTCCAGTTTCCACCATTGTGTAAGCGTCTACCAAGAACTGTTGAAACAACCTTTTGGAAAATAACAACGTCGAGAGCTCTCCGGGTCATTCATGCATCCGAAAAGAGAATAATTCCCTCACTGTTATGCGGACCCTACTGTTGGATTTGTTATTGGAATCTTTACATCGCTGTATATCCTCTCTATAGCCATCTTCTCCATATGGAAATAAGAGTGGGTATTGCAACGGTAAGTACGATGGGTGCAACTCACTAATCCTTTTCAAGAGACCATATCTAGTCTCGACCAATATGTCACGTTGACCCATTGTTGGTTCCAAGTCTCCTACAATAAGTGCTGCAACCTCAGACGCTGTTGGGAGGTTATATGTTCGGGCATCTTTGTTACGTTTGCCAATTAGTCTCATCTTGATTTCTACCCATGGATTTGCTTGAATATGTGTCTTTGCATTGCGGAAGGATTGTACTAACACATTGTTCTCGTGCAAAACTTTTTTAATATCAGCGACAACTTCAACATGAATGCTATCTTTGTCATTGTTTTTCCTACAATTAACAATTAAAATTATTGTATTTAAAATAACTATAGAATAAAATAAAACTATTCTCAAAAAAATAAAAAATAAAAACAAAAAAATAACTAAAAGTAGTAACTTTGAATGACATTATTTACATTTGTAGTAAATAAAAAATTACATACCTTACAGAACAAATACGGTTATTAATTTCATTATCTGTGTCGTGTATGTACAATTGAGCAAATTTTGGTTGACTACCTTCGGTGGGTAATAAACTACCAATTGAGTGAAAATTTTGTTCTTTGATGCGAAAAATTGGTGGGGCACCACCGCAATTAATTGAGTGGTCAATCTTACCACCCATGGACGTGAAACTAAACATACTATTGTATGACCTAATGTTTTTCAGGAAACACGTCTTCTTCTCTCCGTGCTCAAAGAACAAATCATACAACTGTTTCGGTGGGGTGGACATCTGCGGATGGTTAATTTTCCCATGTGCGCAACAAACTGAATATTTTGGCAATGATTTCAACCTAGACTGACTAAGACGCTCATTATACCAAAATGTTGCCGAACAATGTTCACAACTATATGAAGGGTCGCCACAATCATCATATTGAACTGCAATACAGTTTAAAAAGAATAAGTCGTAAGTTAAGATACACTGAAACACAAAAATATTAATTTATATTAAAAGAAATTTGATAACATCAATTAATTACTAGATTGAACTTCACTCTCCATAACTTCATCAAAATCTTGACTTAAATCTCGACAAATTACAACTTGTGGATCCGATTCTTGAGTAATATTTGGTCGAGAAATGCCCAAGCAGTATGATTGGCTATGCCCGCTCCCTTTAAAAGAAATGAAATAATACGAATTTTAAATATCCTAGAAATTAAAGTTTGATTAAACTAAAATATTTAAATACATACATTTATGTGCATTCACATTATTGTCTATTGTTGATACTCCCGTCAACGTCAATGAACATTTGATCTTCTTACTTCGAATTGTCCCGTTACCTGTAGATTGATAATTGTCCGATAAATAACTACAAATTTAAAACCACCAATTGCCAGGGAAAAAAAATTAACAACTATTACATTGATATACTTACAATTTGTAATATCACACTCAAAGGTAGAGAATTTTTGGATCCCAATGTAACATTGAAACAATTTTTTGGAGTACCTATAATCGTTCCAATATACGTTGAATTTTCACTTCCTGCTAAGAAGGTAATTTTATTTTAATGCATCTTAGCAATAAAAGTTACACTAAAAATAGTATATGTACATAATAAGTAAGTAAATAATTTAATATAAGTTGGCTAACTTATTAAAAGACTACTAACCTGTTAGTTGTTTATAATTAGTGTTGCATGTAGTGCCTTTATCAGTACGATTATCAGATGTCTGACCCATCATATAATGTTCCGCCGTGTTACGAATAGTCGTATTAACAACATTTCCATCTAAAATAATAAAAATATAATTAGATCTTATATACGGTTAGTTTTTAATGCGTAATTACAAAAAAAAAAAAATATTTGAAATACACCGTATATGAGTAAAGGACTTGATCCACTAGTTTTTGGTGTAGTAGACAAATTTTCTACAAAAAAAAATGTAGTATAGTAATTAAACTCTAACTTCGTGACGTGTTGTCGATAAAGTTTCGAAATTTTTAGATTGAGATTGGTTATGAAATATGTAAATAAATTAACATAGAAAACCTTATATTAAAATTAAATAACCATCATATAATTATTTTCACAAATAAAATTAAATATATAACATATTTAATTTTTTACTATATCTAGAAGTGTGTATATATATATATATATAGGATCGCGTTCTGGTGCGTACTGGCTGCCCAGGAGAAAACTGCGGACGAATCACAGCGCGCCACGTGTCCGGATTGTAGTTGCACATAACGTTATAACTAGGTGCACGTCATGTTATAACTAGGTGCACCCAGGTGCATAAATGTTAACAAGGTAAATTACTTGCACCTACAAGTGAAAATAGGTGCACATGTGCAAGTAAAATGTATTACAAGTGCAAGTAAATTGTACAATGAGCATCAATACTAAGTGCACCTAATGTTATAACTAGGTGCATCTAATGCTATAACTAGGTGCACATAAGTTGCAACCAGGTGCATGAATGTTAACAAAGTAAATTACTTGCACTTGTATTGTAGATGCAAGTAAAATGTATTACATGTGCAAGTGAATTGTACAGTGAGCATTAATACTAAGTGCACATAATGTTATAACTAGGTGCAACCTATGTTATAACTAGGTGCACCTAGGTTGCACCCAAGTGCATGAATATTAACAAGGTAAATTACTTGCATTTGTAAGTGAAAGTATTTGCGAAAATAGGTGCATGAATATTAATAAGGTAAATTACTTGCACTTGTAAATGAAAATAAGTGCGAAACTAGGTGCACTTGTAAGTGAAACTAGGTGCACTTTTAAGTGAAACTAGGTGCACCAAAGTTCTAGTTATTTATGAAAATGCCACCGCGTCATTTTTTTTAAATTGCATCTGATTTTTTGATCCGGACACGTGGACGGCTGTGGAGCGTTCTCATTTTCTACCTGGGCGAGAGTTCGCACGAGAGTGCAACTATATATATATATATATATATATATATATATATATATATATATATATATATATATATATATATATATATATAATATTGTCCGTAAATGAGACATAGGCGTGGTTTATTCTAGAAACCACGCCTCATCTCCTCCACCCAATTCACACTTCATTACTTCATCTCATTCTTCAAATTTCCAGTTCACTTGCTTCTTTGATTCTCTTCAGCGACAACTTTATGAGTCGTAGAAGTGAACTTGGTAGCTGTTTATAGAAATCGAAGAATAACCTTTGTTTGATTTTCAAGCCAATCGTGATTTACCTATGTTGAAGTGGAAATTGTGGCCAATCTACTAAATTCACCGAATCTTGGCAGACGGGATTACTATATGTTTGTTCAGATCCGAACACCTAAGAAGGAATGTGAAGGGCGGTCAAGCTTGTAGATCTACAAAAAGCTAAGTTTGCATTAGGGCTTTTTAATTTTGATTTTTAATTAGTGAATTCTTATTCTTATCTATGCATTGTGGATTAAGCCTTTTGGATTTAGTTTGTGTTTAGTGGAAGTGGAAGTTATGTTCTATGGCAGTGGAAGTTCAGTTCTATGAATATATGTGGAGTTAGGGTTTCTAAGGCAGTGGAACTTCAGTTCTATGAATATATATGGAAGAACGAATTCATGAATGTAATATATGTGGAGTTATTTTTTTTTCTTTTTTTTTTTTGTGAATCCTATGCTCACCTAATTACCCTAACTGATAGAAGATTAAGAAGTACAATAAAATATCCTAGTTAATTTATAGTTGTTGATTTGGGTAACTATTTTCTGAAATTAGTTTGATTTATGTAATGAAGAGCAGTTATATAATTTGTATATACTGGAAACGGTTCACTAACCTTGGCTAGCTGAGTATGGTAGCTTCCTCTTATTTCCAATGACTGTGGAACTTGACAGTTTCTTCATTTCATCGAAATCTTGTATACTTTAGAGAACAAAATTTAGAATCATATTTAATTTCTGTTGATTGAGTGATGTTCTTATATATGTGTTAATTTTTCATATTGGGGACTGAAAAGTTTCTAAATTATGTCTTCACATATCCCAACCAACATTCAATTTTTTGGCAGCTCATATCTTAAAGTTTGCAAGCTATATATTTAGTGCATTTTACATAGATCCTTAAGTTTTTTTTTTCAAATGAATTTTTTAAACAAGTCCACTGCTTGTGTATTTAAGTTACATTACCACTGCCAAATTAGATTTTGTATAATTCCTTAGAGAAAAACTTTATTAGATGATGATGTTAGCTTCATGAACCATTGATTTTTATACACAGGTTAACTATTTGGGGTCTTAACTTACATGGAAGCTGAGAAGATTCAAGTTCTTCAGAGCTACTTGTATGAAAACATTCATTAAATAACTGGCTTTGGAATTGAACATTCTGTAATGAGAAATTGTTAAACGGGTTTTGGCTTGATGTATTGGTCAATCAAATGAACTTTGTTTGAAGTTATGATTAATGATTCTTTTGTGTTTAGTATGTTGATATTGCAGTGACAACATATCTGTTGTTATTTTACAACTCAACTTAATAGGCTGCTTTGGATTTTTTTTTTTAGAATTTTACAGATTCACCTCAGGACTCGGTTCAATTTATTGAGTGGTACCCTACTTCATGTCCTCGTACTCTTCTCATTGTTAATTTCCATGGGAGAATAACTATCTGGACTCAACCTTCTCAAGTAATTTAGCATTAATGGACTCAATTCGTTATTTAGTTCTTTCTTAAATAGCTTCTCTACCTTGTAGTTGGACAAACTTTCCTTTTTGCTAGCAATTTACAGCAATGTATTTGGTTTAGGTTGTTTATTGCTTAGTTCTGTTAAAGTGCTGAGTTTTTTCTCCCTCATTGGTCAGTATGAAAATTGATGGAATGAATTATATCTCACATGAATGAATTGTCCTGTTGCTTTTTTATTTACTACTTTATGGACAATTTTTTTGGCCCCTTCCATTTCTAGTAGATTTGGCTGGACTCGCATAAGCTGATCTTTTCCATAATTTATTGGAAAATGACAGGATGATGACAATGGACTCTAGACCTCTGGACTTTGTCTCTGTGGAAATTGTGTGCATATTTTCTTATGGCATATGACTTCAAAGGTTAGTATTATTACTGTTGAATTAGCTTTCATCTAAAAGTTATTTGCAGCATATGTTGATTTGTTCCTTAAGTGACATAGCAGTTTTCCTTTAGGATAAAATGCATATTTTTTTTATTGCAAGTTAGATATATGATAGTGTATCTTTGAGCTTTTATTATTCTAGTATACTGTTTTTACATGTTATTTGAGTAACTTGGTAGAATTTTTTGGGTCATATTGCATGTGATATCTCAGTGAATTTGGCATACATTTATTGCATGTGTACTTATTTTTGTAGTGCTTAAAGAACTCAAACATTCATTAATGTTGTCAACTTGGGTAAATTACATTGTATTGTTAAAGTAAAATTGAAATACAATTGTAATATGCTACACAGTTTCGACTGCCTTCATAGTTTATGATCTACGTGGTCAGGCTTTGTTTCTTTATACCCTGTTGAACTGCAAAATAAATGTTTGAAAAGGATTAGTGCATAAGTAACCTATAGTAACTGTAAATTGAAAAGAAATCATACAATTTAATATAACACATTATGCAGTCATGTAGCTTTTCATACCACCTTTTTAACTTCTTCATCTTGACCTGTATTTAAGGGGTAGGCAAAACTGTAGTGAACAGTCATTAGAATTGAGATATAGAACAATCAAGTTGAAATTTTAGGATTTCAGGGAACATTAAAAATCCTTAAAAAGTCCTTAGATAAGTTTCTTGCCCCAAACACAAGATAAATGTTTAAAAGTAGCAGTCCCAAATGACCAAAACAATGTCTACAAAACATCTTTAAAACATGCAATCTATCTTTAAGTCTTAAGTTGCATCATCAGTTGTCTTCTCCAACTTGACTTCCAAGAGAAGTTTCTTTGAAGAGGTCTTTGTTGAGGAAAACTCATCCAGAAGACATCACTTAACAGAACTAGAGTCTAAATCCTCTACATCCCTCTACATCCATTGCATTTCCAATTATGGCTAGGGCACTTTCAGCCTCACCTTCAGAAAGAAACTCCTAAAAAACAATAGACATCATTAGTTTTAATACAGCATAGACAACATAGACATCACCAGGCCACTTTTAAACAGTATATAAATTTTACCTCATCTGATTCAAAATAGTCATTGGACTGAAGCTTAGAAGTTGGATCATTATCAAAGCTTTCCAATAATTCAGGACAGTAGGAATCAACCAATTTAGGATCGTTAATAACCTTCGTAACAGCGAATGCATTATGAAGGTTATCAAACTGTTCTTTCCTCACAGCAATCTTCCATATTAGTGCCATAGAACACAAGGATAAAATCTCATTGGGCAGAAGTTGGTTATCCTATAAATTAGAGATTAGATATATTAAAAATTAAGGTTTATACTTGTTAAGAAAAGTCCTTTTCAGAGTAATTATACATTACCTGTGGATATTTGTCTCTCAGTTCTACAGCAAACATGCCAATCAACTCTTTGCATTCTCCGTCCCATAAAAGTAATGGTGCATTACCATTCCTATCAACAACTCTCACCTTAATCCTATATCTCAAAATTCCTTCTGCCCATATCTTATTACACTTGTAACAGTCATAGAGACCCTTCATATTTAGGGTCAGTTTTTTGCTACAACCTTGTGGTTTGCATGAGTTATAATACCAGTCCAAAGCACCTTCTATACCAACGATCTTAGCCACCACGTGCACCCAATAATCGTCGTACTGGACAAAACTTACCATATATTAAAAACAATTTAGACATAACACTATCAAATTATTTTAAGAAAACTACCTGTTTCTTCTCATACACCTCACTAATGGTAGTCATAATCATAGAACCAGTGTTGAATGTGTCAAAAGTATTTGCAGCAGACATTCTTGAGATAGAACAAATACTACGCATAGGAGTCTTCTCACCACATATTCTATAATAGAGATAAAACAATTTTGGAATTTAAATGAGAGATTAGTAATGTTTATAGGTCTTAATATAAAGTATACGTCAGTGTAGTTTTTACCTATCCCTAAACTCGATAATTTCAGGAATGGGTTCATTGATAAATAACTGGGTGGCATCATAAGAGCTTGAAAGCTTAGTTTCCCCAGCTTTTGAAAATAACACAAAGAAAAAAAATATTATTGAAGCATGTAGACTATTTGGTAAAAAAAAAAAAAAAAAAAAAAAAAAACTATACATAGATCTGTTTTGTGTACTTACCATTGTAACCACTTTTGACCCTACAGAATTGTATCAAAATAATGACATTAACATCTGTACTTTTTTTGTACCAAGAGTCAACCTTATCGACATGATCGTCCCATACTGTGCGTTTCATTTCATCACCACTGCAGTTATAAAAATAGATTAGACTGTAAAACCCAAAAGACAACCTAGTATTAAAAAAAAAAAAAAAAAAGAATGGAAATAACACAACATACTTTACCTTTCATCCTCTATGAGGAAGTCAATCAACCGAGAAGGCCTTCCACCTACAATCTTTTCTATAGGAGAATAAATCTCAACTATCCTTCCAATGACATCTAAAAAAAATTCAATTAGAGCATATAAACAGTGTACTAAATGAATAGAATAGAATAGAAAATGAGTTTGATTATTTACCAATGACTTTTTTGTCATCAATCTTCTCAGATGCTTTCAAAGATTTAAAACTTCTCAGACGAAACATGTGCCTAGGAAAATTTAAATTCTTGTACTGTTTCACAATCGTAGAGTAATTAAACTTGACCATAAATTTGTTTGGGCTCATCTTATAAGTATAAAAATTAGTGACCACAAGAAAGTTTTTTAGACAATAAACTTTGCCTTCCACAAACTGGTTTTGAAATTTAACAACATGCTCGCGTGGGATGTGAGCATGTAAAACATTACCCTACAATGAAAAATAAACAAAAATTACAGTGCTATCAATTGAATGTGTTGTATATAGACACTTTTCATATAAAACTTGATAATTAGCTATCAATTGAATGTGTTGTATATAGACACTTTTCATATAAAACTTGATAATTATAATGCATTTTTCAGGTCAGACGATTACCTCGCTATCATGGAAGACACATTCTCGACATTTCACAACTTCAGTGGACCTACGTTCCTTCACTTCATAAGTTCGAATGCATCTTACCTTCAATGCACAGGTTGTTCTCATTGGTGATATATCAGTGGCGAAGATGTACATCGGCGACATTTTGTATCCAACAATCTCTAGTGAATGTGTTTGTATGTATGTAAAATTCCAATGGCATACCTGAACTGAATTTTCTCTCCTTTTATAGGCCATCATTTAGAGTCCTATTAATTTAACTTAATGAATTAAAAGCATTAAGGCCGATGTTTAGATATCTAAGAAGTTTTACAACTATCGATTGAATTATGTTCATTAATGCTCAGGTTTTGATAAGTAATAGACACGGCCTTTTATTTATTTAAACTAAACAATTATCCAAACGAAGAGTCCCCGCATACTAAAATTAAATACCATTAAACACTGCATAAAATTGAGCATGCTATCACTAAAACGGCGTAGCATCTTTTGAGCGGGAATTGGAGCAAAAAATTTTGGCCAAAAACATCTAGCTTTTTTATATATAGGAAAAATTCATTCATACACTCCTTGTGGAGTTGTGCCCATGACCGAAAGTGGTTTGTCATCTTGAGAATCTAGCCACTTGGATGCTTCTCCTATGACGGAGTGTAACACCCCACTTTTTCCACATAAGAAAATACGGGAATTTTTTTTTATTTACAATTCAACTATACAACAGCGGAAGCTCAACAAGAAAAAAAGGAAAAAGGGGCATTATGCTCTCACTTATACTCAAAAGCACAGGCTAAAAACCAACTTAACAAAACTACCAAAAATTCTTACTAATACAAAGGTTGATTTCTAATGAATTAAATTACAAACTTTACACGATTTTAATACGGTTCACTCCCATGCCAATGCCATGTACTCATCACCTGCAAAATTAACTAAAGAAGGGAAAACAATGTCAGCACAACGGCTGGTAAGACTTACTCCACCCCGTAAAATATTTTAGCACATAGCAGATAGCATCTTGGAGCACTTTTTTTCCATTTTCATAAATAATAGGATTTAATCTTTTATTTACCATAGTATATTTTTCAAAAGTCATAAATTCTCAAATTCCTTAACAACTTTACTTTGGTCAATACTTGCACACCACAAAATACATATGGAAGCACATCAATCACACATAAATGGGACAGGGTCCTTTATTCTTAGGCCCTAGTGAACAGTGCTTCCCACACATCTGAACACTCCACGCTTTTCCATTTCTAATGGAAACCGGACTCTAACCTTAAGTGTGCACACCCCCGAATGAGGATTTCAAGCCTCAACGGGAAGTTACCAGCCCTAGTAGCCAGGATAAGGTTTCTACTGACTACTCCTTAAATTAGGGTACACAGACCCACCTCAACAGGACACACCATAGTGCCCTAGTACTCGTGGATTATTCCTACCGAGTACTCCTCAACATAAAGTAATTCCAATCACATTTTCACAATTTCACATAACTTCCATAAGTTTTGAAAATATTTCACATAGGCATAAAATTTGCTCAGGCATCATAATTTTTTTTAAAATAATTCATACTTGAAATTTAAAAATCCCACAAAAGGGTATACTAATATAAAATCTCATGTTTTTGAAATTTTCCTTAGAAAATTCATTTCTCAACTAAATAGAACAAAACTCACATTCCAATCAAAACTTACATAACTTAGCATAAAAGCTTGTTCATAATCATCACGAAAATATTTTATAAAGTACAAAATCATATCTTGATGTTAAATCATCCTCATAAAAGGATATATTGAAATAATACCAATATGTTACTCTTCTCCTTGAAAGCATTCTTAGAAAAATTCATACCCCATTAAATAGAATAGAACTCACATTATAGTCAAATTGTACAAATTTGACACGGACACAATTCTTATAGAAATATATCTCACAACACAAGTAGGGAAATACAGCACAATAATTATGTAAATACATACCGCATATAAGTAATACATATAATTCATATAACAATAAATAAATATATTTCAACACATATATAAACATATGTCCATTGCTTATGTACATAAAACATTTTAAATAAAAACTCTCAATCACATTAATACCAAAAATCAATAACCACTAGAAAAGATTTTAGAGTGCTTATCTATCTATAGTTAATATAAATCCATACTAATTAACTAAGCAAAATATTTTATTTATTTTTTTTAAAGAAGATACATACATACGTACGGTATTATATATACATACACACTTAGCAGGGTGCTTTCTCCGACGGGGAAGCAAATTTAAAATGGATTCCAAATAGGGAGCGGTTGGCGAACCGGGCAGACCAGGGAATCACGTGCTCCTTGGAGCCGTGTTATATAAAACAGTAACACGGCTACTTGGAGGTTGTGTTATATTGGAAACAAAATTCCCATGGGAGGCCGTGTTATATTTGGAATCTTTTCCCCATTCAGTATTCAACATCAGCTTTAGTAAGAGAATATAATAGGGAAGTTGATAGGTCAAAAAATAGGTGGTCAAAAAGTTGATAAGTCCCCTCAAACTTCTTCACGGGTTTCAACTCTCATTTTTACCATAATTCTCTCCCTTCTTTATCAGAATATCAATCTCTCTCATTTTCATCCTAATTCACTTCCCTCTTCATCAGAATACCAAGCTCCTCCTCTCCTCTCATCTGTTCAACATTCTTAGCAACACCAACAAAAAATCATTGTCCTCATTCAAAATAATAATATATTGTTTTGAGATTGTTCATAGCAAAGAAAGTGGTATGTTCTTTTACTCTGTATCTTTTTTTTAATTTACACCAATAACAAATATTCAAAAAACGGCCTTAGAAAGGCCGTGGTTTGAATCTGCAATTTTTTTCCATCTTACGCTCAAAGCATATTTTTTATTTTAGTTTTGAATATGGTTTCATCGACTGCGAACTCATATATTATAATAATTAATAATAATAATAGTTGTAGTAGTTGTCGGATTAATAATAATAATAATAATAATGATGATGATGATGATGATGATTATTATTATTGGGATATAAATTACAGAGTAATTAATTAATTATTATAAATCCATGAGTTCAATGGTTGCGATTGCGTGTTTGATTTCTTGATTCTAATGTAAACACGGATTCTAAGTATTAAGGAAAGTCTTAGGGTCGTAGGTTTAGTTGACTAAGATGATATATAGTACTATGGTGTTTATTATGCAGACTGAAGAGGGTTTCAGACATGTATCTTTTAGATGTAGTTTTCCAATGAATTTAACATGATTCTGGAAAAGATGAAAAAAATATCTCATTTTTTCATTACCCAGAAGTTTATTTATGATAAAAAAAAAAGAAAATAAATTAGAAGAGAAAGAATGGGATTAGAATGATGTTTTTGCCTTTGTTAGGGATTAGAATGATGTTCGTAGTGGAGAGATGAACTATCTAACTGAAAAGATCTAAATTAGATTAGTTATAATAATTATTAATAATAATAGTTGTAGTAGTTGTTGGATTCGTAATAATAATAATAATAGTAATAATAATAATAATAATAATAATAATAATAATAATTATTATTATTATTATTATTATTATTATTATTATAATGTAGTCCGATTAGGTAGTATAATAATAGGATTATTTTTTTTATATTTATATAGTTGACATATTAAAATATAATGGTTACACTGAAGGATAAAAAAAAATCAGAGTTGTTTACTGGAATATTTTGCAAAAAAAAGTTTCCTAATGAAATACAATGCAAATTTTAGATATTAATCCATATTATTATATTATAAGAGTTGTATTATAATATTAATCCATATAGTAATAAAAGAGTTTCCTAATAAAATACAAATCTTAGATATTTTGCAAAAAAAGACCCGATTAATATTGATTTGTAATGGTTGATTAATTAAATAAATGTTTGTTTTAGAGATATGGCAAGACAAGCCCCGCATATCATCCTGGACCGATTAACGCATCAGTGCTAGTGTGCCAAGAGACGCACAGATCCAGATCAGTGTGGGAGGATCCAAACTTTGATGCTGTGGTAAAAGTTGCTCGCTATGATATTGTTACACGGGATGACCGAGAGGCCCGTGATCCTAGGATGGTGGAGTACATGCGTCAGGCAGGCTTGTATGGGGTTTCTCACGTGACGCACATTTTGGTGGACCATGGACTTATTTCCGCTCTTTTAGAGCGGTGGCGACCCAAGGTTCACGCATTTCATATGCCTTTTGGTGAGGTGGGCATAACACTTCAAGACGTTGAAGTGTTATTTGGTCTGAAAGTGGACGGGTTACCTGTTACCGGGTTTGATCGGGCTCCAGCACAATATTGGCAAGCTCTTTGTACAGAGCTCTTAGGATTTACTCCCGGTTTAGAATCAATTAAAGGGAGTAAAATTATGTCAGCAGCAATACCGAATCTGCCCGAGTTAACAGACGAGAGCACAGTTGAAGAGGTGCAAATAGCAACACGGCTTTATCTTTTTCATTTGGTAGGAGGATTTTTTTTCTCCGAAACAACAAAAAGAGATGTAAAATTATATTTATTACATTTCTTGCGAGATTTTGAGAGCTGTGGTAATTATAGTTGGGGCTCGGCGGTACTAGCATATTTATATAGGGTGTTGTGCCGAGGCGCTGATTACCATGCTTCAACGGTTTGTGGATGCATGGTTTTACTTCAACTATGGGCATGGGAGCGGTTGCCCATGGTCAGGCCAGAAGGCGTTTTGCCTGTCGAGCAATTAGGTGATATGCCACTCGGTGCGAGGTTAGTTGTAGTAAATACGTTAACAACTTTAAATTTGGTAATGTAGTGTTTTTCTAATTTATGATTGTATTTGCATGCGTAGATGGGTGTGTTCCCACGGATACCGGAATGTGACCTCGCACGTGGTTCGAGCATATCGGGATCAATTGGATCGTACTCACGAGCGCAACGTAAGTTTGTATAACGTTTTATTTATATTTTGAAAACAAATTCTATTCGTCAATGCAAAGCATACAACAATACTGGCCAGACGCCCACAATTATTTGTCTGCAATCGAGCTCGAAGCGTGGACATTATCTCACGATGGTGGTCACCGGTATGGCATAATGACAACTAATTCATCTGAATCATTTAATAATTCTCTAAAGGGTTGTCGAATGCTACCGGTCACGGCAATAGCAAGGCTTACTTTCCACAAGTTAAGCACAATGTTTGCCGACAGACGTACATCGGGGCAAAGGATGGAAGTTGCTGGGTTGCACTGGCCAACAAATATTTGCAATGAGTTGCAGAAAAGAGAACAACAGTCGTACAATGCAAGCATTCAACGATTTAATGACGCAAATGGATTGTACGCCGTTGCTCTTCAGTCAGGAAACATTTCCCAAGGTTCATAAACTTATGTCGAACTTCACTTGCGCAACCGTACGTGTAAATGCGGAAAGTGGAAGACCGATGGATTACCATGTGCACATGTCATAGCAGTATGTAAATATCGAAGGGAATCATATGACTCGTTCGTGGCAAAAGAGTACTCCATTGATAATTACAAAAGGAGCTATGCAGCTGATTTCTTTCCACTCGACACAGATATCCAGTTCACAAATCAAGTCACATGCATCCCACCACTTTTGGGCAGGCGTCCAAATAATCCAGGACAACGACAAACACGTCGGTTTCCAAATGAAATGGACTTTCGAACTTCTACTAGAAGGAGATGTAACTACTGTCAAGCTCGTACTCATACTTCGACACAATGTCCAAATTTGAATAACCAATAAAAACTAATGTTCTATCTTCCATGGTAATATAATACATCTCATCTTTTTAACTTTTTTACTATTAATCACTTATGAAATTATATTATATTATATAATCACAAATCTTTAATATAATTAATAATTAGTCAATCATTACTTAATGAATCATTAGTATTATAAATTATTAATTTCAATCTAATCATGCATCCTATAATTTATTAAACATCACAATTAATTATTGGGACTATAATTTTAGCATATTTTGTCCAATCATTACTTGATAGGAGATGGGGGAAGAAGAAAAATACGTATGCTTTAGTGAAGAAAAATAGGTATGCTTTACTTGCAACAAAAACAAAAACAATAAAAAAAATTGTATTTGTATAAAATGGCTTCCAGCAAGCCGTGTTATGCCGCAATTCCTGCTTTCACCCGGCTCATTTTTCCTTTCCTCTCCGGAATCCATTTTAAAAGTTTGTCTCCGGTGAGGCAATGATTCCACTTAGCATACCTATAATTTCTACCACCCACACAAAAATTCCTAATTTCATGCAATTCTAGTAAATATCTATAATCTAATTAAAAGTATAGATATATACATACATACCCCATACGACAGACATATGTATAAATAAAATAATTAATTAAGTAAATTTTAAGAGAATGAATATATCTACTCATATGATTTTACACATACATAACTTATACAATACTACTAATACATATTATTATACATACATGGTCACATACGGCAGTTTGCATTTAAAAATTAAATTATCATTTTTTTTATATAGATAACAAACATACGTAAGCAATTTGTAACCTACTACTACATATATTTATAGAATAAATATTTACATACCAATCTTAGCATTTATAACCAACAATTTAAGTATTTAAATGCATATACCTCACAATATGATTACGGTAATTACATATATTTAAATACATACATATATACGGTACAAATAATATATATATAATTATAATATATATAATCATATACTTATTACTGCATCTATATACATATAGTACATGAAATATATATGATTTATACACATACATCCGTACAACACACAAATAAATATATATATATATACTACATATACACATACAATCACTCAATTTATATATATATTCATATTCATTTCTCTATATATGTACAAACTATAATATTTATATAAATAAAATTACCTACATAGTCATATAGGATATATATGAACAGAATAAATTATACTTTATTTTTAATCCGCATACATACGAATACCACATATACATAGAAAATAAAATTTATTTCACTTAAATAATCATGACTAGAATATAATTTCTTGGATCAAAACACTACTTGATCATCAATCAAGCAAAATATATCCATTTGTACCACCAAATATATGTTTGAATTCTACAAGGATCAAGACTCACATAGCAACAATATATATATATATATATATTATTTTTTCTTTTGTTTCTTATACGTACATATATATATTATATATAATAACATACTTACCTAATACATGCCACATACATACACATAATACAATATCAACACAGGTATATACATAGCTTATACCAACATACATACATTTATATGATTTTTTTTTATTTAATAAAATAAAATATACTTGTGTAACATACAAATCGTATACTTTCCTACTCATCATTTCATTAGCCAAAATCACAAGTAAATGAATGCATATTTCATATGCATAAAATTTTGCTAAGTGTAATTATACATATTAGGACTCTCTGAGTTTGAGTCACGTTAGGACTAGCTATCCTACTCTACCTGAGACTCCCCTAGTATATATATCTCCTATTTCTCATCATTGTAATTGTTCAATTGAATCAATACAATATTCAGTTCTCATCTGGTATCAGCTAGCCTAGGTTTATTTTCCAATGGATGACGGCTCTGTTAATTCTTCCGAACGGACCGTTTCTGATGCAGCTATTTCTTCTGCGGTTTCTTCAGCAGCCGCTTCTCTGTCTGCTGCGCATCACTATGTTAGCATTAAGCTAACGAACAAGAATTTCTTGTTTTGGAGGACGCAGGTTATTCCGTTTCTTCGTGGGCACGACCTCATGGGTTTCGTTGATGACACGAACTCTTGCCCTAATCGTTTTCTTCCCGTTTCTGAAGGCTCCTCCGCTGCTGCTGCTCTACCCAACCCGCTGCATGCTCCATGGGTACGCCAAGATCAGGTGGTCCTTAGCATGTTAATCTCTTCACTTTCGTCGGAAGTTATGTACCTCGCAATTGGTTGCACTACGTTGCGTGATCTCTGGTTGGCGCTTGAGCAGGCTCTCGCTTCTTCCAGTCAAGCTCGGATTATGCATATTCTTGGACAGCTGCAAACAATACGCCAAGGTGATGCCTCCGCCGTCGACTACATTGCTCGTGCGCAAGTTATGGTGGAAGATCTAGCTCTTGCTGGCCGTGTGGTTCCTTTGGAGGATCAGAATATGTATATTTTCAGAGGTTTACGTCCAGAATATCACTCTATCGTAGCCTCTTTGAATGTTCGAGGTCAGCCGGTGCGTCTTCCCGAACTCGCCGATCTCCTTGGCTCGCATGAGTTCGCTACCGGTGATAGCTATGGCAGTGTTCCAGCCCCTGCAGCTGCGGCTTTTGTTGGCCAGCGTGGTAGTGGAGGTCGGTCGCGGTCTTGGCGTGGCGGATCGAATCGCTGCGGTGGGAATCAGTCACGTGGCGGTGCTGTTTTCGCCGACCAGCAGCAGCAGGGCGGTGGTGTGCAGCGTGGACGTGGCTCGCATGGCGGTGGCAGGTCACGTGGGCGACGTGGTGGTAATTGGCAGCCTCAATGCCAATTATGTGGCAATTATGGCCATCTTGCACCAGCCTGTTTTTCTTTAATTGGCCGTGGACTCCAAGCTCATTTAACATATGCTGAGGATGCGCCGAATCTTGTGTCTGACTCGCATCTTTGGATTCCAGACACTGGGGCGACAAATCACGCGACCCCTGATATTGCTGCGCTCTCTACATCTGAAGAGTACACTGGTGGTGATGCTCTTCGAGTTGGTGATGGTACAGGTTTGCTTATTAGTCATATTGGTCATGCTTCTTTTTCTACCCCGTCTAAAGTATTTNAGAGAATGAATATATCTACTCATATGATTTTACACATACATAACTTATACAATACTACTAATACATATTATTATACATACATGGTCACATACGGCAGTTTGCATTTAAAAATTAAATTATCATTTTTTTTATATAGATAACAAACATACGTAAGCAATTTGTAACCTACTACTACATATATTTATAGAATAAATATTTACATACCAATCTTAGCATTTATAACCAACAATTTAAGTATTTAAATGCATATACCTCACAATATGATTACGGTAATTACATATATTTAAATACATACATATATACGGTACAAATAATATATATATAATTATAATATATATAATCATATACTTATTACTGCATCTATATACATATAGTACATGAAATATATATGATTTATACACATACATCCGTACAACACACAAATAAATATATATATATATACTACATATACACATACAATCACTCAATTTATATATATATTCATATTCATTTCTCTATATATGTACAAACTATAATATTTATATAAATAAAATTACCTACATAGTCATATAGGATATATATGAACAGAATAAATTATACTTTATTTTTAATCCGCATACATACGAATACCACATATACATAGAAAATAAAATTTATTTCACTTAAATAATCATGACTAGAATATAATTTCTTGGATCAAAACACTACTTGATCATCAATCAAGCAAAATATATCCATTTGTACCACCAAATATATGTTTGAATTCTACAAGGATCAAGACTCACATAGCAACAATATATATATATATATATATTATTTTTTCTTTTGTTTCTTATACGTACATATATATATTATATATAATAACATACTTACCTAATACATGCCACATACATACACATAATACAATATCAACACAGGTATATACATAGCTTATACCAACATACATACATTTATATGATTTTTTTTTATTTAATAAAATAAAATATACTTGTGTAACATACAAATCGTATACTTTCCTACTCATCATTTCATTAGCCAAAATCACAAGTAAATGAATGCATATTTCATATGCATAAAATTTTGCTAAGTGTAATTATACATATTAGGACTCTCTGAGTTTGAGTCACGTTAGGACTAGCTATCCTACTCTACCTGAGACTCCCCTAGTATATATATCTCCTATTTCTCATCATTGTAATTGTTCAATTGAATCAATACAATATTCAGTTCTCATCTGGTATCAGCTAGCCTAGGTTTATTTTCCAATGGATGACGGCTCTGTTAATTCTTCCGAACGGACCGTTTCTGATGCAGCTATTTCTTCTGCGGTTTCTTCAGCAGCCGCTTCTCTGTCTGCTGCGCATCACTATGTTAGCATTAAGCTAACGAACAAGAATTTCTTGTTTTGGAGGACGCAGGTTATTCCGTTTCTTCGTGGGCACGACCTCATGGGTTTCGTTGATGACACGAACTCTTGCCCTAATCGTTTTCTTCCCGTTTCTGAAGGCTCCTCCGCTGCTGCTGCTCTACCCAACCCGCTGCATGCTCCATGGGTACGCCAAGATCAGGTGGTCCTTAGCATGTTAATCTCTTCACTTTCGTCGGAAGTTATGTACCTCGCAATTGGTTGCACTACGTTGCGTGATCTCTGGTTGGCGCTTGAGCAGGCTCTCGCTTCTTCCAGTCAAGCTCGGATTATGCATATTCTTGGACAGCTGCAAACAATACGCCAAGGTGATGCCTCCGCCGTCGACTACATTGCTCGTGCGCAAGTTATGGTGGAAGATCTAGCTCTTGCTGGCCGTGTGGTTCCTTTGGAGGATCAGAATATGTATATTTTCAGAGGTTTACGTCCAGAATATCACTCTATCGTAGCCTCTTTGAATGTTCGAGGTCAGCCGGTGCGTCTTCCCGAACTCGCCGATCTCCTTGGCTCGCATGAGTTCGCTACCGGTGATAGCTATGGCAGTGTTCCAGCCCCTGCAGCTGCGGCTTTTGTTGGCCAGCGTGGTAGTGGAGGTCGGTCGCGGTCTTGGCGTGGCGGATCGAATCGCTGCGGTGGGAATCAGTCACGTGGCGGTGCTGTTTTCGCCGACCAGCAGCAGCAGGGCGGTGGTGTGCAGCGTGGACGTGGCTCGCATGGCGGTGGCAGGTCACGTGGGCGACGTGGTGGTAATTGGCAGCCTCAATGCCAATTATGTGGCAATTATGGCCATCTTGCACCAGCCTGTTTTTCTTTAATTGGCCGTGGACTCCAAGCTCATTTAACATATGCTGAGGATGCGCCGAATCTTGTGTCTGACTCGCATCTTTGGATTCCAGACACTGGGGCGACAAATCACGCGACCCCTGATATTGCTGCGCTCTCTACATCTGAAGAGTACACTGGTGGTGATGCTCTTCGAGTTGGTGATGGTACAGGTTTGCTTATTAGTCATATTGGTCATGCTTCTTTTTCTACCCCGTCTAAAGTATTTAGGATGTCTGATATTTTACATGTTCCTGGTTTGTCTTCCTCTCTTTTATCTGTGCAACGCTTTGCGAAAGATAATAAAGTCTTTTTTGAGTTTCATCCATCCTTTTTTGTTGTGAAGGATATAGCAACCAAGGCAATTCTTCTTCGCGGCAATAGTTGCAGTGGTCTCTACACATTGCCCATTCCGAAAAACAGTCCCCGTGCGTTTATCTCGTCCCGTGCTTCCTCTTCCGTATGGCATGATCGTTTGGGACATCCTCATCAACGAGTCTTAGATCGTATTCTTCCTTTTTGTTCTGTTAGTGGTTCTAGTCGCAATAATCGTTCTACTTCTTCTTTGTGTTCTGCGTGTCAATTGGGCAAGTCTACTCGTTTCCCTTTGCCACGTGTAGACTCTGTTAGTTCGAATATTCTTGATTTGATTTATACTGATATTTGGGGACCAGCTCCTGTTTTGTCTTCTTCTGGTTATCGTTATTTTGTTCTTTTTGTTGATGACCATTCTCGTTACACGTGGTATTATCCTATGAAATTGAAGTCTGACTTGTATGCCATTTTTGTCAAGTTTCGTGCCTTAGTTGAACGGTCATTTAATCGCAAAATTAAGGCTATTCAGTCGGACTTAGGAGCTGAATACAAAAAGCTACATACTGTTCTTCTTCAGTTAGGGATTAATCATAGACAATCCTGTGCCTACACTCATGAACAGAATGGTCGTGTTGAGAGGAAGCACAGGCATATTGTCGAAACTGGTCTTACTCTTATGGCTCGTGCGTCTGTTCCATCTCGTTTTTGGGACTTTGCTTTTGAAACTGCTGTTTACTTGATTAATAGAATGCCATCTAGTGTTTTGCAGAATTCCAGTCCTCATTTATTGTTACATAAATCTTCTCCCTCATACTCTTTTCTTCGTGTGTTTGGTTGTCTTTGTTATCCTCACTTGCGTCCTTATAATCGTCACAAAATGTCGTATCGGTCATCTCCTTGTGTCTTCTTAGGTTATCCTGAGTCTTTTAGGGGGTACAGATGCATGGACTTAACGACTAATAAGATTTATATCTGCAGACATGTACACTTTGACGAGAATGTGTTTCCCTTTGTTAGTAGGGTTGCTGTGCCATCTCCTCCCTCTGTGCAGAAGCCGTGGGCTGAATCGGTTTTACAGGTATTGCCATCTTCTCTTGCTGATTCTGCTCAGGCTGATTCTCCTGTCACCACCACTGTTGCTCCTACTCGTCAAAGAGGACGACCCCGTGGCAAGTCCACACGTCCGACTGTTCGCTCCCATGCAATGGCTACGAGGAGTCGGTCTGTGGCTCCACTTTTGGCTCTCTCTGCTCAGGCATGTCCTACCGAGCCCACTTGCTACACTCAGGCAGTTAAATTTTCTGAATGGCGAGAGGCAATGGATCTGGAGTTCAATGCACTTTTGCACAATCAGACTTGGGTTCTAGTTCCTCCTCGCCCAGGTATGAATGTGATTGGGTGTAAGTGGATTTTTCGTACTAAACGTAAAGCTGATAGTTCAATAGAGAGGCATAAGGCGAGACTTGTGGCGAAAGGGTTTAATCAAGTTCCTGGTCAGGACTTTTTTGACACCTTTAGTCCGGTTGTGAAACCCACTACAGTCAGATTGCTTTTGAGTTTGGCTATTTCCTCAGGTTGGGTGGTTAGGCAGCTTGACGTACACAATGCATTTTTGAATGGTGATTTGGCTAAGACTGTTTATATGCGTCAACCACCCGGGTATGCTGATGCTCAATTGCCTGATCACGTTTGTCTGTTGAGGCGTTCCTTATATGGCTTAAAGCAAGCTCCACGAGCTTGGTTTAATCGGCTGCATACTTTTTTACTCTCTGTTGGGTTTATAGCTTCAAAGACTGATGTGTCATTATTCTATTACTCTCGTGGTTCTGCATGTGTGTATCTTTTAGTATATGTTGATGACATTTTGGTAATGGGGACTGATGAGCTACTAGTGTCTGATTTACTCTCTAAACTGTCTAATGCTTTCAAAATTAGAGATCTTGGTGAACCTGGTTTCTTTCTTGGAATTGAGCTAGTCAAAACTAGCAATGGTGTTATTCTTTCTCAGCAGCGGTACATGTCAGACGTCTTGAAACGAGCTGGAATGACTGATTGTAAACCTCTCGCCACTCCTATTTCTACATCGAAAACTCCATTGCTTAATTCAGATTCATATGAAGATCCAACGAAATACAGGAGTTTGGCTGGTGCTCTCTAGTATCTCACAATTACACGACCAGACTTATCCTTTGCGGTCAATCAACTGTGTCAACATATGCATGCTCCAACATTGTCTCACTGGGAGCAGCTAAAACGAGTGCTCAGGTATGTCAAAGGCACCCTCTCATTCGGCTTGCGTGTAACTCAGTCAAATTCTAGAGAGCTTCATGCTTTCTCTGATTCTAACTGGGCTGGTTGTCCTGAGGACCGTAAATCTACTAGTGGGTATGCAGTGTTTCTTGGCACCAATCTTATCTCTTGGGTGTGCAAGAAACAGAAGACAGTTGCAAGATCATCCACGGAAGCTGAGTATAAAGCCTTGGCTGATGTTTGTGCTGAGGTCATATGGATCATGTCCTTGCTGCGTGAGATCAAAATTGATGGCATCCTTACTCCCAAATTATGGTGTGACAATCTTGGTGCTACTTATATGTGTGCGAATCCAATTTTTCATGCAAGAACTAAGCACGTGGAGATTGACTACCACTTTGTTAGAGATAGGGTTGCCAATGGAGATATTCAGGTTAACTTTATTTCCACAAAAGATCAATTAGCAGATATCTTTACAAAAGCTTTGCCTAGTCCTAGATTTTCTTTTCTTAAGGACAAGCTTCAGGTTAGTAGTTTACCCTGCGCTTGAGGGGGAGTATTAGGACTCTCTGAGTTTGAGTCACGTTAGGACTAGCTATCCTACTCTACCTGAGACTCCCCTAGTATATATATCTCCTATTTCTCATCATTGTAATTGTTCAATTGAATCAATACAATATTCAGTTCTCATCATACACTTTTCAAATACATACCACTTAAAACACACAAAGGATCGGGATAAGGGCAAGGCATGGGGTAAAATTTCCACTTACTCACATTGAATTCAATATGTGACAATTTATATAATAATCATAGTATTTTCAAAAAAAATATATAATAATCATAGTATAATATCCTACATAAGCACATATTAAGGGTGCGTTTGGTTCGCACATGGGAATCGGAATCGGAATCGGAATGGGTATCAAATACTTGGTAATGATAATGGGTTTTGGTGAAAGTATTTAACATGTTTGGTAATTGGGTGGAAAGGGAAATGATTATTAATAGTTGAGGAAGAAAGGAGGAAGGGAGATGAAACCCTTATTTAATAAGGGTATGGGTTTTGTCATTAATACGGTATTCCAAACCCATAGTAGCATTCACAAAACCTATCAACCAAACACAAACAATCACTTTCATACCCATTCCTTATACCTAAACCCACCAACCAAACACACCCTAAATAATTTAATTGGGGTAAATAAATTTTGAATAGACATAAATCTTACCTCAATATCCCAAAATCAATCTCATGGACCACCTAAAATTGAAGGGTCAACAAGAACGAATTTTTTTTTCTAAGGACTTCAAAACATGGATAAAGAGTGATTCAATTCATAGAGAAAAAGAGAGATGGTGAGAAATGAAGGAGAAGAGCTATATTTATAGGCTCAAGAGGGAGGTAAGATCATCTCATCATTTATTTTAAAATAATAATTTTGATTCAATTTGCTTAATGGTGATGGGTGTACGTAACTCCAAATCAACTATCCAATCATCCAATCTAATAATAATAATAATAATAATAACAATAATAATAATAATAATAATAATAATAATAATAATAATATATACGTACATACTAACCCATGCTGCCACATATACATATCTATATACAATATATATTTATATGATTATAATAATAATAAAATAGTAATAATAATACTAATTACAATAATAATAATAATAATAATAATAATAACAATAATAATTATAATTATTAAAAATAGATTTGTAACTCCCAATTACCTCTTAAAGATAAGATATTTATACATATATTACATATATACATATATAATAAAATATATTTTATTTTTGGCATTTTTAACATATGTATAAATATATATATATACGTACCAACCATATATCATTTATATACCAATAGAAATAGTAATAATACTAATAATAATAATACTAAAGGAGTATACATATACACATGTACCAAAATAATAATAATAATTAATGATGATGATGATGATAATAAAGATTCAAATGGATTTCAAAGGAATAAAAGGTTCTAATGGCTTAATGGTTAAGATCTTAAAATTCTAAATTTAAGATAAGGTTTATAAGGTTTATTTAGGGTTCAAATCTCCATATCAACAAAACAAAAAGTTATATTTTTATAAATATTAATACTATTTTCCCTAGCAAAAATCAGGGTGTCACACGGAGAATGGAAAAAGCTTGAGTCTAATCACCTCATCCGGCACACCATATTATCTAAACATTCCACAGGACCTCACAAATCGCGACATATGGGTGTGTGGATCCTCAGATGGCAAACCGCTAAAAGGATTATTTTGCACATGGTTGATCACCACCGTATGGATAGTGAAATTGATTGCCTCCAATGGTGGGACATAGATTGAGTTATGCATAGAGAAATTCAGAGTCATGTGCTCCACTATTGTCCTCATCCAGTGATTACCTTGGGCATCAAGAACTCTTTTCTCTAAATTGGGTCTGGTTGCCCTTGAACATCATCATTCTAGTTCCCTTCTTGCATTGACTCACGGGGAACTTGTGATCCTCCATTAGCCTCATAACCTTCTCATGGAAGAGTGTTAACGGGTGGTGGTGCATGTAGTCCTCTAGAGGACTAGCCCTCTCACGGGATCCTCCTTCATTCATAGCACTAGTGGATGTCATTTTTTCCCTTTGCTGTGGAGTGGGATGATTTCTTATCTTCCTCCTTGTTGCTCTATTGATCTCTGGGTTCAAGGGAATTACACCATAAGTTCCCATTGAACGGGTGTGCATCAATCTTCAAAAATGACAAGACAAATGGTTTCCCGCAGCTAAAAGTAGTTGCTAGGGGTTATGGTAAAACAAAGTACACAAGTACAAAGCAAATGTAAAGAAAAAAAATGAATCAAGTATTAAAGCTTGGATGTTCTCTTCCTCACAAGAACGACAAGTCAACAACGTCCATTTGCCATCCCCGTTAACGACGCAATTTTAATAAAGGGTGTTGAGACGGTGCGTGAGTTTATAGGAATAAAGATTCCCAAGATGTCTTTCTCTAAGGATGACAACTTGTACGTGTTCATATGCGGTGAGTTAAAGAGTCAATCCAAGCTTTCCATATGCAAGATTCACAAAAAGAATAGTGCACATAGTTCAAAAGTAAAGACAACAAAGTATTAACACAAAGTGAAAAATCAAATTATATAAGAACAGTAAAAGAATTGCTCATTCATTGTAAACATGCTTCTAGTGTCTTAGGTAGGATTTGTGGATATAATTATTGGACTCCGAGTGAGGTTTACATCAATGTCGTCAACATTTTAGGTCTTAACGGCCTATCATAGGTCAAGGAAGCACCCGAGTGACAATTTTTCCCTATGAGACAATTTATCAAACACCATATCTACACCTCATTCCAGACTTATGTCCTCTCGGATCAAAGGCGGGGAAAACAAGTGGAAATGAGACTACATCATCCTAGCAATCTCTTGCCTAGGATGAATGATCCTAGATCATCTATAGAGTTGGGCCCTAACTCACAAGACACAATACATGCTTCCACTTACAACATGAAGATACACAATAATCACAATTCACAAATCTAAATCAACAAGTCAATTCCACACTACCATATTGCAATGAATTCACAATTCAATCCCTATGATTACCTAGCTACTCATGATAGCAAATTAAACACAAATTGAAATGAAGCAAAACATGAAATTGAAATGAAAAAATGAAAGATGACCTCACTCCAAGCAAAAATTGAATTCAATCTACAAAATTAATCCAAAAGCTTCAAGGTTTAAGAGAGTTGTCAAGACTGTTTCAACCTAGATTTTTCTCCAATTTAAGAGTGTTCTCGAGTAGGCTAGAGAGCTACAAGTGAAATGTAAAAGATACACAAATGATCCAACCCCCTAACACTCTAATTTTTACCTATTTATATCAACTTTTCCCGAGCTTCATCAAAGAAGTATCTCGCCTCCCTCGTCACGAGCGCCTCATCACGATTGTAACCGGATCATTAAAACGCCTAGCACCCCAGCCACGAGCAGGTTTGTGACCATGTCTGATTTTTCCTCGCGATCCCACCACAACCGTGAGCGGGGCTCTGTAGCATTTCCTCCCTTGCCCTCTTCATTGGTTCCTCAAATTCAAGCCCATATGTCATCCTTTAAGCTCAAGAGTCCTTCAAAACACCAAAGCATACATATGATAGGCTTTGCCACACATTAACACATTCCAAAGTATTTTCCTCATAAATCAACCACAAAGCACTCCACATAAACATAAAACAACCCATAAATAACCCTTAAAAGTAAGAATCTTTTGCACTTTCAGTTCTGTTTTTCATTGAAACTTTTAGATTGTTAGAAAAACACATGGTCTCGTAAAAAGGAACCTGAGAACCAGAAAAACAAGGGAAAGCTTAATTACAATCGTCATGTGTGAAGAGGTTCACTATCCTAAAAGTTTGTAATTTCTCTTAGCTAGCAACAAGGGTAAACAAATTAGAATTTTTGAGATACAAGGCAATTTATATATATAGTTTTTTAATAGCGATTGGCCCGTGGGTTGGCCCGCAACCTGCGCGGGCTGCGGGCCTTCGCGGACCAAGCCCATTAGGCCCGCTATTTTGCGGACCATATTTTTTGTGACCCTGACCCGCCCCACCGCAGGGCGAGGGCGGGTCAACCCACGAGTTTCGGCCCACTTTGACAGCCCTACGTGAAGGTGTAGATGACAATCCTATTGACAATATGGATCGTGTGATGAAGATAATTACATCTGATCTAGAAATTGCTCAAAATGGTGAAATGACAAACACCTCCAGTTTACATAACTTAACACCAAGCATGCAATTCTTCACAAAATTGCCATGTCCAACTAGCTCCCAATTTCTCACAAAGGTTCTATCAATGCAAAGATAGCGGAAGTGATCTTTAAAATTGGACAAGGCTACCCAATAGACTTTGGAGAATTGATCTTTGGTCAGGCCGGTAATATCCTTCCTTGAAATAAAAGAAGCAAAGGTGAAGTTGTCATTTACTAGTCTAATATATGGAATACTTTGTGTTCAAGGATTGGAGAGTAGTTAGAATATGCCCTAAGATGTAAAAGTTGATAAGTGTTTATTTGATCCACCTCATGTGATAAAGGTGATTCTAGCTACTGCTCCTATATCTACACATGCTGAAAAATATGAAATGCCGTTTAACCTTTTTCTCAATTTTCCTGTGATAGGGAAACTACAGAGCTCTTGAAGAATCAAATTGATGAAATGCCAAATGTGTTTTCTAATTTGTCCTGGAGGAGAAATGGTGATTGAATGTTGCAAACTGTAGTTTTTGCAAGGATTGCACAGGCAAAGTCACAAGATATTGTTGGACCATCAACCGCCTTGCTACAGGAAGAACGATGATACACAACTAAATTTGAAAGACGTACGGCTATGTTTAGTAAATGGCGGATCTGTCAAATTTTTGGCGGATCCACTATCTTTGGTGTTTTGACCATGGTCAAAACGCCAAATACTTTATTTGGTTAGCCAGCGGTTTGGAGCAGCGATTTGTTCCAAACCACTAGAATTCCAAACACTGCTTTGAATAGAGTTTGGAATAGAGTTTGGAATTGGTGTTTTGAGAAGGAATTTTCTTTTCACAAAACACGGCGAGGCGAGGAGCAGGCTCTTCAAGCCTGCCGTTCCAAATTCTAGATGGACGAAATCACAATTCAATGTTTAAGACTTGAGGCTCCTTTATGTAGGAACATGAAGTCTCAACTTCCACTTTTCCCACCGATGTGGGAAAAGTGGAAGAATAAGGGGAGCCGTGCGGCTCTCCTTTGTTTTTTTTCTTTTTTCTTTTTTGTTTATATAATTTTTGTTTTAATTTATTTTATAATAATAATAATTAGTATTATTATTATAAAATAAATTTAAAAAAATTATATATAAAACAAAAGAATAAGGGGAGCCGTGCGACTCTCCTTATTATTATTATTATGATTATTTTTTTGTTTATATAATTTTTGTTTAATTTTAATTTATTTTATAATAATAATTAATTAGTATTATTATAAAATTAATTAAAACAAAAAGTATTTAAAAATATAAAGAATAAGGGGAGTGATGGAGGAGAGATCCAAGGCTCGGGTCCAATGCTCGGGAAGAAAGGACAGGCGGTTGAGGATAAAATCCGAAGACTCATTGAAAGAGAGGACGAGCTTGTGGAGCCAATTACATTCGAAAGTTGGCTCATAAGGGGTCGGCTGTCCTATGGTCTACAGACTCTCGGGGAAGAATGAATGGATCGATTTCACGAGAAGAAGACAGGGGGAAGGAGTAGAGGAATGGCCGACCGATGACCAGACGGCGAAGTAAATCAGGATGTTTCTCCCAAGCATTTATGGTAGTTTAGGGTTACCAAAGGAGAATTAACACCTCCTAATTTGTGTAAATAGAGGTGTAGAACTTTGAAAAAGGTTAAGCAATTCATAATGCAATGACAGTCGAAACGTTGCTCAAATTTCATAGCAAAACACTTTAATGATTTTTCGGTAGTGTTGGCCTACCGTTCGACCCTCCGTGGTTGATAAAACCAACAGTGTATATATATATATATATATATATATATATATATAGGCTGGACCCAATGAGATCACCATCTAAGATGAGATCATGAGATTCCATATGAGCCATTTATTAAATTGGAATGAATGGTTATGATTAATATTTAAATATGAATTATTTTAGGACATATTTAAGAGTAAAGGATAGAGTTGTAATTTGATTAGAATGTATTATAATAGGAAAATAATTGAACATAATAATTTTCATATATTAAGAAATCCTAATCATGGTAACCAAGTAGAAGTTTTATGGGATGTTTTGTCTGATTTGAACACACACCGTGAGAAAAGTGAAAGAATTAGTCGCAGCGGTTAACAGAGACTTCCATGGCTAATAGCTTTGCCCGTATGTTTTTAATAATTTGTATTTTAATTTTGGTTTTTTGTTTCTGCTATAGAATGTGTGTGCAGTTATAGCGCACGGTCTGTGCATATTGCTGAGTTTGAGTGATAGAAGCAATGTGGAGTTTTGTTATTTTGAGCGTTCGTCAAGACATGAGTGCTAGCACTATGGATTTTGCATGAGGCGGATGTTAGAAATTTGGAGCAGAGTAAAGTTGGGCATGCTTTGTTTAGAGAGGGTATGCATATTGTTTTTGGGGGTTCGGCAGTTGGTGCGTGATAGTCTGTCAGCGTGTGCAGATGTGTGTTAAATTAGTGAATATGTTATAAAGATGCGAATTAGTTAGTGAATATGTTGGAGCTTTAATGGAGTTTAGCAGCGTGCGATTCTTTATTCAATTGTGTGCGTTTATTTGATTTTTAATTCCTTGTTTTCTACCAGTTGTGTTTGCGTGTATAGCATTCGGTGGGTGCAAGTTGCTTGGTTTGATTTATTTAAGTTTTGAGCAGTGTAGTGTTGTGAGCGTAAAGTATACTATGAATGTTAAAAATAGGGATTTGCATGATGTGGGTGTTGTGGAACATTTTGATATGTATTTGTTAGAGTGAGCAGAATAAAGCTTGCCACTAATTGCTTAGGGATGATATGCATATTGCGCAAGGGTTTCGAGGGTGGGTGCGGGTTACTGAGGCAGTGTGTGCATGATTATCTGTAAGTAAGATGTGTGCGTTTTTTTATTCAAGTGTGTGCGTTTTTGTAATTATTTTATTCCATGTTTTGTACCTACGCGTAAATTAGGTTTGTTCTTTATTCCATATTTTTGTGTTGTCGAGCATGTTGATATATATTGATTAGAGTGTGCAAATTAAACGTTGGCATAAATTTCCTAGGGCGGTTATGTGTATTGTTCGAGGGTGGGTGCGTGTTTGTGTTTAAGCGTGTGCAAAACTGTATGTAAGTATGCTGCGTGCGTATATTTATTCAAGTGTGTGCAAGGCATACTGTGTGTGTAGAAACATTAATTGTTGGATGTTCATATATGTTTGGTAGATGCAATGGACTGATTTTTTAAAATTATATTTGACAAATGTAGGACCTATTGAGGAAAACAAAGAGATGAAAACTTGTGTTATGGACATATCTGCAGACGGTACAAGGTATTGGTTCACAACATGTGACCCATCACTAAAACCACCTACCCATAGACTTTGGAATATCATCAACCTGTAAGTCCAAGATATCACCTAGGCCAATCGCACGCACAGAGTTTTTTTGGCACGCATTAAACCGCTTAATGGGTGAGACTAAATGCTTAATTTTGCCACGGATTTTCAAAGGGGGAAACAATTCTACCTCTTCACCCCCAAGCCCATCATCAGAATCATCCAACGGAGGGTCTGGTTGGGCACTAGGGGGCAACACCATCGGGGGAGATACGAAGTCGTCAGATGACGGACTATCCACCAACCCATTTTGATTACCTTGATCAATGTTTCCTGTAAATCAATGCAGATCAAATTAAATAACACAAATTCACAAATTAAAAATTAATAATAACTACAATAGTTTATACCATACACATTTAAATAGAATCTTTGTTTCAGAATAAATACATATGTGAATTTCACAATGATAGGAACTTCATAAGATCACAGTTTTCAAACTAATTAATTTTTCTCAATATTAAGAATTCCCAATCCTAATTAGCAATACCATACAGGTGCACACACTAATTACCTAAAAGAGCACAAACCCAAAACATAATAAAGAAACACCATACTGGTGCACACACTAATTGCCTAAAGAGAACAAACCCAAAAAGTAATAAAAATGAATACTACATAGGTTTGTACCAATACATTTGTAAGTAAAATTAATATTAACAAAATGAGTGTCGCAGACAGACCGGTGCACATAGTAATTGCCTAACGAGCACAGACTGAAATAATAGACTGGTGGAGATGTAACGACAACGAACATGGTCTGTGGTGAATAAAATAAAAATACGACAAAAGTGACATACGAGATTGGTAGGAAGATGAAACACCAATCAAATAAAGGAAATAATTTAAAAAATCCCTAAATTAAAATGGTAATAAATACATTAAATTGCAAAAAGACCAAATAATCCTTCTCCATACTATAATTACCTTAAACAATTAAAAACCTCATCAAATCTGAATCATTCAAAATAAGGCAATAGATGGTCAGGATTGAATCTCATGATCTCGTCTAAATAGGATGATCTCATTGGATCCAAATCCTATATATATATATATATATATATATCCTTTTAGGTCATTTTACATGTTAACCGCTCAGCTAATTTTATCGCTGGTCAAACTCACTAACATATTCGCTAATCGCTAACACAATCTGCTAATCACTAACCGCTGACCACGGTTTGTCAAACAAGCCCAAACTCCGCTCCTTAGCTTTTTCTCTCCTTTGAGTTACACGAGACAACAAGTCCTCTTACATTCATGATCTAAAACGCTCGACACATGTAGTATAGTTTAGTCTTACTTCAAAGGTATGTATATTGGGTGTATAAACAGCTCCAGCGAAGGGATTTGCGGTGTACAGGTTCAAGGGAGAGTCTTGAGTCATTAGTGGTGCCGTACAATGCTCATCCACTGGTTTCACCACTGGTAGTTTCTTTACATTACCGTATGTAATCTATACTTAGTGGTATAAGTAGATTGAGCCTTTTGAATTGGAGCCACGCAAATGTAGAAGTGGTAACTCCGAACTATCTAAAAAAATTCATTATGACGTGCGTTTACTTTACAATTTATTTTCCTTTGTTTTAGCTTTACTGTACTGATGTAATTAAGGTAAACTGGTACAACATCCTTGGTGAAGTCTTTACATGATTTACATACTTAGAGCTAATATGACCTCCAATGGTCCTCCAAATTTAAAAAAAAATAATAACTGGTGGTCATTTTAGGACGTCTCGTGCTCATTTTAAACTCGGGTTATATTTTCAGAATTAGAACCACTGGTGGTTATTTTCTAAAACATGAAAACCATTATTGGAGGTCATTTTAAACTCGAGGGACCACATCTGGTAAAACCCCAATACTCAGAGTATTATTGGAGGTATTAACCCTTATATACTATAGACCATGAGTTCACATTGCAAAATAGACCGGTTCACAACCATTGCCCAATAACTTTTGCTCATTGCGGATAACAATATCGTTGGTGAGACTCGATTCTTGATCGCTTATAACAAATTACACATTGGTAATCAATTAAGCTGAACATTTTTTTAAATTTCTCCAGGTGAAGTCAGAACCATTTCCCATGGTTAATTTCACCTCTTGGTCTCTTGCAGAATTTCACGAGCATACAAATATTGAATGGTTGTTCACTTTTATTATTTTCAAAAAATTAACAACTAACATAATTATGACCTTGTGGTCTAGTGGCATCCGGTGTCCCAGTTAACACTCCCACATAGATGATGGAAGCAACTGTTGACTCTTTGTGCTTCATTAGGTTGAGAAAGTAGCTATGAACAGCTACTACATTATAACAGAGTCAGTAATACTAAAAAAAAAAAAAAAAAAAAAACATAATTATTATTCAATTCTGCAAGATAACCTCAAACTCCTTAATTCAGGCACTCACACAAACCAACAAAGTAAAAGAATGAGCTGTTTGATCGAAGTGTAAACCATTTCCCATGTATACTTAACTTTGAAGCATCATCAATAATATATAATGGAGTACATAAGAATTTGTTTTTCTTTTAGCTTTTGAAATCAAAAGCGTATATAAAATATGAGAAATACACGGCAGTGTAAGAGTAGTAAATATATTTACGACGGCCTGTTAGGAGGACGAACGGAGATTTGAAGTGGAATAGGGCGGCCAGTTCCGGTGCCGCCGCAGCTACTGCAGGCCATTCGACCGGAACCGGCACAGGTCCGACAGCCCACATCCCCGTCCGACCAGCGGGAGCAAAGGCAGGAGACCCTGCCGGTGCCGTTGCAGGAGGGACACCGAGGGAACTTACCTGACCCCATCATTGGTTTCTGCCCCATCACTGACCTCACCAGAACTGCGCCGGCCAAGACGCCCAGACCCGTAGCTAACGGCGTCAGTACGAGCGGACCCATTGATTGTATTATTGATCGGATGAGCTCTAAACTACGGCGATGAAAGAGAGAACATACAGTAGCGGTCGTTGATTTTTTCCGTGTGGGAAAATAAAATGAAGTGGTGGCGGTGGTGTACACGTAAACGAGTTTCAACCGGGTGGGTGGCTGCAAGGGGACGGAGGAGGGCTTGGAAGCTAGCGGTGACTGGTGAGATGTACCATTTCTTTGTGGCCCGACCCCATGGGATTGCTTAATTGTTTGTTTCCCGCATCAATTCCGTAGATTTTATTTTTAAATCCCAATCAGATTTCAGGATTTTTTTATTTTTTTTTTTGCCAACTTTACTTTAGTATTTATCAAAATAGTCCCTCGGCGTTTGGTTGGAGGGAGAGAATTTGGTGGGAAAAGAATTGTAATTCCATGGGAAAAGAATAATGCGGGAATAAAGTGGGAGTTTAAATTCCAGTGTTTGATATGCGGGAATATAATTACTGGGAATTTCAATTCCAATGTTTGGTATACATGAGAATTGAGAGGGAATAAGTAATATAAAATCGAAAATGCCCATTGTTGTTGTTGTTATTTATTTATTTATTTATTTATTTATTTATTTATTTATTATTATTATTATTATTATTATTATATTCTTAAATGACAAGTATCTATTGGACCCATTTGCATATTCAAACCCAAAAAATATATATTAAATTCAAAAGCACTCATCTACCGTATCTTTTGAACTAAAAAAATCACAAGCATTTGATTTGGGTAGTCGGAAATTTTGTAGAGGTTATACATATAAAGAATTCAAAGGAACATACACAAAAATTGTTGTATATAAACAATGCAAATTTTGAATAGTTGCTGCATATAAATATTTAAAGGAACATACACAAAGGAAAGTCGAAGAATAATACACTCTATGATTTTGAAGGGAAGGTTAGACATCAATTTTAGGTAAGGGAGGGTAATTTTGTCTCAAGGTTATCTTTTTTTCTTCTTAAAATCCATGGAATTAAAATCACAGGGGGGGCCATGGGATTCTAATTCCATGAAAATGAGGGAATTGCAATTCCGTGGAATTGTAATTCCCTCCAACCAAACGAAGGAATTTAGTTCCCTTCGGAATTAAGTGGGAATTACGTGGGAAAGGAATTGCAATTCCCTCCAACCAAAAATTTTTTAGCGCAGATATACCTTACCTGATCTGATCTCTCTATTTTTTTCTTTTGGGAAAAGTAGAATTTAATGAATTAACTATGTATTTTAAGAGAATAGAAATATGAAAAAAAAATGAAATTGTTAAAGATTTGTGGTCAAAGAGTATAACTGTGGTTCTTTTAAATACAGGTCAAAGATCCCAATGTATTTAAAAGACATAAACAATAATAATAACAATAATAATAATAATAATAATAATATTATTATTATTATTATTATTATTATTATTTTCAACTACAGTATTATAAAAAAAAAATGAAACATCAAATCAAGATGTTTGAGTTATCAAACAAAATAGTAATATAAATAACAAAAAAAAAGTCAAAGAACATTTTGGGAAAAGTAAAATTTAATAAATTTACTATGTATTTTAAGGGAATAAGAATATGGAAAAGGAAATACATAGTTGTGGTTCTCTTAAATGGAAGTCACAGATCTGAATGTGTTTAAAAGACATAAATACTCATATATAATTATAATAATAATAATAATATTATTATTATTATTATTATTCTTACATAAAATTTTCCACTACTGTATTGTAAAAAAAAATCATGATGTTTAAGTTATCAAACAAAATATTAATATAAATAACAAAAAAAAAAAAGTTAAAGAACATTTAATAATATTCAAAAGAATGACATAAAAAAATTTTCAAACAAAATACTTAAAAGCAATACAAATATTATTAATATAATGTATAACAAATTTCAAAATAATCAAATTGTTATAAATAAATATATGTGCACATTACTAAGAAATTATATTATGATAATATCTCTTCAAGATTAGTGATTCTCTCTATATCTGTTGTCTTCTTTCTCACTCTATTGTATATTATCTATTTATGCGAAGATATAGGATGTGTTTGGTTGACATGTTTAGCTATCAAAAATGTGTATTAAAGTCATTGTTATTATTAGGTTGACAGGTTTTTAGAACACTACTATGGATTTTGATTACCCCATTAATTGCAAAACTCATTCCTTAATGAAATAAGGGTTTCATTTCCTTTCATCCTCCTCTTCCCCAACTATTAATAATCATTCTCATTCCACCCTACTACCAAACATGCAAAATACTTTCACCAAAACTCATTACCATTACCAAATATTTGATACCCATTCCGATTCCCATGTGCGAACCAAACACACCCTTAGGATGGCTTGGAGTTATTCTTAGAGACGTTAGGATGCTTGGAATTATTTAAGAATGTTATAAGAACGGTGGAATATACTAGATGAGATGGAATTGCCTATGTACCTCGAAGAAACTAGGTTGATTGGGTTTTAAATAGATTCACAACTTTAATATAGCCTTGCTAGCCAAACAAAGCAGGAGACTGGTTACGAATCCAACAAGCTTACTAGCTAAAAACTCCAAATTGATGCCCAACACTAGTTTTGCTTGGAAGAGTGTTATGGTCAGCCAGGAGCTCTTCAAAAACCACACACGGAAAAGGATTGGGGATGGTTAAACTACTAAAATTTGACATATACCATGGCTGCCCGATTCTACAAACTCACTAATAGACACACCGCGTACCAGGCAATGCCCACCTCATGGTAGGAAAGCTCATTAATCCAAATTCTGGAAACTAGGATGGTGGAAGAGTTGACAACCTTCTAAATGACAGAGATAAGAATCATATACTACAACTTAACCCATCTAGTGGATATCCTGACACATGGAATTGGTCAAGCGATTTGAGAAATATATATATATAGTGAAGGCAGGCTATAGAGCTCTATGCAGCAATGCAAAAACTATTTCAGAGATAACTCTTATATGGGTCCTATCTAGATCAATGTCACACATTACTTACCTCTTTTCAAAACTCAATTTGCCATTTTATTCCACGACAGCGAACCAGTTAGCTCACACCCAGTTTTTAGTCTGTTCATTGTTCTTAGGATATCTCACCCCTAAACTGTTTATTACATCTTTTTAATTAATACATTAATATTTTACTTTAAAAAAAAAAATTCTTATCCACAAGATCAAGACTTGAGATAAAAATAAATCACTTTATTAGAATGATCAAGTGAACTTTAACAAAGCAAGGTCCATTTTGTCATGTCAAACCATCAACATAAATCTTAAATCATCTCTATTTTTTAAAAATAAAATTTCTGTCTTTTAATGTTTATACAAATAAAACATGTACAAAAATATATTATTAAAATATATTTTTCTCTTTAAATGTTTATACACATAAATTAATGTACAAAAATATATTAACCATCAATGTAAATCATAATCTCTATTTATTAAAAATACCTTTAATGTTTATACAAATAAAACTAATGTACAAAAATATATTATTACTAAAATATATTTTTCTTTTTAAACATTTATACACAAATTAAAAAATATTTTTATACGTAAAAACTAAAAAGTGAAGACTGATTTGATTTATCAAGATAGCTTGAAAATAGAAAAATAAATATTCCCACCATCCTATTTTGTTTGTCAGGTTTAATTAACGAGACTTAACTAATTATTTTTCATTCAATTTTTCATAATTTTAAGTTTAGTATTAATATTATAAAATTTATATGTATAAAAACTAAATTAAAAGTACTACTCCCTTAAAAAATAACAGTGAAAATAAATAAAAGAAAAAAAATAGTTTGACCAATGAATAATAAGTAAATAAAATGGAACAGAACAATAATTAAACATAAAATAATTAAAATAATTAAAAATTATTAAAGAAAATAAACAATGAAAAATTGTTGATTTGACCAATGAAAAATAAACAGGACAAGCAAAATGAAACATAATGAGTAATAAATTTCATTTTATAAATATTACTCCGTATAAACTTTCAAATTTGTAATAATTGTAAAATTAACCCCGTGTCGTTTACTAAACCTTCAACCATTAAACTCAAAATAGACGGTTGAGTTCAGCCCTCACTTTTTATAGAAAAAATTTTAATCTCATTTAATCTTGCCCCAGAAGCAACAACAAAAAATATACAACTCAACATAATCAACAATTATAAAATTACAAATCACTGCAATTCAAATCAAAAGCATACTTTAATTTGGCTTTCCCCTCCTCCTTCGTCCGGGCTTGGGACCGGCTGCTTTCACAGGCGGAGTTAAAAAGCTAACCTAAATTAACAATAAATGTAACTACCTAGACAAGATTGCTAACAACTGCACAAAAACACATACACAGAAGAAGAAGAAGAAGAAGAAGAAACAGATGATAAAGGGCAAGCAAAACACCAGCGCATTCAAAAGGAAGGAGCATGCATCTTTCTGGCTGATTAAAGATTAGTACTAACACAGAAGATGGAGACTATTAGCAAAGCATAGCATAGAGACTGAAGACCTTAACAACTCTGCAGAGGGAAATAGAAACATTGCTTCAAAATCAATGATTAATACCACCTCAGAACCCCATCAAATTTAATTAGCACTAGGTCACCTTTTGTCGTTTCTGTTTCTTTTACACTTTACACCCTGCTCAACAACTATAGAACCTAAATCAAAAAACAAGACTCACCTACCATTTTATTGATCTTGAGCCAAAGCCATCCAAGATGAAGTTTAAGGCCCTGTTTGGTAAATGGCTGTTGGCTGTTTGGGTTAAAAGATATGATTTGTTGATAATATTGCTGATTGTAGAAAGTTGTTGATATAATTTCTTTTATCAAAAAGCTAATTGAAAAGGCTGCTTTGAGTAGCCTTTTGAATTTTAGCATTTTAGAGTTACAAAAACTTATTAACCAAACAATTAATAGTGGTCAAATAAGCCAAAACTGGCTGATAGGCTGATAATTTACCAAACAGTACCTAAAATTCAACAGCACATACTTGAGTGTAAGGTCAAAAAATGCACCTTCAGAATAAATTGCAGTAGATGTTTCATATACATCTACTGCAATGTCTTCATCATCATTCAAGCCAAAAATACATAGCCTGTTCCAAAGTAAATTATCCCGAAAAGTCTTAGTAGCATAAAACAAGTAAACCAGCAGAATAATCCAAACTTGTACTCACTTTCTTCAAGAAGAACACACTAGAAAAAAATGTTCATAACTAAAAGTCCCAGCACAGCCATTGTGTTCTGTCATCATATATTATTGAATCATAGCTTCCACATAACTGATTATACACCAATGACTAGTTTGATTGAATATCTTGCTCTGTAAGCACATGCAACAAGAGAAAAAGACTTGTTGAACAATATTGAATAAGATGTCTTCACTGAAATTCAAAGCATTCACTTTATTCTCCCCAAAGTATCCAGTGATCAACAGCTTCAGCAAAGGAAGGTACCGAGGACGACCAAGGAAAAAAGCAGGACCCAGAGCAATAGATAGGTGGCATGAAAGGTCAGAAAGGTTGAATGACAAACACAAAATTATATTTCCACTGATACCGGCATAAAAGAAAACTCAATTGGATGGTAAGAGAAACCAAGGAGCTATTGCTAAGCCAACATTAAACAAACCTTGAATACACCTCACACTGACACCTACACCAGCTGTCTTCATTGATCCCATACTTGGATACACCTCACAACAAAATGCAAACTATAATCTCAGTGGACATCACCCGTAAACTGAATTAAGACAGAGAATCAGAGAGGCAATATAAAACTGTGCTTAAATGAAAGTTGCAAACTATAATCTAAGTGGGCATCAACCGTAAAAGCTGAATTAAGACGGAGAATTCCAAAGACTGGCAGCTGATGGACATTTCACATTCACCACTTGTTATTTAACACTATGCAACACAAAACAAGGCACCACTTGCACAATGATTCTAACATGTTACATGTAGCTAGTCACCAGAGTAAAAAGATACGGTTAATTTAGCTTTTCTTATCTATCCATCCTTCCAAATGACAACCATGACCTTGAAAGTTAATTTAGCCTGTTCCAAAGTAAATTATCCCGAAAAGTCATATAGTAGCATAAAACAAGCAAACCAGCAGAACAATCCAAACTTGTACTCACTTTCTTCAAGAAGACAAGGAACACACTATGACACTAAAAAAATTGTTCATAACTTAAAGTCCCAGCACACACCCCTTGTGTTCTGTAATCATACATTGAATCATAGCTTCACATAACTGATTATACACCAATGACTAGTTTGATTGAATATCTTGCTCTGTGAGCACCGGCAGCAAGAAAAAACTCTTGTTGAACAATATTGAATAGATGTCTTCACTAAAATTCAAAGCATTCACTTTATCCTCACCAAGGTATCCAGTGATCAACAGCTTCAGCAAACAAAGCCACAAAGGTACCGAGAAAGACCAAGGGAAAAAGCAGGACCAAGAACAATAGATAGGTGTTATAAAAGGTCTGAAAGGTTGAATGCCAAACACAAAAATATATTTCCAAGGAAAAAAGCAGGACCAAGAACAATAGATAGGTGGCATAAAAGGTCTGAAAGGTTGAATGCCAAACACAAAAATATATTTCCACTGGTACCGGCATAAAAGAAATCACAATTCGATGGTAAGAGATACCAAGAAGAGAGTGCTAAGCCAACATTAAACAAACCTTGAATACACCTCAAACTGTCTTCATTGATCCCATACTTGGATACACCTGACAACAAAATGCAAACTATAATCTCAGTGGATATCACCCGTAAATTGAATTAAGACAGAATCAGAGAGGCAATATAAAACTGTGCTTAGATGAAAGATGCAAAAAAGTGACACACCCTTCAAGATGTCCATTCAGTCATTCACCAATCCATACACTGAATCACAACTTCCAGATAAACTGATATGCACACAGGGACACGATAGTTGATCATACGCACTGACTGCCTTGACTGACAGGTGATAAGGTAAACCTTGCTCTAATAAGTCTATGACCACAGGCAACGTGCAAAAGGTCACTGGTCATCTCTAAAATAAGGGAAGGATCCATATACAGCATTACTTATCATAAAAGATCCTAGCTGTTGGCTATCCTTGGGGAGGCTCAGTAATCAGGTTCAGTGAAAACTAGCAATGAAATTCAGGAAACCACAGTCTCCACCAACCAAATTGCAGACTATATGAATTGTATATCATCCTACCTATGGACCAAAGAAAACAAAGCTAAAATATCAAATGTGGAAGAATCAAAAGATTAGATAAGTGTTCTGAAAGATAACAGAGGTCAAGTCACAACTAGAGCATTAGAATACAGGGAATTGCATAACTTCCCCCAGCCAAAGAGAAGAATGATTGAACCATACATGGTATAAAAGAATTGATGCAAAACAATGGGCAATGGTCTAAAAGATCAATTTGAAACAATGGATGGTGGTATAAAAGGATGAATTAGAGACATCAAAACAACATCTAAATTTGCAGCATAAGCTGGAGGGAACAGTGGTATACAAATGCAAAAGAAACCTTGAGCAAATTAGATTGTAAGAGAAACCAGAGCAAACAGTACAGTACCATGCAGACATGAAGGCACCTCCACTACCTCAGTCTAATCCCATTATTGAACGCACCTTGCAACAATAGAGGGCCCATATGGAATTGCACCAAAATGAAAGATAACCATGCTTCTACATATGTAGATTCAAATCTCACATCCATAATACATCGGATGGAATAGGAAAAGGAAGAGACATTGGTGAATTTGGTTTCACCATAGTGACAGAGAATTAAAGCCTTGTTTTTTAAAGATACAAGTACACTGAACAATAACCTCGGTGATCCTTTAAAAGATTGACAAACCTCCAATAAACAAAACCTTGCCGAACAACAATGACCAGTTGAAAGGTTTCCCCAATCTCTAAAACTGGCCACTGACGACATTAACCCTCTTTTCTATGACAAATGCACCAGAAAACAATGCAAAGCCTGCACTATGTTACATGTATAATCACTTAATAAAGAAAAGATTGAACTTAGCCATCCTCATGCCCATCCACACAAATGTCCATCACACATTTTACTCAAGAAGTCTCCATCCATCACTTCACCAGACACTGTACTGTAGAAACATAAGAACATAGCCGAGCAGTAGAAAGGCATGGATAGAGATGATCAAAGCAAATGAAACATGATGAAAGTTGCAACAATCCCTGAGATGGCATGCTAATGAGTGATGACACCGTATTCTTGGAGGCTAGCATATCTTTTGTGACTCATACACAAAGCACTACAACATAATTTAATAAAAGGCCTCCCCACTAAGACAGAAGTTAGGGATATAACCTCACATAACCTTCATCAGACGCAAGCCACTGACAGCTACAAGTGAACTTGGAAAAGATGATTGACGGCCACAAGTGAACATACGGATATAGCCTCACATAACCTTCATCAAGCACAAGCCATTGACAGCCACATGTGAACTTCGAAAAGATAAGCCATTTAGAAGGATAAGAACAAGGAAATACAATTAAAAACTGCTACAGGAAAAGAAAAATGAGAGAAATGGCTTAAAAACATGACAACCATACATCTAGACCATGTTGCAACAAAGAAACCTACAATAACTGAGAAAGACAGAAATGGGAGAAAGAATATCAAACCATAGCTTCCAGCATTCATCAAACAGGTGAAAGTTGAGTTGCCCGGATCATGGGTGCACTCGAATGACCAGTATATTACGAATGGGAAACTCCTGATCTGTTATAACTCTAGGCAAACAGCCATGTTGCACACATGCACCAAGTATATAATGAAATTAAATTTACAGGTTTCTTTGTCCACAAGATGTAGATGCCCATTCACCTGCCCACATGTTTGGATCAAAGCAGTAAACAACTAAACAACTACAGTACCTAGGTACTTCAAGATGCACGTATCCTCAAAGATACACATTGACATATCAGTGTAGAAATAAAGGCCACATAGTAATGTCCAAAAGAAACTTGTGGATCTGAATTTGATTGCTCCCCCAGTGCCAGTGAATTAAAAGAAAAACATCAAAGAAGATAAATTGCACAAAAATTAGAGTAGAAGGGCACAGAATAGTAGTGCACTGGTTTCTAGGAGATGCGTACAGCGCCTTAAGATCCTTAGAAAATAATATGCTGGCATAATTATGGACCTAGCATCAACAAAATACAGAGAACGTCTTAGTTCCGCATCAGCACCATAACACATTAGCAGATGAATGAGAACATAGATGTGTGGTGGGAGATTTAAATAACACCAAACCAAACCCTTCTCAACGACAGCATCTAGCCAATAATTCAAATCCCTTACAAGAACTCACTCTTCAATCCAAAGACTCGGTAGCAATCAACTCTACAGAAAGTTTATTAAACCAGAATTCAGCAGTAAACATCTTGATCACCCCAAAACAAAGAAAAGAAAAAAGAAGTTAGATGTCTCTGGCCAATATTATTAAGAGATCCAATCCACTTAGATGGCATAATATTTAATCTTGAAGACCAGACTCTTGGCATAGCTATGGACCTAGCATCAACAAAATCCAGAGAACCACTTAGTTTGTATGCATCAGCAACATAACAAATCAACAGATGAATAAGAACAAAGATGTGTGATGAGATCTTTTAATAACAACAAATAGAACACTTCTCAAGGACTGGATCCTGCCAATAATCCATTACAATAACTCACTTTTCAACCCAATAACTCCACAACAATCAAAATCTACAGAAAATTTATAACCCAGAATTCAACAGTAATCATCTTGATCACCTCAAAACAAATGAAAGAAAGAAAAGGTTAGATGTAGCTGGCCAGGATAAATAAGGAATACAATCCAATTAGATTGCAATGTAGATAGCATCTAATTTTGAAGATCATCATAATTGTTGGCATAGATATGGACCTAGCATCCACAAAATCCAGAGAACCACTTAGTTTGTATGCATCAGCAACATAACACATCAACAGATGAATAAGAACAAAGATGTTTGATAATAAGAGATAACACCAAACCGAACACGTCTCCAGGACTGGATCTAGCCAATAACCCACATCCGTTATAAGAACTCACTCCATAGCAATCAACATCTACAGAAAGTTTATAAACCAGAATTCAGCAGTAAACATCTTGATCACCGGAAAACAAAGAAAAGAAAAAAGGAAAAAAAGAAAGGGTTAGATGTAGCTGGCCAGTATAAAAAAGGGATCTGATCCAATTAGATGGCGATCTAGATAGTATCTAATCTTGAAGATCAGACTGTTGGCATAGCTATGGACCTAGCATCAACAAAACCGGAGAGAACTATGCATCAGCTCCATAAAACATCAATAGATGGATGAGAACAAAGATGGTTGATGAGAGATTTTAATAACAGCAAACCAAACACGTCTCAAGGACTGGATCTAGCAAATAATCCACATCCATTACAAGAACTTACTCCTCAACCAAATAACTCCATAGCAACCGACATCTACAGAAAATTTATAAACCTAAACAGTAATCATCTTGATCACCCCAAAACAATGGAAAGAAAAGAGAAAGGAAAAAAAAGGTTATATGTAGCTGGCCATTATAAATAAGGGATCTGATCCAATTAGATGGCGATCTAGATAGTATCTAATCTTGAAGATCATCAGACTGTTGGCATAGCCATAGACCTAGCATCAACAAAACCGAGAGAACCACTTAGTTTATATGCATCAGCGCCATAACACATCAATAGATGGATGAGAACAAAGATGTTTGATGAGAGATTTTAATAACACCAAAACGAACACATCTCAAGGACTGAATCTCGCCAATAATTCGACAACGGTCACAGGAACGCATCGCCAATAATTCGCCAATCTGGCAAGTATGAATATTAAGTAATCCTATCCAATTAGATCGTGATCGAGATAGTATCAAGTTAGAGAAACCCATTAATATTCAGAATCCAAATAGCAACCAATAAACGCAAAAATATTAAATCCCCAGAATATTAAATCGAAGCACAGGATAAAGCAAACTGATGGCTTGTTGAGACAAATACAACCAAAGGGAACCCAGACTCCTTGTAGCAAGAACCCTAAATCCGAAGATAAAAGGGGGGAGAAATCACGAATAGGGGAAGAGAGATTAGAAAAAATAATAGGAGGGAGGTTACCCTGAGTAGAATTGTATGATGGGACTGTATTTATATAGTTGATTATGGCGGTTAGGAATACACGCTTATTGGATATTAGCCACGACTGAAATCCTATTCATGGTTGGTATTGAAGAAAACGGGCAAATTATTATATGGATCATCAAAGAAAACTATATATTTTTAATATATTAAAAAAAAGTACTTTATTGATGTATTAAATGTATATTATATAAAATAGTGTATTTTAAATATTTAAATAATGTCTTTTTTAAAATATAAGGTATATTTTTAATATATTTAAAATATATTATTTGTATACTGAATGTACATTATTTGATAATATACAAAATAATGTATTTTTTGTACTTAAATAATAGAAAAATATTATATATATACTATAATTTTCTACTCTCAACTTTTACTCTCACACACAAAATTTTGACGTAGACTTGTATTTGGGCCTACCTAAAAAAAGTAGCTTACAAGTGCCGGCCACATCAGGGAATAAAATTTAGAGAGTAAGATTTGAGAGTCCATGTAGTAGAGCTCCAAATAATATGGTTTTAAATAATATACTTTATATACACAAATAATGTGTTTTTTTATGGAACATGGTCCACACAATAATGATTGAAAGGAAAAGTGGAAAAAACAAATTTAGTCACATGATTTGAATAATACTAATTTATTTAATCTAAATATATAATAAATAATATAATATAAAAATATAATAAGTGTGAATGAATGTTGGTACCCTTCATTTTGTAATACATTAAGTTATAAAAGTTATACTATACAATTTATATTCTTATATCTTTATTCTTATATATATATATATATATATATATATATATTTAATATCTATAAGGAAGGGGATACTCGAGATGGCTAATTACAACAGCTAATGACTAGAATACATGTCCCGCCAAGTAGGGAAACCAGCTATGTCATCCTCTAATAATACTGCAACTTCATCAGGAAGTCGGTCCAAGATATGCATGCCTTTAGTGCAATTTTTGGATCATCCAGCAAGAGCGTCGGTTATGATGTTCTGTTCCTGAGCAACAGCCACTAAGCTCCAACATTCCATATTATTAAGTTCTCTCTTACATGCTTTCAAGATATTGTGCACGACGTTGTTTCGAGTTGTGGCTAGGATACATGCTTCATCAATCTCTCTAGAGTCACTCTCTATGATAACTCTCCTGTAACCCAAATAGGAAACCAATTGAATGCCTTTGAGCAAGGCCCATGCCTCAACTTGGAGGGGAGAACAATACCCAATGTTATATATGAAGCCACCATTCCAGTTGCCACCACAGTCCCTTATGACACCTCTGCAGCCCGCAGTGGTCATATAGGGGTCAACCGCCCCGTCAACATTCAGCTTCACCATTCCTTCCTGCGGTTTCAGCCACTGTAATTTTCTGCATCTATACCTTGATTATGCTTATCTTTGAAGAATGCTCTACTTGTTTCCACCACTTGATTTCTGATCCAGCTCGGCTTGAATTGAAGGGTCTTAATTGTATTGTTGAAGGCGATGCCATTGCGCTATTTCCAAACCCACCATAGTGTTACAACAAATAGAGAGCTATCATTGACAGGGTTGTTCCTTCTCCTACTGCCAGTTACACCATTGTCTAGCCATTTGTCAAACGGGACCAGGCTGGACTTTGCATGGTACTCAGGGAGTATTGTACTCCACACCTCCTCGGCTGCAGGGCACTTGCGCAAGGCATGCTCAATATCCTTTTTATAGTCATTGCAAAGCCAACATCTATCATTATCCGTCAGGCCTATTCCCTGTCTAAAGCTATTCGTCATAATTCTCCCATGTCTGACTAACCATAAAAAGGATCTAATGCGATTTGGGACTTTTAGTTTCCAAATATTATATGTTGAGCTTATAGTAAATCTACCAATTGATTCCTCTTTCCATCCAATGGAGTCGATCGAGTCTGGATCATCAAGAAGAATAACAACTGCTAGTTTGTCTAGAGAACTTCTCGGAAGTAAGGTTTCAAGCTGGTTCCATGCCCAACCTGAATTTTTTTTTTCTGACTTTGTTACAATGTAGTATCTGTTCATAGCTACTTTCTCAACCTACTGAAGCACAAAGAGTCAAGAGTTGCCTCCACTGAGGCTCGAACCCACTCCCATCATCCAGGTGGGAGTGTTAACTGGGACACCAGGTGCCCAACCTGAATTTGATTCCCAATAACTTGCAATTGTTCTACATGATTATGAAAGAACAAGGGGGCGAGTTTCTAGTCTTTCCAATGGAAAATCTTCCAACCAATTATCCTGCCAAAACAACGTATCTCTGCAATTTCGAACGAGTTTCCTAATGCCCTTCTGAAGGATTGGGACAAACTTTAGGATACCCCTCCAAGCATTAGACATGTTGTTCTTGGGAATCCACTTTGTACAGTCTTTGGGAGATATCTAGTACTTAGCTTGGAATAGTTTAGTCCACAAGCAGTTCTCATTCTGTAAGAGTCACCATCCCAATTTCGAAAAAAAAAAAAGACAGCATTCATTTGTTCCAGCCTGCGAATGCCTAGGCCTCCACATGCTTTGTCTGAAGTTATTTTTTCCCATCTTACTAGATGGCATTTCCTTCCCCCTACTGAACTCCCCCATAAAAAGTTTCTTATTAGATTCTCAATATGGGAGGTCACACCCACCAGAAGTAATGTTTATTGCATCGTATAGTAGGGGATGGTTGACAAGACAGATTGGGTGAGCACTTGTCTGCCTGCAAATGATAGGGTTCTTGATTTCCAACCAGCCAATCTGCTTTGAATTATGTCCAAAATGCATGAAAAGGATTCATTTTTCAGTCTCCCATGGATGGAGGGGATTCCTAGGTACTTTCCCAGATCAGATACTCTTGGAATTCTCATAACTTCCACAATCCGTTTCTCCTCGGCTTGACTTGTGTTCTTTGAGAAGAACAAGGACGATTTTTGCAGATTGACTTTCTGTCCTGAGCTGTGCAAAAGGCGTTCAAACACCTCGTCATCTCATCCTCTTGCTCCATTGTATCTTCTCCAAATAGAACCATGTCGTCTACAAAAAACAAGTGAGATAAGTGAGGGCCTTATCTGGAAATCTTAATTCCTTTCCACTTACCGCTAACAATAGATTGATCTATGATATGGCTTAGCCTTTCAATACATACAACAAAAAGTAGAGGAGAGATAGGGTCTCCTTGTCTAATTCCACGCCCTAGTTTGAACCATTCCGACTGGACCCCATTCTATAGTGTTGCCAGCCTTGATGTAGAGATGCATGACCAAATATTCCTTCTCCAGTTGTGGTTAAACCCAATATCATATAAAGTATCATCAATAAACTATATGACAACCTATCATAAGTTTTCTCTAAATCGACCTTCATAATCATCCAGCCCGTTGCGCCCTGTTTGGTCTTCATCGAGTTAAGGACTTCCTGGAAAACTAGAATATTATCTATGATCTATCGTCCGGGTACAAAGCTGGTTTGATGCAGTCCAATTAGCTTCTTGGTTGCATTTTTGAGCCTAGTCGTCATCACCTTCGTCAAGAGCTTGTATGAGACATTACAGAAACCAATGGGACAGAGTTGGTTGACATACTCCAGATTGAGAACTTTGGGTATGAGGGAGATTAGTCTATCATTCCTGTTAGGAATATAGCGGAATAATGCGGAAGCGAATAATCAAAAATTGAGAATTATGGAAGTTAAATAATAGGAAAAATATCAAATGACTAAAGAAATATGAATAAAGGGAATATAATATATTAACACTCAAAAGGAATTGAATTAAAAGAGTGAATATAATATATGTATAATGAACACACGTGAGAATTATAAGTCTAGAGAATGAATTGCAATTGGTAATTGAATGAGAGTACATTGAAATGAGAATACAAATGAGCAATGAGTTTGAGATGAAAGATCTTGGTGCAGCAAAGAAGATTCTTGGCATGGAGATACACAGGGATCGTCAAGCTGGTAAACTTTATCTATCCCAGAAAAAGTATGTTGAGAAAGTGCTTGATCGATTCAATATGTCTAATTGTAAGCCTGTGTCTACTCCACTTGGTGCACATTTTAAGTTGTCTTCTGATTCATGCCCTAAATCTGATGTTGATGTGGCTTTATGTCAAAAGTTCCTTACTCTAGTGCTGTTGGTAGTCTTATGTATGCTATGGTGTGCACTAGACATGATTTGGCTCATGTTGTAAGTGTTGTGAGCCGTTATATGCACAACCCTGGTAAGGAACATTGGAACGCTGTTAAATGGATTCTACGGTACCTAAAGGGTACTTCCTCTTTGGGCTTGGTTTTTGATCGGAGATCTTCTACATCTACTAACATTGTGGGCTTTGTAGATTCTTATTATGGTGGTGATCTTGACAGACGTCGATCACTTTCCAGTTATATTTTCACTCTTTGTAATTGTGCTATCAGTTGGAAAGCTACGCTTCAGTCTATTGCTGCGTTATCTACGACTGAGGCGGAATACATTGCAGCAACAGAGGGTGTTAAAGAAGCTACTTGGCTACGAGGTTTGGTTATGGAGCTTGGTGTTTCACAAGGTCAGACTGTTGTGTTCTCAGATAGCCAAAGTGTTATCCATCTCACCAAGAATGATACATATCATGCCAAAACCAAACACATTGATGTCAGATACCATTTCATCCGAGATATTGTAGCTGCGGGAGATATTGTTGTCTAGAAGGTTCACACATTGGAGAATCCAGCAGACATGCTTACAAAGCCTCTTCCTATTAATAAGTTCAGACAATGCCTGAATTTAGTCGGTTGTTCCAATTGTTAAATTTGATCCAAGGTGGAGATTGTTAGGACATAATAATGTATGGCTCAAATTAGTCCATGAAGACCACGTAACATGATGCGCACCACACTCCGTCCGCGTTGCATGGATCTTGATCAGTTCATACATGTTCTCCAACATTCTCTCTTGTCTTTACATTGCCGCATTCCTCTACACGTTAGCTTAGTATAAATAGAACATTTGTATTCTCATTTCAATGTACTCTCATTCAATTACCAATTGCAATTCATTCTCTAGACTTATAATTCTCACATGTGTTCATTATACATATATTATATTCACTCTTTTAATTCAATTCCTTTTGAGTGTTAATATATTATATTCCCTTTATTCATATTTCTTTAGTCATTTGATATTTTTCCTATTATTTAACTTCCATAATTCTCAATTTTCGATTATTCGCTTCCGCATTATTCCGCTATATTCCTAACAATTCCTGCCCTCTAGGAGTCTAGCTTCTTCAAAAATTTTTAGTGCAAATTTAATCAAGCTATCTCCAACAATCCTCCAAGCCTTCTGGTAGAAGCTTGCAGCAAACCCATCCGGTCCAGGAACTTTACATGGTTCCATATCGAACAATGCCTTCTTAATTTCTTCTGCATGAAAGGGCATGTTAACTTCCTATCATTCGCCTTCAGATAAACTAAGGAAGCAGTCATAATGTTGTTCTTGGGCAGCAGGGAGTTGTTCCTCCATAAATAGCCTTTTTGAAGTGATCACGTATGAGTTCGGACATCTGGTTGGGGTTAGAAATCCAGTTACCTTAGCTTCCTCATCTCTAAGAGCCTTCACCATGACACTGTTGTATTTAATAGTTGTTGCAAGGTGATAAAAACGAGTATTCCGATCACCTGAAATAATCCAGTCCTCCCTCGATCGTTGATACCACAATAACTCATCTTGATGTAAGGTGTCTTCCAATTCCATTTGTAATCTCTTATCTAGTTTTAGAAAATCCGATCTAACTTGTTGGGCTAAGCATCTCTGGACTACACTAATCCTGGCGAACAATCGTTTCTTTCTGTGGAAGATATTCCCAAAAACATCTCTATTTCATTTGCTTAGAGCCATGACCATAATATCCTTATTGGAGTGTAAATCTAGTTTAGGTTTCCAAGAATGCTGCACCATTGTCTAGAAATCATTGTGGGTGGTCCAGGTTACATTGAACCTAAACTTTTTACCTATACCATTCAAAGTATTCGGATTAGTATTAAGTAAGAGAGGGGTGTGATCCGATCCTACCATGGGTAGATGTTCAATTGTCACCTCCGGGAATTGCAATTTCCATTCTGCATTGGATAGAGCTCGGTCCAACCTAGCTCCTTTAAATAGAGGCGAGTTGTTTCCTCTCATCCACGTAAATCTCGGTCTAGAAAAGCCAAGATAATACTAATTTATTTAATCTAAATATATAATAAATAATATAATATAAAAATATAATAAGTGTAAATGAATGTTGGTACCCTTCATTTTGTGATACATTAAGTTATAAAAGTTATACTATACAATTTATATTTTTATATCTTTAATTGTAATAATATATATGTAGATAAATTCTTATATCTTTAACAACCTACTAAAGCCCAATGAGTTAATATCGTCCCCACTAAGGCTCGAACGCATGACCTCCATTTGAGATTATGCCGCTTGACCACAAGGTCTTTGGAATGGAGTAAATAAATTTGATTTCATTTACATTTTAGTTAGTAAAATTAGTTAAGTTTTTTTTTGAAAGCAAAATTAGTTAGTTATTTTGTATAATATAATTGTCTAAATCATATTACAATATCGCTTAATGGTAATAATTAATTGTCGTAGCAGGAAGCAGTCGTAAACCACCGCAAGAATGTCGAGGTCTTCACCAATTTAACTGTGTGCAAGGAGAAATCCATGTAGTTGCAAGGGAAAATCCACATGTCGAGTACGTGGAAGTGGGGGCAAAATTGAAAAACCGGATTCGTGGATGAAGCAAAAGAAAGAAAAGGAGCACAAGTTTAAGAAGGTCGGGGTTCGTATGGATGAAATCAATGTTTCCTGCAATATTTCATGTATTTGATTTCGAAATAATTATTAAATTTTATATTAATTTTCCATATGTAAGATAGTGTAGGGCATCTTTTATATGTTTTCCTCTTCTTATTCTTTTTTTTTAATCCTTTTTTACGATTTATATTTGAAATTAAATATATTTATTAATTAATTTAATATAAGAATTCTAATTCTTTTACTGAAATCACAAAACCTAATTAAACAGAACATCTCTATCGTCCCCTAAAAACCTCTCATCAAAACCCTGCATCTTTGTTCCACCTTGGCCACTTTTATTTTCCTCATCAAAAGATATGCATTTCTTAATTTTGAGATGCCTACATATGAATATGTCTAAAGGAGTCTTTTGAGTGTTGATGGAATGCTTTCGAATAATTATGAAAACAAATATCCATACATGCGATTTCTATTTTCCACTGAAGCAATACAACCATGTTTGCAACCTTTGCATTTTTATTTTTATTTTTATTGTAATTATTGATGTTTTAATCATCGACATCCTTCAATACACTTCAATGATTTCTATAACCCAGGAAGCTTTGTGGAAGTAGCAATATAGTGAAGGTTTTAGTGATTGCGTTGAAAAAAGTTACTTTAAATAAGTATGCTTAATTTTAGTTAAACTATATTTAATTAAATGTAATGATTTATTTACCAAAAAAGGCTCCCTTAACTTTGTAATTGCTTTTTAATGACATGTCACTTTATGGTTAACCGTCTATACACCGCCAGTGCATTAAATATTAATCCTTTTTTAAATGCCTAATAATTACCATAAATAATTTTTAATAATTGTAAATTTAAATTAAGCAATTAAATTTACAAAGTATGTAAATTTTCTTTGGAGATGTGCTAGAGATATTCTCCCTGTTCGCACTACTCTTGCTAGTCGTGGTGTAAGTCTTGATCCCTCATGTACTTTATGTTTTTCTTACCCTGAATCAACACTGCATTTGTTTCTTCAATGTCAACATACGAAGATTTTATGGGAGAACTAGTTTGCTATTCAAGATTTTGATGATATTGTTTGTTTTGAGGATTTCTGGTCTCATATCATGGTGTTAGCAAACTTAGATTTAATACACAATGTGGTGGCGTTGTGCTGGTCTATTTGGACTTACCGAAATGCACTGGTATGGAACCAAAAAGCTTGGGACTCTAGGAATGTTTTACATATGGTTTCTTCTTTATTTGTTTCCTGGAGTGAGTTTATTATGCATGAGACCGAAGGTCCTGTTAATTCTTTACATGTTGTCAGTGGTGATAATGATCTTGGGGACTTAATTCACATACATGTTGATGCAGCTGTTAATCCCAGTGAGGAGGATGGTTATGTCGCTACAGTTGTTCACAAAGGGAATGGCGACTACTTGGCGGCTAGAAGTTCTAAAGTCAAGTGTTTACACGACCCCATCTTGCCGAGGCTATAGCGGTAAAGGAAGCTCTTTCCTGGGCTAAGGATTGCGATTGGCGGAAGATCATTATTTTTTCGGATTGTCAAGTGGTTTGCTCATTACTGAAGTTGGGTTCCCTGAATTTATCCTATGTTGGTTGTGTTCTTCAAGAATGTCTCAATCTTAAATGACATTTTGATTTTGGTCAATTTTATTCCTAGATCAACAAATAAGTTGGTTCACGCTTTAGCTAGAGCTACTAATTCTCAGTTTGGTCATCGTTTATGGTTTAATTATATTCCTGATTGTATTCAACATTTGATTAATGATTAATTCGTCTTGGTTTGTTTTTCAAAAAGAAAAAAAAATTAAGCAATTATGTTAATAATTAATTATTAAGGCCAATATAATTTATTTTGTACTTTAGACACATTATTTTTAATAATTTCGATTTAATTAAGTTATACCTTAATTATAAAAATCCTTCCTAATAATTTTAGTATTACACGAGACACAATAATTACCATAAATAATGTTTAATAATTGTCAATTTGTATTCAACAAAAAATTAAGGGTTAAATTTTAAGTCAATTATAAAATCTTTTGTATTGTGGGCACATTATTCTTAATTAATTGGGTTTAATAATATTATATCTTATTTATAAAAAATTCAAAGTAATATTTTTAGTTATCTTTAATTATTAAGACAATTAACATATATTTAGCCTGATAATAAAAAGTCTTCTAATGTACGAATTATAGTAGCATAAGAATCAATTAGTAAGACAATTATATTAGGCAATCTAATTAATAATTTATCTTTTAAATTATATTTCCTTTTTAATACTGAATATTTTGCTAAAGTATATGATCATCAAATTATTCTTATCAATACACATTTAAAAGTGTACACACACACACACACACACACACAAATATATATATATATATATATATATATATATATATATATATATATATATATATATATATATATA
>NC_044923.1:12832081-12840202 GCF_003576645.1 Ipomoea triloba | reverse complement strand
ATATATATATATATATATATATATATATATATATATATATAGATATATATATATATATATATATATATATATATATATGTATGTATATATATGTATATATATGTATATATACATATATATACATATATATATAAAGCTATAACACTATATGCATACTGACGGTAATAATGTGTTACCGGATATTATTTGAGTATTATTGAGTATTTGAATACAATATTTAGTACAGTGTTTGAGTGCAATGCTCAGTGTACAAATGAGTTCAGTATGTGTTTTGTCTAAGTTCAAGTGTCGTAAGAAGTGTCCCCCTACTTTGCGTTATGGGTCCTTTTATTACCTTCAGCTCTATAATGGGTCATCAATGCTGAGGAGTTGAACGTTGGTCATCAATACTGAGGAGCTGAACGTTGGGCATCAATGCTGAGGAGTTGAACCGTTGGTCATGCTGAGGAGTTGAGGAGCCGTTGAGCATTGATGCTGAGGAGTGAAGTGTTGAACGGTTGGTTGAACGTCCGTTGCCTTGCCTCTGGGTCCTGCCAGTGATTCCGGGTCGGGTGCTGCTAGCCTGATTATTCTGTCACCAGTCCCCCCACTCCCTAGCCAACGAGAGTGGTTGAGGTGGTTTGGGAGTAATGACCAGCGTAAAAATTGTTTTTGCTTGTATTTTTTTTCGTTGCATCCTCGGCACGAGGCAAGGCCCCCGTGCCGAGGTGTAACCTCAGCGAGGCCGAGGTCACGGTCATGACCTCGGCCAGGCCGAGGTCACCATGTGCGTGACCTCGGCCAGCGCCGAGGTCACACGTTTTTTTTTTGTCGCTCTGTGCGTGAGTTCACTTCGACCAGTCGTAGGCTCGGTCAAATGTTAGCTCTCCCGTCAGGTAGCTAGTGAGATCGGATCTTGTGCCAGCCCTAAGGGACTAGAGTGTGGTGTTTTTGAAATCAAGCATCTGGCTTGACCCAGGAAAACACTCTCCCGTCAGGTAGCTAGCGAGATCGGATCTCGTGCCGGCCATAAGGGAATAGAGTTATTTTATTTATTATCATTGTGGCCAAGGTGCGGGACCTCGGTCACAGTGGCTGAGGCACAGGGCCTCGACCATGGCCGAGGTCATCACCTCGGCCAAAATTCAGCAAAAATTGGCCGAGGTGACGACCTCGGCCCAAATTGGCCGAGGTGATGACCTCGGCATATTTATTGGTGACGCTGCTCGGGGAGGTGACGGCACTCACCGCTTGAGGAGGTGACGCTGCTTGAGGAGCAGCGCCGCTTGAGGAGGTGAAGTTGCTCGAGGAGGTGACACCACTCACCGCTCGAGGTGGTGACTCTACTCGAGGTGGTGACGCCGCTCGAGCAGGTGACGTTGCTCGAGGTGGTGATGCTGCTCGAGGAGGTGACACCACTTGAGGAGATGACGCTGCTTGAGGAGGAGCGCCACTTGATGAGGTGACGCTGCTTAGGAGCAATGCTACTTGATGAGTTGACGCTGCTTGAGGAGCAGCGCCACTTGATGAGGTGACGCCCGCTTGATGAGGTGACGCCACTTGAAAAGGTGACGTTGCTTGAGGAGCAGCGCCACTTGATGAGATGACGCTGCTTGAGGAGCAGCGCCACTTAATGAGGTGACGCTGCTTGAGGAGCAGCACCACTTGATGAGGTGATGCCCGCTTGATGAGGTGACGCTGCTTGAGGAGTAGGGCCACTTGAAAAGGGCGGATGCACTAGATGAGGTGACGCCCGCTTGATGAGGTGACGCTGCTTGAGGAGCAGCGCCACTTGCTGAGGTGACGCTGCTTGAGGAGCAGCACCACTTGAAAAGGGCGGATGCACTAGATGAGGTGACACCTGCTTGAGGTGGTGACACTGCTCGAGGAAGTGACGCTGCTCGAGGTGGTGACGCTGCTCGAGGTGGTGACACTGCTCGTGGAGGTGACACCACTTGATGAGGTGACGCTGCGTGAGGAGCAGCGCCACTTGATGAGGTGACACCCGCTTGATGAGGTGACGCTGCTTGAAGAGCAGCGCTATTTGATGAGGTGACACCAGCTTGATGAGGTGACGCTACTTGAGGAGCAGCGCCACTTGATGAGGTGACGCTGCTTGAGGAGCAACGCCACTTGAGGAGGTGACGCCGCTCGTGGAGGTGACACCACTTGAGGTGTTGACGTTGCTCGAGGATCAGCGCAACTTGATGAGGTGACGCTGCTTGAAGAGGTGACGCTGCTTGAGGAGCAGCACCACTTGATGAGGTGACGCCCGCTTGATGAGGTGACGCTGCTTGAGGAGCAGCGCCACTTGATGAGGTGACGCTGCTTGAGGAGCAGCGCCACTTGAAAAGGGCGGATACACTAGATGAGGTGACGCCCGCTTGATGAGGTGACGCTGCTTGAGGAGTAGCGCCACTTGAAAAGGGCGGATGCACTAGATGAGGTGACACCTGCTCGAGGTGCACCTCGGCACCAGGTGCCGATGCCAGGTAAGGTGCGTCGTTTATTTATTTATTTTATTTTATAAAGAGCATACCGAGGTCGAGTCGCGGTCGAGGCCTTGAATTGTGGCTAAGGTGGTCACGGTCTTGTATTCTCTCTCCGCGAGGAGGCGGTGGTGGGGCCTGAGCGAGGCCTCTATCCACGATTGTTGTTGAGCTGACTACAAAGATCCTTCTGTGGCCATGGTTGCCATTGCAGCTCAAGTAACGAGAACCACGGGAGCTGCTATATCTTGATCGAGCCATTTCCATTGATAAGTTTATGTTCTGTAGTATGTAGAGCTTGCATGAGATTTGATCTCAGCTCTCAATGAAAGCACCAATGACGGTAATAATGTGTTTCCGGATATTATTTGAGTATTATTGAGTATTTGAATACAATATTTAGTACAGTGTTTGAGTGAAATGCTCAGTGTACAAATGAGTTCAGTATGTGTTTTGTCTAAGTTTAAGTGTCGTAAGAAGTGTCCCCCTACTTTGCGTTGTGAGTCCTTTTATTCCCTTCAGCTCAGTAATGGGTCATCAATGCTGAGGAGCTGAATGTTGGTCATCAATACTGAGGAGCTGAACGTTGGGCATCAATGCTGAGGAGTTGAACCGTTGGTCATGTTGAGGAGCTGAGGAGCCGTTGAGCATTGATGCTGAGGAGTGAAGTGTTGAACGGTTGGTTGAACGTCCATTGCCTTGCCTCTGGGTCCTGCCAGTGGTTCCGGGTCGGGTGCTGCTAGCCTGATTACTCTGTCACATACCTTAGTAATTAATAATTATTATTAATATTATTGCCTAATAATTATTTTTGGTAATTCTCATCACCTTGTTCCGTGTAATTTTTATGATAATCTATATACATATGTTTATATTTAAAGTATAATATTATTGGCACAAAATAAATTATACTTACTTTTTTTGGCAAATACTTACCTTAATATTTAATTATTAATATAATTACCTAATTTTTATTTATAGTACGGACTAATTATTACGGTAATTCTCATTCCCTTATTCCGTGCAATTATTATGGTCATATTATAGTTTATATATATACATATATATATATATATATATTGAAAAATGTAATGCGCAGCACACAGAGATGTTAAAACAATAGTTGTAACACAAGAGACTTGATAACGCAGTTTGGGAAAAACCCTATTCTGCGAGGCACTTCTCAGTCTTGAGAATTTGCCTAAATCCACTAAAAGCTTAATATTTAAAGTACATAGTTTTGGGACCAGAAATTACACAATAGATTGATCTTCTCCTATCTAATCTATTGTAACCTAAACACATGTACTACTTTCTAGGGGAATTTAGAATCCTCTCAAACTCTCTTATGCCTCACAATATTAGCTAGGGAATCCATCTGGTGTAATGGTGAGAGATCCTTTAAATAGCCAACTAATCTGAACCAAAACAGTATTGGTGTTATTCCTAGTTTGTTTGTGATTTGATTTCTAATCTTGGTGTACTCTTTTTCTAACTCGAATTGGAATTTCTTTTTGCCAACAATTGTGATCAACCTTTTGATTCAACACTCTCCCCCTTTGTCAAATTTTTGGCAAAAACCTTGATTTCTCCCCCTTAGTTGATTCTCCTGTGTTTCCTCTTTTGGTCCTGAATCTTCTGTTTGAGTCTTTGTGACTTCAGGTTAGTATGGTAGTTTTTGAGAGACAGAGGAGATGATTATAGTATAGTATGGTAGTTTTTGAGAGACAGAGGAGATGATTATAGTATTACCAATTAGAGTATTCTGGACTTCATAACATCAGCAGCACAAGACAATTAGAGTATTCTGGACTTCATAACATCAGCAGCACAAGAATATTAGAGTATTCTGGACTTCATAACATCAGCAGCACAAGAATATGAACATCGGCAGCACAAAAATATGTTCTTATCATTCCAGCATATTAGCAAAAACCTCATCATCAGCATAATATTCAGCAAAAGATTTCATCATCAACAGATCTTCAGTAGATCATCAAAAAGAGTTAGAAAGTCAGAATTGAATTTGTTTCCATGGGATTGGCTTGATATCTGGCACATATCCCTACCCCAAAACTTAAATCTGGTCTGCTCGCTGTTAAATAGAGTAGACCCCCTATCATGCTTCGATACAGAGTTTGTTCCACCTTCTTTCCTGTTGGATCTTTATAGATTCTCTCTGTTGTTGGAACAGGTGTTCTAACAACTTTGCTTTCTGTTTGAGTGGGTCCAAAGAGGTCCATATGGAGAAGTTCCATAATTCTTGAAGTGTGAACTCCTGGTGTTCTGTTGTGGCTACTCCTTGTCATTTTGTTTTCAAGACATGCATCATATTTTCTATTTTCATCAATGTCCAGTATTGGAATACCTCGGTATGCTCCCCTTTTTAGTCCCTTTTTCATATCATGAAAATTTATATGCCTCATACGTTGATGCTACAGAAGTGTTTGATTGATAGTGACTTGGTTGCAGGTTAAATGGCTATCCCATGTGTAGCATTTATCCGAGGACCTTTTTCCCATCATGACGCATTCATGTCCTTGGTTGTACACTTTGCAATTTCCTTTTGAGAATTCTACCCTTAGTTCATCTTCACACAACTGACTTATACTGATAAGGTTTGCTTTTAAGCCTTGTACCAAGAAGACTCTTGATAATCTGGGGAGACCATGGACATTTAGTGTTCCGCTAGCAATGATTTGCCCCCTTTCTCCATCTCCAAAGGTTACATGTCCTTCACTTTTGTAATGGATGTCCTCTAGATTGTTTGGGTTTCCGATCATGTGTCTTGAACATCCACTGTCGAAGTACCAAACACTTGTTTTTTTGCTGATTTTTGAAGTATAGGCTGTGACTGGTGTTTGATTTTTTCTGACCCAGACTCTTTGGGCTGATTTTTGTTCTTGCTTTGCCCAGATTCTGTTATGGAGATCATTTTGTCTTTTGTAGCAGTGTGCCTTGATGTGTCCCAATCTGTGACAGTAGTAACATCTGATTCTTCTACGGTGTTGAAAGTGATGTTGTAACACTTCTCTGTTTTCGACTGCAGAATCTTTCCTTGTTGCTAAGTTTGATTGTTCTGCATTTTCAGTTAGTCTTCTTATTTCCTGTAGCAACTTGTCTTCCTCTTTTAGTGATTTCATTAACTTTTCTTGGGTTTCTTTGTGAAGAAGTATTTCATTTTCCTTTTCACTTTTAAGGAAGTGATTTTCTTGCATGAGATTTAAGTTTACTTTGATGATTTCTTCCCACTTGGCGTGCAGCTGTGTATAGGAGTTTAATAGATCTTGCATGTCCTCCTTTGATTCATCATCGCCTTCATGATTTGTGAAAAAGGCCACAAAATTTGTGTTGTTTTCTTCTTCACTATCTGAGTCATCACTCAAGGTTGTTACATATGTTTTGTTCTTCCTCCTTAGGTAATTTGGACATTCTGACTGAATATGTCCATATCTCTTGCACTCATAGCACTGTATTCCATCAAGGTTTGGATTCCCTTTCTTCTTGGAATTGACGGATTGGTTTTGTGCAAATGATGGACTCCCTTGATTATTTGAGAAACTCTTGTTCTTATTTCTGAATTTGTTAAATTTCTTGAGAACTCTGTTGAAGTTTTTTGTCAACAAAGCAATGGATTCTTCCATTTTTTCAGTATCTTCATCTGAGTTGGTGTCTTGTTTTGATTGAAAGGCTATTCCTTTGCCATTAGGCTTTTTGTTTTGCAGCATCTCAAGCTCATATGTTTTAAGGTTTCCCATTAGATCACTTAACTTGCAGGTATTGAGATCTTTGCTTTCTTGAATAGCTGTTACTTTCATCATAAATCTTTCTAGTAATGATCGCAACACCTTTTTTACTAACCTGTTTTCAGGAATGGGTTCTCCTAAGTTATAGGCTTCCCCAGCAATTTCTAGTATTCTTCCATTAAATTGTGTGATATCTTCTTCTTCCTCCATCTTCAGATTTTCAAACTGAGTTTGGACCATTTGTAGTTTTGATTGTTTGACTGTCGAGTTTCCTTCATGATGATCACACAATATATCCCATGCTATTTTTGCTACATTTGTGGCAGCGATTAGTTTGAATGTTTCTTCACTCACGGCTCCGTAGATGGCATTCATAGCTTTTGAGTTATAGTTGAACTCTTTGAGTTCTTCTTCGTTCCAATCAGCTCGACCTTTTGCTTTGTTATTGTCATCAAGGGGATGTTTCCATTCGTTTTCAACAGCCCTCCACACTCTTTCTCCTTGGGCTAATATGTAGATTTTCATTCTAGCTTTCCAATAGGAGTAGTTTGTACTACTTAGGGCTGGTGGTCTGTTGTTTGATAGTCCTTCCCTGTGAAACTCCATTAGGATCCTGCTAATAACTTAAGCAGTTTGGTTCTGATACCAATTGAAAAATGTAATGCGCAGCACACAGAGATGTTAAAACAATAGTTGTAACACAAGAGACTTGATAACGCAGTTTGGGAAAAACCCTATTCTGCGAGGCACTTCTCAGTCTTGAGAATTTGCCTAAATCCACTAAAAGCTTAATATTCAAAGTACATAGTTTTGGGACCAGAAATTACACAATAGATTGATATTCTCCTATCTAATCTATTGTAACCTAAACACATGTACTACTTTCTAGGGGAATTTAGAATCCTCTCAAACTCTCTTATGCCTCACAATATTAGCTAGGGAATCCATCTGGTGTAATGGTGAGAGATCCTTTAAATAGCCAACTAATCTGAACCAAAACAGTATTGGTGTTATTCCTAGTTTGTTTGTGATTTGATTTCTAATCTTGGTGTACTTTTTTTCTGACTCGAATTGGAATTTCTTTTTGCGAACAATTGTGATCAACCTTTTGATTCAACATATATATATATATATATATATATATATATATATATATATATAGAAGTGTATTCCAATGAGGACCAATATATTATAGAGGACTTTGAGGATTAATCATGTATGTTAGATTGAGATATTTGATGGTGTTGATTATTCTTAATTGTTTGTTTATTTTTAGGTTATGCGCATATCTGGTCTTAAATTAATAGGAAAGATGGGTCTTTTTGTCATTGTGGTGGGGTTTTAATTTTGGTAGTCTTAATTACCGAGACTTTTGGTTTCCTTTTCAGTTTTGAATTCAGATTTGATTATACGTTCCTTTTCAGTTCTTGAACCAACCGTAGACCTTCCGTGTATTGGTATTGGCAAAGGTGCTGTTTCGTTTTTCTTTGCGTAGAGGAGCGTTCATGGGTTCACGCCAGTTGTCGTTCGTTGGGTGACGGTCAATGTAGTTTGTTTCTTTGGCGTTGGTGAAGACTCCGATCGCGTGTAAGCGGCGGAGGGGAGGTAGCGGAAGTTACACCGATGGTCGCGTGTTGGCTGACGGACGGTGCAGCGATGGCAGACGTCGGTGGTAGTGGGCGGCGACCTCAGCGTCCTGGTCAGGCTAGGGAGACGGCAATTCGAGGTAGGGTTTTGCAGTTTTGTTGCCTTTTTTTTATGCCGTCGCGTCTAGTGCTGCTTGTTTTTTTATCTGCATGGCTTGCATTTAGGGCGGGGGATGGGGTCACCAGCGTGCGGTAATGTTGTTGATGTTTGTTTTTCGATAAGTTTGGGGGGGGGGGGGGGGGGGTGGGGGGGGGGGGGTT
>NC_044923.1:12811569-12831260 GCF_003576645.1 Ipomoea triloba | reverse complement strand
GGGGGGGGGGGGGGGTGGGTGAGGGGTGAGGGTGGTTGTTGCGTTTTAGGGTTCGTTTTTTTTTGGATTTTCTTTCTTATTGGTGGTGTGTTGTTGTTTGTTTGTTTGTTTAAATAACTTTTTGTGAAGATTCGCTTGCCTTTTTTTTTTATGCATGTATATATTAGCAGTGGTCAGAATATAGAGTTTTTTCCTAGTTATGGAGGTGTGGTTCTTAAATTTCTGGTATTTTTATTTTTTGTGTTCAAATTCTGTCAGTGATGTCTGCGGAGGTCTATGTATTTTGGTGTGGATGTATGCTTTTTTAGGATGTTTGTTGTATATTGTTAAAATTTTATGATTCTATTTTTTTTGTGGACTACATTCGAATTTAGTGATTTAAATTTTTGGGTGCCAATTGGTATTTAATTGTGTGCCAATGTTGGGTTGGTTGTGTGCCTAAGTATAGTGTGAATATTTGTATGCAAATTGATATAAATTGTGTGCCAATGTGTTATATATTGTGAGCTACCGATGTGTAATTAAATTAGCATGAGAGTTTAACATTTGATGCATGTATATAAATAGTTGTGAATTGATGCATGTATATAAATAGTTGTGAAATCATGGAGTTATTTCCTAGTTATGGATGTGTGGGTCTTAAATTTCTTGTAATTTATTTCTTGTGTTAGGCGTTTTCTAAACATATCTTTTTGTGTTTCGAGTTTTTTCCCCTTGTTAAAAGTTTATGGTTTGTTTTTGGACCTTGTTCTACTTTAATTCTGCAAACATATAGGGGGGGTTTCTTGATTCTAATTTTCGAGTGCTAAGTGGCAGTTAATTGTGTGCCTAGGTATAGTGTGAATATTTGTATGCAAGTTGATATAAATTGAATGCCAATGTGTAATATATTACTTGCCACCAATGTTTAGTTGAATTAGCTTGAGGGTTCTACATTCTACTAGTTTTTTTTTTTTTTTTTAATATCTTTAGACTATGTTTTTAAACATTTTTTTACCTATCCAAACTTAGGTGTTAACTAAATTATAAAAATGCTATAAATTGTGTGCCAGTGTGTTATATATTGCGTGCTACCCATGTGTAATTGAATTAGCGTGAGAGTTCGTGTGCGGTTGTTTGTAGTTTTTTTTTTTTTTTAATTTGGTAATGGTTTAATCTATTGGCAATGTTATATTTTGTCATTGTTTAGAAATTGTTGTTACATGAATATTTCAAGACGGTACGTGAGGGGTTCTTGTCCGATTTGACTGAGAATGTGCCACTGGTACCATCTCTCCAGCCAATATAGTCTCCAGGTTATCTTCTTTGCAGAGGATGACGGTTTTCAGGGTATTTAGTATTTCAGATGATAGCAAGTTCGTTAACATGCTCCTGTCCCAACCAAAGGATGGGATCCAACAATCTGCAACTGATGCATATAATTCCGGAAGAGGTAAAATTGTTCTGCACTCCTCTGTTAGAGGGCGATGTCCGAGCCATGCATCAAGCCAAAGTTTAGTCTTCCTCTCATTTCTAACCATCATTCTAGTTCGAATTGTAAAGATTGGGAGCGATTCTACTATTCCCTTCCATGCGTTAGACATTTTGGGTTTTTTTCCTCCAAGTAGCAGGGTCGCCACATTGGTCCATATACTTAGCCTTCATGATCTTTATCTAGAGGCAATCCTCCTCTCTCAGAATTCTCCATCCCAGTTTTCACAGAAAGCTTTATAAATTGCCTCGAGTTTATGAAGACCAAGGCCGCCTTCCTGGTTGGTTTTGGTGATTAAGTCCCAGGCTACCAGATGGCACTTTCTCTCATTAGTGGACAAACCCCATAGGAAGTCCCGAATAATTCTTTCAATTCTCTGAATTACCCCACTTAGTAGGGACGTAGTTTGCATAGTATAAAAAGGGATAGTGGACAACACGGACTTCGCAAGTATGTGCCTGCCAACAAGAGAAAGAGTTTCATTTTTCCGCACCCTGAAAAATCTTATCAGTTTTCACAAACCTAATATTCTTTGTCTTCTCGCATGGTCTACCCATTTTTTTAATAATGTATCATGTTTTGATTGCTAAATAAAAAAATACATTATAATTTTTATTTATTCATTTTATTTTCTAATAAAATCTAAACACTTAATTAAGGTTATACTCTATAAAATACATGGAAAAACGACACTTTTGGCCCCTGAATTGTTTAGTATTGAAAATTTGGCCGCTATCAATTAATTTGAACAAACATAGTCCTTCAATTGTTCATAATGTGACTCATTTAGTCCTTGATGCTATATAATTAAAAATTTTATTAATAAAATTCTATTTTATAAGGTTATAATTGTCAATTACTCTCCACCATTAAACTCCCTCCTCCCTCATTAACGTACTCCATCTGTGTTCTAATCTTAAATATGTAAACTCAGTGAGATTCAAGAATAACTCAGGGATGGAGTCGTTGGGGAGGTTATTGATGATATTAAGGACGAGCGCGGTGAGGTTCATGAACTCTGTCAGAAATTCCGGCAGGTTTCTGTCAAATAAGTTCAAAGACAAGTCATCCAAACTCTCTAGATGTGAGCACAAGGAGAAGGAATCCAACGAGATAAAATCCCCGAAGTTGTTATTGGCAAGCTTGAGAGCACGAATGGTAGAAATCCAACAACGGTTCACCAGAAAGTGGCCTGAGAGGTCGAAGCTAGAGAAGTCAATAGAGACGACAACTTGAATCCGAGCAACACAGGTAATGGCTGTCCAATTACACAACGCGTCGAGAGCCGAATCCACCCCAAGTCATTGATTTGAACAGTGGAATCGACGAGTTGACTGGTCTTGACTCGAAGCAAAATAGCTGCATTGTGGTTCAAAGACCTTACCCATGGAAAAAACTAGGAAAAACATTTTAAAAAAAACACCAACTTTGAAAAACCCATGAGAACAAATGGAATTGTGTTGGGTTATCTTTGAAAGAAGAGAAATGTTAATTAGAGTAAATTAATTGATAATATCAACGTAAAAAATTGAAATTAGACATGAAAGGCGAAAATAGCGAGTGGGAGGAGAACAATAATATGAATGAACAGGTTCGCATCTTCAAATTTCATGTACATAGAAATTGTCTAAGAGTTCCTTTCAAAAAAAAGTTGTCTGAGAGTAATGAAATTATTGATATTCACTGTTGATGAGTTAGGATTGTTACATATAAATTGTTTGATGAAGATGACGTTAAAACTTAAAAAGAGGGAAGGAAGTTTAATGGTGTAGAGTAATTGAAAATTATAACCTTATAAAATAAAATTTTATTAACAAAATTTTTAATTATATAGCATCAAGGACTAAATGTGTCACACTATGAACAATTGAAGGATTATATTTGTTCAAATTAATTGACAGGGACCAAATTTTCAATAATAAAGCAATTCTAGGACCAAAAGCGTAGTTTTCTCATTTTACATTTTTCAATAAAAAATGGGGAAAAGGGCCAAATAATCCCTTAAACATTACTTGAAAAGTCAATTAGACCCCTAAACATTTAAAAACTGCAATTAGATCCTTTAACATGTTAAATTGGGGGAAGAAAAACCAAAAACTAGTAAATTGCAAGTCATTTACTATTTCGGTGAAAATTCGACAATCGAAGGCGGTTACCCCGACAGAAGGCGACCAACTGGTTGCCTTTTGCCATGCAAGGCGACCAATTTGGTCACCTTACATGAAGGACGGCGCGACCACTGGTCGACTTTCATGGGAAAGCGACCACTGGTCGACTTTCATGGTTGTCTTCCGCCGGGGTATGGCGACCGACGACGGAAGATCCGTCGCTGGATTTTTACCGGAATATTAAATGACATGTAATTGCAGGTCATTTATCGGTTTTTGTCTTCTTTGTCCCAATTTAATATGTTAAAGGGCCTAATTGTACTTTTAAATGTTTAGAAGCCTAATTAATTTTTTAGATAATGTTTTGGGGCTTATTTCGTAAATTTTACTGTAGACCGCGGTCCACAATGGATTGTGTACCGAGCGCGGCATCAAAACGACGTCGTTTTGATTAATAATGAAAACATACGGATGAAACGGTCTCCGTTCCGCACAAGTGCAGTTTCTTTTCAACACACCTGAAGTATCAGTTCTACACAACTGTAGTATCAGTCATGACCATGGTCGACGATATAACAACTTGACTTATTTGACCAATTTCTCATAAAAAAATGGAGTTTATTATTGAAATGGTTCCTCGACTATTACGGAATTACTAATTTGGTCCTCAACAATTTTTCGTGCCCAATTAAGTCCCTCGACATTGAAAATTTTAACCAATTTGGTCCTCCGTTTATTTTGCTGTTAAAATCGGGGACTAAATTGATAATTTTGCTATAGTCAAGGGACCAAATTGGTAATTTTGCTATAGTCAAGGGACCATTTCAATGAAAAATTAATTACCAATTTGGTTTCTTGACTATTGCAAAATTATCAATTTGGTCCCTTGACTATAGCAAAATTACCAATTTGGTCCCGATTTTAACAGCAAAATAAACAGAGGACCAAATTAGTTAAAATATTCAAAGTGGAGGGACTTAATTGGGCACAAAAAATTGTTGATGACCAAATTGGTAATTTTGCTATTGTCGAGGGACCATCTCGATAATAAATTCAAAAAAATGTATATAAATTTTGTGATTATGTCCCAACGATTCTCAGCCCAACATTTGATCACTCGCACCCAAAATCTTGGAAGCCATCCATGGATTACATTTTTTATCCATTCTTGTATCTTGCCCTCTTCTTGCCCTTGTACCTAATCTCCAAACACTTTCACCGGAAATTCAAGAACCATCCACCGGCGCCGTTCCTCACTCTCCCCCTCCTCGGTCATCTGTACCTCTTTAAGAAACCTCTCCACCAAGCCTTAACCAATATCTCCAACCGCTATGGCCCCGTCCTCCTCCTCGAGTTCGGCTCCCGGAAAGTCCTGTTGGTCTCCTCCCCTTCCGCGGCGGAGGAGTGTCTGTCGAAGCACGACGTCGTTTTCGCAAACCGGCCACGTCTGATGGTCGGAAAGTACCTAGGCTGCAACTACACTACCGTAGCGTGGACCTCCTACAACGACCACTGGCGGAACCTCCGCAGAATCGCCGCCATCGAAATCCTGTCCACCCACCGCCTCCAGATGCTCCACGACATCCGCGCGGACGAGGTGAAGTACATGATAAGAAAGCTAGATTCGTCCTCCAAAGCAGGAGCTCCAGTTGAAATGAAGAGCGTGTTTTTCGAGCTGATGTTGAACCTGATGATGAGGATGATCGCCGGGAAACGGTATTTCGGCGAGAACGTGGAGGATCTGAAAGAGGCAAACCGGTTCAGGGAGATCCTCACAGAGATTGTACTCATCAGTGGGGCAACCAACATGGGAGACTTTGTGCCGTGGTTGAAGAAGGTGTTCTGGAGCATGGAGAAGAAGAGGTTTGTGAAGGTGCAACGGAATAGAGACGCTTTTATGCAGGACTTGATCGAAGACTGCCGGAAACAAATGGCAGAAAACATCAGTACTGAGGATTCCACGGAGCCTGCAGGGAAGAAGAAATCATTTGTTCAAGTGCTGCTCACACTCCAAGAAAATGAACCTGAATATTATCAGGATGAAATTATCAGAGGCCTCATGTCGGTGAGTTATAACAGGAGTATCTTATCTCATCTCTAATGTTTAAATCCCTATTTTCAATATAGTCTCTGCTATGTACTGGAGGCGCTATTTTTGTACATATACATATTTAGATTTGCAAGTTAATATTAATGGCTGTTAGCTGATGATTAACTGTTTTATGATTAGTTAATAACATTAGCTGATTGTAAAAAGTTATTTGATAGGTTAGCTGTTAGTTGATAGTTGTTTGGTATAATTTCTTTTTTCTCAAAAAGCAAATTGAAAAGACGCTTTGAGTAGCCTTTTCAATTTTAGTATTTTGGAGTTACAAAAAACTTATTAACCAAACAACTAATAGTGGTCAAATAAGCCAAAATTGACTGATTGGCTGATTATTTACCAAACAGGGCCATTATCTAGGATCTTCCAACTATAAATATAGTGTTTTTGTATCATTTAATCTTCAAACTTTTAAATGGATCACTAGTAGTCCTTTAATTTTTAAATTGTTATCATGGTTCAAGTTAACCACCAATCATCTTTAAAATATTAAATTTTAACTAGTCCTGGTCCTTCTGGAGGACCTCAGAAATTAACTAGTTAAATTAGAGCACGATGATAACAATTTAAAATCAGAAAATTATATATAGTCAATCTAAAAGTTTAACACTAAACGTGTCAAAACTATTGTACTCGAATGACCCATATGACATTAACTCTTATATTTGCATATAAGTATCTTATCGCAAGACACTCAATGCAGGTTATGTTAGGAGCAGGAACAGAGACATCCTCCGGTACAATGGAGTGGGGGCTATCACTTCTGCTAAATCACCCACAAATCTTGAAGGCGGCACAAAAGGAGATCGATGATTTGACCGGACAGAAGCGATTAATCCAGGAATCAGATTTGGGTAACCTGCCCTACCTGCACTGCGTACTGAACGAAATAATGAGAATGTGCCCAGGCGCCCCTCTGTTAATCCCACACGAGTCCTCAGAGGAGTGCACCGTCGGCGGCTACCGTATCCCCGCCGGCACAATGCTGATGATCAACTTGTATTCTATCCAAAGAGACCCCAAGTACTGGGATGAACCGGAGAAATTCAAGCCGGAGAGATTTGAAGGGTTTGCCGGAGTAAGAGATGGATTCAAGATGATGCCTTTTGGATCTGGAAGGAGAAGCTGCCCCGGCGAAGGACTGGCGTTGCGTATGGTTGGGCTGTCATTGGGATCATTGATCCAATGCTTTGATTGGGAAAGAATTGGCAGTGAAATGGTGGATATGACCCAAGGAATTGGAATAACTATGCCCAAAGCGTCGCCGTTGACGGCTAACTGCAAGACGCGACCTTTCGTCGCCCATCTGCTTTCTCAGACTGAAGTCTAGAACATCTAAAAACATGGCGGCTCGGTTCACACGTCTTTTGCTAAGACGAGGGACCACAGCGGCTAAATCGTTATTTATCGGAAGACTGCTGGAGATATTTTCTCTAATATATTACTATGTTTTAGTTTTGAAGAAGGATCTATTTTTCTCTGTTTCTTTTTCTTCATATGTACTTGTAAAAATATATTCCTTTCGTCCCATTTTATGTGTCTGGTTCGGTTAACGAGCCTTGATGAGAGTTATTTTTAATCCAGTTTTTAACAATATTAAGTTTAGTATTAATATACAAAATCTATATATTTAGAAATTACACTAAAAGTACTATTAAACACAAAAAATCAAATTTAAAAATAAATAAAAATACTAAAGAAAATAAATAAAGAAAAAAGAGTTGATTTCACCAGTAAATAGTAAGTACAACAGATAAAATGAGATAGAGGGAGTAGTTAATAATCCATCAAGAAAAATGTGGACAAAAATTGAACTATGCTCTCATGGAAGAGTGAGAGACTAACACTGAAATCCCTCTCTTTTTTTGGGAAAAAAAATATTACATTGATCAAATTGTCAACAATGTATAGGGCTAATTGAGTATAAAAACCTACTTGGTAAATTAATTGTTGTCAATAGCTAATTACATAGAATATGACTTTCTGAAAAAATCGATTGAGCAACTTTTTTAATTTTAATGTTTTGAAGTAATAAACTGTTGCTTTCAAAAAAAAAAAGAAGAAAGTAATAAATTGTTAGTAAAGACTAATTAATTAAAAACTCATATTGATTGTTTAACCAATGCCAAACAATTAATAGTGGTCAAACAAATTTAAATTGACTGATAGACTAATTGTTTTACCAATATGTCAAAGACCTTGTGGTCAAGCGCTCACAGGTTCGATTTCGTTGTCCACTGCACACCACTTCATTAGTATTAAACTAAGCCATAAGAACTTCCTGTTCTGGAGGACTCAAGTTGTTCCCTTCCTCCTTAGTCACGATTTAATGGGTTTTATCGATGGCACCTACCCTTATCCGTCTTTCACCCTCCCTGTCGTCAGCAATGATGCACAACCAGAGCCCAATCCGGCCTATGCTGCATGGCGCTGACAAGACCAAGCTTTTCTCTCCATGCTTGTGTCCTCTCTTTTTGATGAAGTAATGCTGTTGGCGGTGGGGCGTCGCACCAGCAAGGCGCTATGGGATTCTGTCACATAGTCCCTCGCACCGTCTTCTCGTGCTCGGACTCTCAACCTTCTCGGCCAGCTCCAAAGGGGTGGCTGGCGGTTCGCTCGTGGAGGGAAGTAGCGCGGTGTTGGTGGCGCGAACCCATGTGGTGGTCGTTCGCATGCAGGTCACGGTGGTCGCGGTCGTGGTGGTTCCGGTGGTGGTGGCGGTGGGATTGTTTGTCAAATTTGTGGCCGCAATGGTTACTCTACTACTGGGTGTTACAATCATTTTGATTCTGCTCCTTGAGCTAATTTGACCTATCAAGATAGCAATTCGAGTGTGAATGACTCTCAGTTGTGGATCCCTGACACTGGAGAAACTAATCATGTGACTCCGAATATTGCTACATTTTCTGCCTCTGAGGAGTATGTTGGTACTGACACACTACGTGTTTGGTGATGGTATGGGTTTACCTATTAGTCATGTTAGCCATGTTTCCTTTAATTCCCATCTCAGTCTTTTAGATTGTCTAATATTCTTCGTGTTCCGTCACTATCTACTTCTCTTTTGTCTGTTCAAAAGTTTACAACATACAATAATGTGTTATTTGAGTTTCACCCATCTTTTTTTGTTGTGAAGGATATCAACACCAAGGAAACCCTTCTACGAGGCAATAGTTCTGGACGCCTCTATACTCTACCTATTTCAAGCTCTAGTTCATCTCCTCCAGCGTTTCTTTAGACTCGTACCTCTACTTCACTTGGCACAATTGTTTGGGTCATCCTCACCATCGTGCTTTTAGTATTATTTTATAGGTTTGTTCAGTTAGTGGGTCTAAAAGTACTATTCGTTGTAATTCGAGTTTGTGTAGTGATTGTCTATTAGGCAAGTCTGCGCATTTTCCTTTATCTCATGTTGATTCCTCTTGTTCGAATGTCTTAGATTTGATATATACTGATATTTGGGGCTCAGGTCATGTGTTATCACCTGATGGTTATCGATATTTTGTAATCTTTGTAGATGATCATTCTCGCTATACTTGGTACTATCCTATGAAGCAAAAATCTAAACTCTATTCTATTTTCAATAGGTTTCATGTCATGGTTAAGTGGTCTTTTAATCACAAAGTAAAGTCTGTTCAATTTGATTTAGGGGCTGAATATAAAAAGCTGCATTCCACTCTTGTTCAATTAGGAATTTTTCATAGACAATCGTGTGCTTATACCCACAAACAAAATGGGCATGTTGAAAGAAAACACAAACACATTGTTGAGACTGGCTTGACTCTTTTGGTTCATGCATCTGTTCCTTCTAGGTTTTGGGGCTTTGCCTTTGAGACTACTATTTATTTGATTAATCATATGCCTTCTCCTACGTTAAATAACTTCAGTTTTCATTTACTTCTTCACAAGTCCCCTCCGTCTTATTCTTTTGATTAATCATATGCCTTCTCTTACGAAAGGTTGATGGTACCATTGAGAGGCACAAGGCCAGGTTAGTGGCAAAAGGATTTAATCAGGTTCTAGACAGGACTTCTTTGACACTTTCAATCTAGTGGTTAAACCAACTACAGTCAGGTTACTTCTTTTTTTAGCTATATCCTTTGGTTGGGTCATTAGGCAACTTGATGATCATAATGCCTTCTTAAATGGGAACCTATCTAAAACTGTCTACATGCGCCAGCCACCTGGTTATACTGATTCGCAATACCTTGATCATGTTTGTTTATTGAAATGATTTTTGTATGGATTAAAGCAGGCTTGTAACACCCCGTAAATTCGTTCAAGCCTTGAGACCGGTAATTATTTCCACCGGGTAACTTATTTGATTTAATTGGGCTTAATCTTCCTAATTGATATATATATCTATTTCTTATTCCGGAATTAATTATTTTATTCCAAAGGCCTAATTCTTGATTTAATTCTTGTAAGGGATTTATTTAAATTAGATCCTTACAATTCTGATAAGTAAGAGCATTTTCTTTATAATGGCCCAATGTATTTATTCTTGAAGGATTAATTTCCTACTAACTAGTAGTATAATAAATAATGTGAGACCATTCTTATAAGGGCCCATTATTTAATGTCTTTACCCTAGTATGATACATACATGATATATGTAATGATCTTTCCTTACTAATATAAAAGTCTTGTACTTACAACCCTATTCCTCTTTTTCATTCTCCTGCAAATATATTTCATCCTATTCCTTTCACCTCTAAAGAACCCTAAGCAAATCCTACACTTTCTTCTTCAAGATCCAAGATCAAGTTTGCTCTTTTAGGATTGATAATGCTTGGGTAAGTGTTTATCTTTAGGAATATATCTTGCATCATGTTATTTTCATAATCTTTATATAAGTTCTTATGTTGTTCTTTTGGGGATCTTTTTGGGAAAAAGATGACCAAGGTGGAGGTGAAGCTTTGTAAGGAGTTTTGAGGGTTCTTGGTTGAAGTGTGCTCCAAAGAGGTAACCATCATTTCCACTAAAACCTATTTTTACACTCTTAATCTATGATAATATTTGGTGTATTGGAATCCTGTGAAATTCTTTGCTGCTTAGCCTATTTTTGTTGTCTGTGAGTTATCTTGATGGATTTATGAACTTGTGTTCTTGATCCTTTGCATATTGATGTTTATGAACATTTGTTGGTATGGATTCCATGTTTATTTGGCTTCTGGGAGATGTAATATGAACAATCTGATCTTATTTTTCTATTCTGGAATGAACTTTGCGTATTCTGTCTGATCTGGTTTGGGAGGGGTTGGATCACACTTACGGAGGACCCTAACAGTATAATGTGTCCACAATAAGAGCACTACGAGAAGAAAAAAAGAGTTCGCCGGAGAAGACGAAGAATTCGCCGGAGAAGAAGAAGGTTTCGCCGGAGAAGAAGAAATAGGGGTGAAATGACTAAAATACCCTCGCTATTTTAACTTTTAAAATTTTTCGGCGAAATTTGGCCGGAGTGACCAAAATTGATAGAAATTGAATAGTCATGGTATGCAATTAACAGTTTTGAAAGTCGTGGACTGCAATTAACAGGACCTCTATAGTCAGTCGACCAAAATGGCAATTTGCTCAAACATAAATGTGCAACTCAACTATCAGCTTAGACTTTTAATTGAGATAAACCACATGCTTCAATTATTAACAAATGGGACCAACCATTTCACTTCTTTAGTAGCAACAACAGCTTGGAGTAGCAACACCTTGGACTTCAACATCAATGGTAATAACAAAAGCACCTTGGACTACTTCAACATTAGCATTAGTAGCACATTGAAATTCAATATTAGCAATAGTAGCATCACTAGCACTAGCATCTTAGACATCAACAATAACATCTTCCATAGTAGTAGCAGCATCTTGGATTTCAACCACTGCTGAAAATCTTCAATTTTCCAACCATTTTTCCGACCTCCTATAAAAATGGTCGAAAAAAGTGACATTTTTTCGACAATGAGTTGGGTTGGACGGACCATGGTCCACAATGCATTGTAGATCATGGTCATGGCTGATACTGCAATTTTGTTGAATGGATACTGCAGTTGTGTTGAAAAGATACTGCAGTTGCGCGGAACAGAGGCCATTCATCCGTTCAACACAACTGCAGTATCCGTTCAACACAAATGCAATTCCCAAACGGATGAAACGACTTATGTTTCGAGCAACTGCAATTCCCTTTAAACACAACTGCAGTATCCGTTCAACACAACTGCAATATCAGCCATGACCCATGGTCCACGGTATAAGGATTGGGGTTGGATGGAAAATGGTCAAAATTCCAAATAGAGGTGATCGAAAAACCATTTTGGTCATATGAAATTATTTAAATTAGAATTTTTTCCGACCACCAATAGTGGTCGGAAATAATTTTCTATATATATAAAGCTTTATGTTAGGGTGCACAGAATACAGACTTCAACCATCATTTGCGCCCATTACCTCTCCCACTCCTCACCTCAAACTCTCTATGTGTCTCAACGATTCCATGACTCCACCCAGTTATCATCTCACTTTCCCACCTGCTTCTCACTTCTTCACTGGTCTACCTTGACAATCGGATCTACGCTGTTGTCAATCACTCCGTCACCGGACGCCATCGTTATGTATTCTGTCGCCAATATATCAATGTATTGTTCTTATTTTATTTGTCTTTGGTAGTTATTTTTGTGTCAATAAGAAAATAGTTTGTTTATGGTGTGTAATAAAAATGTTTTGGTTCAGAGATTTCTGTGTTTGTTTCTTTATGCTTCATGAACTTATTAGTATGTATCTTTATTGTCCATGATTTTGTTGGAAGAACTTTCTAGTTGAACATACTGATTTAGAGTTACGTTTAATTTCTTGGAAGGGAATTATATTTTGTGTTTCAAATTTTCCCTAAAATCTAATCACATTTCGGGTTTGTATCCTTATTTATCTTGAATAAAATGTGGCATTCTGGCTTAATAGCAGTATGTTACCATAGGGAAAATGGGGCTTCATGCTTGATCTTTTAGAAAGTAAGAGAAACTATCAAAATGGTGATGCTATTAACCTGTTGTGACCTTCAATTTCCAGGCAAATCATACGGTGCAATAAGATGAAGAGTTGAAGCTTCCAAGACATTACCTTGTTTCTCTCCCAAAAATTGACAAAGCTTCTGGTAAGTATCAAATGCATAATGACATTTGTACTTTTGCCAACATGTTCGCTATCTGTTCATAGTATTACTAGGCTAGTAAGCAAGTCTTGTCTCTTAGTACATATTTTTACTTTTTATTTGTCTCTGGTTACTATTGTAAAATCATGATAAAAATTTGAACTTTCTAATGAGAGATAACTAACCGGTTTGCCAATCTTTAAATATCTTGTTATTTCTAATGATATATCAAGAGCTAGACCATACATGCTTATAAGTTATAAGATAATGCAGACCTTTTTACATTAATATTTTGCGTGATTTGGATGATGAAACCACTGTTCTTCGCAAGCAAGTTAAACAACTTAAAAATGTAATTAGTTTTCTTTTTCATTCTAAATTATGTAATTTGATTTCCATAATATTTTTGTGTGTTTTATTTGTTTTGATATTACACTATTTATGAAGTGAAATGACTTTTGGTTGTATACTTAAATGTTTATGTAAGATTAGCATAATAGATCCTTCTATTCAAATTGGTGATCTTAAGATTAATTAAGTAAGATGTCAGATTAAATCAGATCCTTAGAAGTTTGTTAGGCATTGATGTTGCAATTAAACGAATAAAAACGAGTTGCTTCACTCTACGATCATCAGAGCAAGAGAGATTGATGATCTTTCTTCAACTAAACATAAAACCAGCCCCACCCCCTCCCCTTCCTCCCCTTCTTCCCCTTCATCTCCTTTTCTTTTCATTCGTACATTTATGATAAACTTATTCCTGAGTTTCAGCTAGAGTCTTTGCATTAACTTTGCTAAACAAATTAAAGGATGATTAGATCCACAATTGTTATTTCTTTTAAGATCTTATTTATTTTTTCATTTGTCACTTATTCTAGTTTATCTTCATAATCTTCTTGTTTCTAGACTATAGAGTTCTGGAGGGAAGCTGATATTACGTCAAAGCTTCATCACCCACATGTGGTGGCATTTTACGGTGTATTCCAAGATGGAATAAGATGGAACCCTTGCTACTATTACTGAGTATTATGGTGGATGGTTCTACAAGCATGTTCCACTTTGCAAAGATAGGTACTATATATTTCATCTGCTTGATGTCATTCTTTAACATTTTCTACTTTCCCTCAACTCCACTTTTTCATTATGTTCTTGATTCTTGATTTTTTTGATACTTAATAAACTACTACAGGATTCCCTCAACTTTTCATAGTGTTGCTGATGACTTTAGAGATGATTGTAGTTGTTGGCTGGTTCCCATCTATGAATCGAATTATAGTTCTTGATGGTATTCAAATTGTTCTATTTTCACACTGGAAGTGCTTGGCAATTTTCTTTCATGTGAAATAGTTAAAAAATTCCATTAGTGTAGTCTTGATGCTAGTTGTCACATGCAGTTTTGGTCACTGAAGCCAACTGAAAAGGTCTCCAAATAATTATGTTCACTCTGTTAGTTGTGTCATTGAAGTTAGAATTGAAAACCTTGTTATATGTCTTGGAGCACTTAGAATAAGATAACATCAATATATATCCATAGATTGTGTTTCAATATGATCTTTCTAGAATTTCAGATTAAGTTTATATAATCATGGGAATGTTGATGCAAGATCCAGGAAATCTTGCCACGCTGCTTAGATCAGCATTGGCATTTAGATGGGTAATGAAATTCGACTATTTCCATTTTTGTTGCTTGTTGCTCTACTGCCATTTCCACCAGTATGCCAATACTCATTTGGTTAATTTTTCCTGGGTTTTTGCAGTTTTGTAGTCTCTTCCAGCAATGAGCAACCTGAATTTTTGCGTCAATTTGGAATGAATCTTCTTCTAATTCTAATTCAGGTTAGTTGTTCACTTTAAAGCCTAAACTTGAAAGCCTTAATTTTGGTTGTGGGTATATATATTTTCTTTGTGTGCTACCAATTGATGTTTATATGCACTGATCATTTACTTCTGTTGATTGGTGTCCATCTTTAGTTTTCCTAGTTCTTCTCCTTGTATTCCTAGTTACTTGTGCTTCTACCCAATGTTCTTGAAGTTTATGAATAATGAATTTGAGAACCTGTTAAGTGCTTACACTATATATTTTCCTAAGTTTATGAATAATGAATTTGTAGATGTCTTAAATATGTCTATGATCAATTAGGACAATTGGTGGATATCCGGGAGGTAATGCACCTTTCTATGATCAGTTTATTTGTGATGAAAATTGTGAAGATTTGCATAAAATGTGAGGTGCAATATGCTATAAGCATGCACATGTCTATTATTTTTGTTTTATATGTTTTTCTAATTTGATATTAGAATGCCCTGTAGTAACATTTTGCTTATAGTATATTATAGAAAAATTCCAAATAAAGTGGCTCACATATGGTTAGTTATATATCGGGTAGGTTTCAATTTTATAGTGTCATAGTATGCGAAATGTTTTTCTTTATAGTCATAGCTAGAACCTTTCAATGATTAGTGTATGCTAGCTTAGAGAGTGAAGTGCCTTGTTGATTGAAATTCTTTTAAATTTGCTTTGCCATTCCTCTTTGCAATTTCTTAGTTATGCGTGGTATTGCAAGTTGCTCTAAATTGTAGAATGACTTTCCAATCGACTGAGATAGGCACTTATAAATGCATTTTTAGGTGGAACTCCATCTGGCAAGTTAACTTGTACTGAAGGCTGGGAGGGATTTTGACTTATTTTAAATTTTCAATTGTATATCGATGAATTCTCTATAAAGGAATGAAATGTGTATATGTTTTTCAGCAGATACCTAAACTTATCAAATAGTGACATTTTAATTTTTTTTCCATTTTACTTCAGAGGGTACCCTCAGTAGTGAAATGATTTTTTTTAATGGATGGTGGTCGGAAACCAAGAACATTGCTTGACTTGGATCTTCCGACCGCCAGTGGTCGAAAAATTCGAAATCCACCAATCGTTTTTGGTGATCGTTTTTTCCGACAACTTTAGAATATTGGACGCTATTTCGACCACTTTGTTTGGTGGTCAGAAATAGCTAGCTACAATGATTTTTCCGAATACCTAAAGTGGTCGGAACATGGGTTTCCGGCCGGATTTAGGCCATTTCTGACCACTTTCAGGTGGTCGGAAATTGCTTAATTTCCAGCAATGAGCACCACTTTGCCTCCATTGAGAAAGTGTAATAAATGAAAATGATTTATATAGAAAAGAGAATGAGATAGTGTATAATATAATAAATGAGCTTGTTATGAGATGCCTCCATTTCTGTGTCATGTATCTTTTTGCATCTAGTCTTGTTATGACCACCTTAGCTTAGCACCCATAGCAAACTCTTTTTCAACAGGATATCTCTTCATAATAATAAGCTTTTTTGGTTTAGTTGGTTGCACTTCATACCTATTACCTAGTATAGGTGGCAGTGGAGGAGTTTGGTCAGTTGTTGTCTATAAATCTGAGAAACTAATTGACATTATTGCTAGTTCATAGCTTTTAAGATAAGCCTCCACACTAGAACAATGGTAAACATAATCTTCATATACATTGCCTTTTGTTCTAATTGTTACAATGACATGATTAAAAGAGAATTTCACTGATTGACATTATTGCTAGTTCATAGCTCTTAAGATAAGCCTCCACACTAGAACAATGGTTGTTCTAATTGTTACAATGACATGATTAAATGAGAATTTCACTGAGATCCCACCTTCTACAAGAACAATGTCGTTGATTTAAATTCACCTTATGGGTGTTCACATTGCCAAAAATGTCTTTAACTTGTTAGTTCTCCTCATTTGCTTTGTATATATGCGCTATCAAATTGCCATTTTTTCCTTGTTTTGTTCAAGAATCTTTATTATTCTAAAGCATATGGATTCTCAAGCTCTCACACATTGTTAGGCTATCAGCATCCTTGCAATCTTCTCTAACTTTAAAAATGTCATATTACTAAATTTGTAATTATTCACTATTCACTCTTCCATGCAATTCTCTCTCTTTCAAAAGTGGTTCCACTTTCATATCATCTTATTAAAAAAATTTATTTCTATCAATAAAATACTAATAATAATTAAATTAAAATAATAAAAAAAAAATGCAAAAGTGGCTGTTGAATGGTATGTCAGAATTGGAACACACGTAATTAAAAAAAAAATGCCAACTAGGCTTTGCAATTGTCAAAATAAGGGTGTGAATATCCTTATTATGTACTTATCACTTGCATGGCAAATTGAGTTGTTAAATGACTCGCACAAGTCAAAGACCTTGTGATAGCGGCACCACAAGTGGCACGCGGTTGCGCACCTACATGGGAGAAAAAAAAAAATGACTCGCACAAATTGTACAAGTATTCCTTCCAAGTTCCAAATGCCTTTGAAATTGACTTCCTATAGATGATTTGCAAGCAGCCCAAAAACTTTGTTTCATGAGTTATCATATCCATTGTTGCTAAGATTAGCATAGAGATGGCATTACACAAAGCCTGTGTTCTACGCCTAGGAATACCTCTTCAAAAGCAAGTACTAATCCCTTTGGTTTATTAGAAATTGGATTCTAATAAATCTTAAGATCATCATCTAATAACTCAAGAAACCACTTCCAAGTTTCTTTCAACTCCCCTTCTTCAACCATAGCATAGCAATTGGATACCTGTTATTAGGATCTACTCCATCTGCACTTAACAACTGCCCTCTTTTCTATCTTCCCTTTAAATGGCATTCATCTACACCAATTAAGGGCCTATATCCATTTAAAAAAACCTGATTTACATGTACAATAATAGATATACAATCTTGGAAAACTGCTCTTATCAATCAATGAATCAATATTGTTCATCTTTCAACTTCACCATATATATAACCAGGACAATTTTGCCATTCAACTGCCCACATAAATTCTTTGGTATCTTTAAAAAACACCCCTTCTAAAATTTTAAAATCCTCCATAAATTTTGATTCATTGAAAACTAGAACAAATTTGGACCCTTCTTTTCCCTCAAAATTTACTAATGCTCCTTAAATCTTCTCAATCAACACACTCAACTTCATTTAACTGAGCAATTGAAATGCCAAATTCTTCCACCACATTGGTAGTTGTTGTATCAGCAACATTAAAGTTAACATCATAACCAGAAAATTGAGAATCCTCAAATTCACCATCCACTATACTTTATTGCTCATTCTCATTCCCAGAATTAGTCATCCCCTTCACCCTCTTCACCACTATGACCTGCATTTCAATCAGTTAATCCTCCACTGTACTTGTAGATATAGTATACACACATATCTTCTTCTTTTTTTTTTTTTGGTTAGACCACAAAGTGTTCTAAGTAAGCCCTAACTGTAGGAGGAACTTTTAAGCCCATACCATACTTAAGTAAGCCCTAACTGTAGGAGGAACTTTTAAGCCCATACCATACTTAGACTAATCCCTATTCGCACCAGACCATCTCAATTAAGACAAAGTGCTGACCAGATTGGTTTTACCATACAAGGGATTTGAACTCCCGAGTACACAGGCACGCCACCAAGCTGGACACATATATCTTAATTATAGAACAAAAAGTTCCAAGAGAATGTCAAATTTCACAACATATTTATATGCACAAACTAATAATATCTAGAGAGCACACTGAATAGAAGAAGCAGAAAATCAAACAAAGGACACTGCATTCTCACATCAAATGGTACAGAGGATGATGTCTAGTCATTTATACAATGGGTTTCCCTACTGAAACTCTTCAGTCTTCAAACCCAACCACACCAACCTACACATAAATTAAAACACACCAACTTCATAATTCACAAGGTTCAGGCACATTACCATCCTATTCTGTTAAAGATTCAGTCGAACTAGATGGAGTGATGTCATCATCCTTCTTTGCTGCAGCTGCCTCGACCTGCTTGTATGCCTTGGAGATTTCTTCCACGGGAACCAAGGGCACATAGTAGAAGATATCATAGCCCTTTGCTTTCATAGCTTTAACCAACTCGTTATACTTCTCGGACCAGTGAGCAGCTGTCGGAGTAGCTATCTCTGCTATGCTATGCAAGGCAGGGGAAAGGTTTATATGGAACCATAACACTGCAAACTGACTCACTCCAAATTGCTTGGACATTGTACTGGCATGGTAGATAGCTGCACGTGGACCAGCAACTTTAGCTTCCTGTATCAAATCTTGAGCCACATGAGATGCCTTTTGCACTACAATATGGGCTTGACTAACAAGTTTCTTTGCCATAGGTGGTGCATGTTCATCAAACTTCTCAATTGCTTCATCCACCTAGCGCCAAAACATATTATGTAAAATGCACAAGACGACAAATTTGCAGATATGGAAAGCCCACATCATGAAGAACATAAACACAAAAGCAGTAAAAATGTAAGGGCAAATATTCAAGAGTGCGTATTTATTAAACAAGAGGAAATTGGCACAGGTCGCTTATTTTATCAGGTTGAACTCAAACACAAAAAATGTTAATTCAACTAGTCAGCCCTACAAGAAGCTCATGCAATCTCTATCACAAAGAGAGTAAACCAGGGGTAACCCCGGCAAGACGGCAAGAGATCCACAGTTGTAACCACAAGGTCATGAGTCTCTTTGCCCCCTTGTTTGAGCCATTCAGCTATTTGTCAGCTAGGGTCACTAAGGCTCACTAAGGCCCAGCAGGATTTACCTACACCCCCGAAAGTGTTGTGGGATTTCCCTCATCATCCAAAACAGGAAAAGAAAAAAAAAAATGAGTAAACCAAATTGAAAACTACTGACCATTAAGACAAAACATAAAAATTTTCCACATGAAACGAAAACCCACAGATATTGAAGCATCTTAATAGCATAGCCATTAAACAGAATATTTAGTCACAAGCTAAACCTCACTATCTTCCCCCCCCCCCCCCCC
>NC_044923.1:12721921-12810927 GCF_003576645.1 Ipomoea triloba | reverse complement strand
AGTCACAAGCTAAACCCCACTATCTTCCCCCCCCCCCCACAACAAATAGCACATCTCCATCCAATAATAAGAGCAAACGAATTCCAATTAAAAAGATAGTACTTCGAAGTTTCTGCTTATAAGAGCAAACGAATCGTCTAAGGGAGAACTGAAAAACTCAAACTCAATCGTACGATCAACAAATATATAACACAAACACAATAAAAAAAGATTTTTTTTAAAAAAAAAAATGAAAGAATACCTTTCTGTCTAGAAAAACGAGGACATCATCAGGAACATCCTTGAATTTATCGTAAACAGGCCTAACCACAGTCGTCACCGCGTTTTCCACCGTACCGACGGTCGATTTGAGCGGTCCTGAGTTCTGCTTCGCATACTCGTAGAGATTTGAGATTATAACGACAGCGTTGACGGTAACGACTCTCACGAACCCTAGGTGCATCAATTTCCCCTCACTCTTCTCCATCTCAATCTATACAAACACGATCCAAAAAATTCAATAAAAAAAAAAAACTGAAATTCGATTTTGTATATGAAAAATCAAACACAAAAACAAAAAATAAAAAAATATAAAGAAATAATCAAGGATTTCAAAATTACCTTATCAGAAGCCATTTTCTTGATTTGTCGACAACTACGATGCAGAAGATGATTGTGAAGCCTTTATGGAAGAGCTGTTCGATTTCATCGATGTTGCATGGAATGCCACGTGTCTGTATAGAGGCCCCCCAAAGAAAGATTCTCAACTCTCAAGCGGTTTTCCAGCAGAACGTAGAATATTCTGGAAGAGCTTCAATCAAAAGACTTCTAATTTCTGAGGCCCAATAAAATCATTTTGGGGTGAAAGTTTACATTTAGCCCATTCAATATATATCTACTTATTCTAACACTAGTATTTTGTACGCGCGATGCGCGAAAACTAATGCCCAATATTAAAACATTAATAAATACAAATAATTAAAATTTATAATTTGAATTATATATACACAAATAATATATGTATTTTATACATACATATATAATTTACCATTAATATAATTTTAATTAAAATATAATCAACCATTAAATAAATTATATAATGATTTTAATAAAATGATAATTAATGAATAGGAGAAAAAGATATGATAGATATAGGTGTATGGTAATAATGATGGAGTTAAAATTAACGGTGTTATAACGGTGTAAGGGTAGTTTTGTATAACAAGAATGTAGTAGGGACATTTTTGTCTAATAACATTGAAGTGTACAACATTTAAAGCAAAATGTATACATTTATTAGCATACAAAAAAGGGACATAAATCAAGGATATAACCTTGATTAAGACTTATTATGTTTTTAGATAATAATAAGAATAGTTAGAAAAAATGGCGGTCAAATTATTTAATCAAATGGATGGTTCAGATTGAGTTAGGCCTAAAATGAGTAGAAAAAATGGCGGTCAAATTATTTAATCATATAGATGGTTCAGATTGTTTAGATTTATATTCTTCTTTGAGATTTCCTAATTTATCCTTAACTATATGATTATTCGTTAAGTTTTCCGTTAAATATTCTCTTCTCAGTTAATATTCCGTTAACTTTTAACTTACCCATTAATTTCTATAAAAAAGGTCTTAGGTTCGAACCTCATCTTAATCAAATTTGACATAATTAAGTTCCTCACTCTATTTTACTTTTATTAGGACTCTATGTATATGAGTCACACTAGGACTATCAATTCTAGTCTATTTGGGACTACTCTTGTATATATACTCTTGTCTTCTATCAATGTATGTGTTGAATTCTATTGAATGCAAACACTCTGTTCTTATCTGGTATCAGCTAGCCTAGGTTTCTTTCCTATGGCCGACGGATCTCACTACTAGAAAATTCGCGAATCGCGACGGAATTTTTCCGTCGCAAAATAGCAAAATTCTGTCGCGAAATTGGTTTAGCGACGGAATTACGACGGAATTTTTTCCGTCTTCTATCGGCTTGTCGTATCATCTTTCACGACGGAATAATTCCGTCGCAAAAAATGGCGACAGAATTGGCGACGGAATTGGCGACGGAAAAGGGCGTCGCAAAATCGCAACGGAATTATTTCCGTTGCAATTTCGTCGCAATTTTTCAACAGAAATTTATTCCGATGCTAATTCCGTCACCATTTCTAAAACAAATTTTTCGTCGCCATATTTAGTTTTCCGTCGCAAAATATAATAACAAAAAGATTTTTCATTGCAAATTCGTCACATTTTGTGCAACAAATATTTCGTCGTAAAATTTATATTTTGTCGCATTTTTTATTTTTTTTTATAAATTTATTTAAAATTATTATTTTAAAATAGTAATGTAAACTTTTAAATAATTAATATAAAACTACAATGATATACTAAAACACTTTAAATAATTAATATAAAACTACAATGATATACTAAAACACTATAAATAATTAATATAAAACTACAATGATATACTAAAACACTATTTATTCTAAAACATTATCAATCCACTTAAATAATTAATATAAAACTACAATGATATACTAAAACACTTTAAATAATTAATATAAAACTACAATGATATACTAAAACACTATAAATAATTAATATAAAACTACAATGATATACTAAAACACTATTTATTCTAAAACATTATCAATCCACTTAAATAATTAATATAAAACTACAATGATTTACTAAAACACTATTAATTATAAAACATTATCAATCCACTCGCAAAACACAATGTAAATTTTTGTGTAAACACAATCAAAGTATTTTTGTAGCCTTCATCTCACTTCTTCTTGGAGCCTCTTTCTGTGTAGTTTCTGAACCCTTTTTGGTAGAAATTTTGGACCTCTTCAAGGGCTGACCTACCTTCAATTTGCCCTTGCCCTTTGCTGTTCCACTCACTAACCATCGTTGTATAAATTGGTTGCTTAAAGTTTCGAGAGATGCGGAATCGAAGGGTTCAAATAGTTGATTTGGGTTATTCTTCGAATCATGTTGTTAGACTCTGTAGGGTGCAAATGAGAAAATGAACGAAGCAAATAAACATAAGTCCACAAATAGAACATATATGCAGCAAAGCAAAAATGTACTTCATTTTGCATTCAACCGTGACCATAAAAGCTATTATCCTTTCATTTAAAGGGGGGTGATTAAATATACCTGTTACCTCAGAAACTAATGACTTCAACTTAGAAGCTGTATCTTTCTTAACCTGCTTCTTCCACTTTGATTTTAGTTCCTCTGCACTCATATGAAAGACAACATTTTCAGTAAGAAGAGTTGGCACATTCAGATTGAAACTTATACCTGTTACCTATCTCCCTCCTCATTTTGCTCTTTCATTCTTCACCTAATTGACCACAATGCACTTATGCACCTAACACCACACAACCAAGACTTCAAAACTGACCTTCTCCTTTCAATCCCAACCTATCTGTCCATGCACCCCCCCACCCACCCCACCCTCCAACTTATGGAAAATTCAACAAAAGCTCCCCACGCCCATCATATCCAATATCCTAACTTTTTCTCTTCTGTATTCAGGTTAATTCAGAAACCAATAATCAATAATAAAAGTCAGCATAGAAGTCTTATTTCCATAGTTATAATATATGTAAAAACAAACTTCATTATTAGTGTAACATGATACATGATGCTAACTTTTATTCATTTGCTTGCATGAACGTATAACACAGTTGCATAAACTGGCAGTCAAAATCCAAATTATTCCCCATACAAAACAACTTCATGTTTCAGTTAATTGTTAGCTCCAAGTATAGCAAATTATTCCCCATCACTTTATTAGTGTCAAATTGACCAACACGAATTTTCTTTTTTGGCGTACTCAGGTTGTTCCGTTTCTTCATGGCCACGAGTTAATGGGCTTCGTTGATGGCTCAAATCCTATGCCTTCCGCTCTTTTTCCTGCTGCTGGTGCTACGACTCCTGCCCAACCCAATCTGGCGTACGCACCTTGGTTTCGTCAAGATCAAAGTGTTCTCAGTATGCTGATTTCGTCTCTGTCCCCGGAAGTCATGCATTTAGCGATAGGTTGCCCTACGTCACGGTCGCTTTGGATGGCTATTGAACAAGCGATGGCCTCTACTTCTCAGGCTCGCGTTCTGCATCTGCTTGGACAGCTTCATTCCATTCAGCAAGGAGACTCCTCCATCGCCGATTACATAGCCCGGGCGCATGTCGTGGTTGAAGATCTTGCTCTCGCCGGACGAGCCGTGTCGTTGGAGGAGCAAAAGCTCTATGCTTTTAGAGGGTTGCGTCCAGAATTTCATCCCATTACGACGTCGTTAGCTGTTCGCAGTCGTCTGGTCTCCCTTCAAGAACTTGCGGATCTGCTGGGCTCCCATGCGTTCGTTACAGGTACTGGTTCTTCTCCCACAGCCATGGCGCCTGCGGCTTTTGTGACTAACCGCAGTGGTGGAAGACGCCATTCGTGGCGAGGTGCGCAGCAGCGCAGTGCAGGCGGACATCGCGGTGGCGGGCAGCAGCTCCATGGTGACGGTGGCGTGTTTCGCGGCAGTGGAGGTGAGCAGTCCGCTGGACGTGGTGGTAGGGGTAGTCGGACACGTGGAAGGGGCAGGGATAATTCTTGGCAGCCAAAGTGTCAGCTTTGTGGATTATTCGGTCATACAGCACCCACTTGCTACTCCTATGTTCAATTACAGCCGCAAGCCAATTTGACTTATTCAGATAATGCCCCTAATTATCATTCGGACTCCAATTTGTGGATACCTGATACTGGAGCCACGAATCATGCTATACCTGACATTGCTGCGTCGTCCACTTCGGAGGCCTATTCTGGTGATGATACATTGAGAGTTGGTGATGGTAAGGGATTACGTATTAGTCGTGTAGGTCATGCATCTTTTGTTACCCCGTCTAGAGTTTTAAAGATGTCTGACATTTTACATGTCCCTGGATTATCTTCGTCCTTATTGTCTGTTCAGAAGTTTACTCAGGATAATAAAGTCTTTTTTGAGTTTTACCCTTCTTTCTTTCTTGTGAAGGATATCACCACCAGGGCGACTCTTCTACGCGGCAATAGCTTAGGCGGGTTGTACGTGTTGCCCGTACCATCCTCCCAGCCTTGTCCTCAAGCCTTTGTTTCCTCTCGTGCGTCCTCTTCGGTGTGGCATGATCGCCTGGGTCATCCTCATCAACGGGTTTTGAGTCGTATTCTACCTTCTTGTTCTGTTCTTAGTTCGGATAGTTCTACTCGTTGTACTCCTGGTCTTTGTTCTGCATGTCAATTGGGCAAGTCTGCTCGTTTTCCTTTACCTTGTATTGACACTGTTAGTTCGAATGTTCTTGACTTAATTTATACTGATATTTGGGGACCAGCTCCTGTACTGTCATCTACTGGCTATCGATATTTTGTTATTTTTTTTGATGACCATTTTCGATATACATGGTTCTTTCCTATGCGTTTAAAATCAGATCTCTATGCTATCTCTGATTCTTTTCGTGCTTTAGTTGAGCGATCTTTCAATCGTAAAATTAAGGCTATACAATCTGATCTAGGTGCCGAGTACAAAAAATTGCATTCTCTGTTTGTTACGTTAGGAATTAATCATAGGTAGTCTTGTGCCTACACTCATGAACAGAATGGTCGTGTCGAACGGAAGCACAAACACATTGTTGAGACCGGTCTTACACTTATGGCTCGTGCGTCTATTCCTTATCGTTTCTGGGATTATGCTTTTGAAACTGCTGTCTATTTGATTAATAAGATGCCATCCAGTGTGTTGCGTAACTCGAGTCCCCATCTTTTATTGCATAAATCCCCTCCGTCTTATTCCTTCCTTCGTGTATTTGGTTGTCTCTGCTATCCTCACTTGCGTCCTTATAATAGACACAAGATGTCCTATAGGTCTACCCCGTGTGTTTTTTTTAGGATATCTAGAGTCTTTCAGGGGGTATAGATGCATGGATTTATAGACTAACAAAATATATATTTGCAGACATGTGCGATTTGATGAGCAGGTATTTCCCTTTGTTCCCACCACTGTGCCATCATTTCCTGTTGTTGCACCCCGACCTTGGGCTGAGTCAGTGCTACACGTGCCTCCAATCTCTACCCCTGTCATGTCCGAATCGCATGAGACCACTGCAGTCGCTGCTCCTGCACAGAAACGAGGCCGTCCTCGTGGACGGTCCACTAGACCGACTGTTCGGACTCATGCCATGGCCACTAGGAGTATATCTGTTGCACCACATGTTGCCTTATCTGCTCAGGTTTGTCCTTCTGAACCCACGTGTTATACTCAAGCAGTCAAGTATCCTCAGTAGTGGGATCCTATGGACCATGAGTTCAATGCGCTTTTACACAACCACACTTGGGATCTTGTTCCTCCTAGTCCAGGTATGATTGTGATTGGCTGCAAGTGGGTTTTTCGTACGAAACGGAAGGCTGATGGCTCAATAGAAAGACATAAGGCGCGGTTGGTGGCCAAGGGTTTCAATCAAGTGCCTGGTCAAGACTTTTTTGATACATTCAGTTCGGTTGTTAAACCAACAACGGTCAGGTTGCTTTTGAGTTTAGCTATCTCTTCTGGTTGGGTTATACGACAGCTCGATATTCATAATGCTTTCTTGAATGGTCATTTAACTGAGACTGTATACATGCGCCCGCCTCCTGGTTATGTTGATGTTCTATTACCTGATCATGTGTGTTTGTTGAAACGGTCCTTGTATGGCTTAAAACAGGCTCCTAGAGCCTGGTTTAACCGTCTGCATACATTTTTGCTGTCTGTTGGGTTCGTAGCTTCTAAAACAGATGTGTCTTTGTTTTTCCTCTCTCAAGATACTGCTTGTGTTTATCTGCTTGTTTATGTTGATGATATACTTGTGATGGGGAATGATCCCAAGCTTGTGACTGATTTGTTGTCAAAGTTGTCTACTACTTTCAAGATTAGGGATCTTGGTGAACCAGGATTCTTCCTGGGTATTGAGGTGGTTAGGAGTGGCAATGCCATTATTCTTTCCCAGCAATGGTATATGACTGATATATTAAAACGTGCTGGTATGTCTGAGTGCAAGCCTTTGGCTACTCCTATCTCTACTGCGAAGGTGTCTACATCTATCTTCAATGCAGATCCCTATGATGACCCAACTAAATTCAAAAGTCTGGCTGGTGCTCTTCAATATCTCACGGTCACTCGTCCTGATCTATCCTTTGCAGTCAACCAGCTCTGCCAACATATGCATGCCCCTGCGGTATCACACTGGGAGCAGTTGAAACGAGTGCTTCGGTATGTTAAAGGTACTCTAACTTATGGTTTGCGTGTGAATCGTTCGCTGTCCAGGGAGCTGCATGCCTTTTCAGACTCTGATTGGGCTGGATGCCCGGATGACCGGAAGTCTACTAGTGGCTATGCTGTGTTCTTGGGCACTAATCTTATATCATGGGTCTACAAAAAGCAAAGAATAGTGGCCAGATCCTCTACGGAGGCGGAATACAAAGCTCTAGCAGATGTCTGTGCTGAAGTCACTTGGATTATATCTCTCCTGCGTGAAATTAAAATTTCTGATGTTCCTGTACCAAAGTTGTGGTGTGACAACCTTGGTGCTACGTACATGTGTGCTAATCCAATCTTTCATGCCCGTACAAAGCATGTTGAGATTGATTATCACTTTGTCAGGGATAAAGTTGCTACTGGTGCAATTCAAGTCAATTTTATTTCTACCAAGGATCAACTTGCGGATATTTTTACAAAAGCTCTTCCAGGTCCTCGGTTTTCTTTTCTTAGAGACAAGCTACAGGTTTCCATTTTACCCTGAGCTTGAGGGGGAGTATTAGGACTTTATGTATATGAGTCACACTAGGACTATCAATTCTAATCTATTTGGGACTACTCTTGTATATATACTCTTGTCTTCTATCATTGTATGTGTTGAATTCTATTGAATACAAACACCATGTTCTCATCACTTTTATTAAATTAAATAAATTAGTAGCTACAACAAAAAATGATACATATGTATTTCTTTAATTTAGAATTATGTGTCTACAATACCTTTATTTGAAAAAAATTATTCATTATCAAAAAAATAAATTAAATAAGAGAAATAATTTCATTACCATAATATGTTTATGGGTTTATTGTGTGATTTTTGGGTTGATGATGATGGTAAAGGAGGAGTATTGTGTTTCATTTCCTTTTCCTTAACCTTAATGATGTTTGGTCAAAGCGGCGATTCTTGAGTGTATATATGCTTGCATGGACTTTTTGCTGGCATCAAGACTCATCTAGCCCTTTCAATTTTCCATTTTGTGTTGACCTTTTTGTATTTCTTTTATGATATTGAAAGACTTGCAATTAATGAAATGCTACAATAAATAAATTTCTGCATTAGAACTAATTGGACTCTTTTCTACCCGACATAAACTTGTCAATTTTAATTGCCCTTCTTTAAGCACGTCATTACTGTCTAGAACGAAAGGCTCTTGAAGATATGTTTTACTAGGTAGAGGCACATAAATGTAAGCTTACTGTTTATTGGCTGATAAAAATTGATTTTAGGACTTATCTTCTCTAAGGCGATATGTTTTTTACCAACCAGCTGAAATCTATAATCATGTCTTTACACAAAAGGATGAAATTTGTCATTTAGTTTAGTTCTGGTTCTAATTTCATAGACTTCCAGCATTTTATTCACATTAGTTTTAGCAAACAGTATATATTATTAAGTAGCTTGTGGTTGAAACATATCTTATTGCCAGAGCCAAAGAGGGTTTCCTACTTTGGTAATGTGAGAATCGTTCTCTAAATGATTTTATTTCTATCATGCAGCATTTTGATGAATTAGGGGTCAGCTTCTACACAAGGACAACATATGAGATAATGCAATTTCAAATGTTATTGATATTTATGATAGTATGAGGTAGCTAGATCTTGTTAACTATTTGAAAACTTTGACGTAGCTAGATGTTGTTAACTATTTGAAAACCTAGGTGACAATTAGATGGTGTGTTATATTTGATACAGTTTCTAACGATGTAATACTTTACAATGTTATACTTTGTTATTATTATTGAGTTTGAATTTTTTATTTTAATATAATATATTTTGCAATTTTATTATTGAAATACTATATTATAGCTTTAATACATGTATGAAATATTAATTAGTGGACAAATATTTTTTTTCTTTTTAAAAATGTTAGCTACGGACAAAAATGGTAGCAAATCCGTAGTTAAATATCTATGAGCAATAAAAAAAAATAGCAATACAATAGCGACAGAATATTCGGTTGTTAAATTTAGCGACGGACATTACGTCGCTATTCCCAAGTAAATTTTGGTCATTCAAATCATTGCGGAGAGGAAAATAGCGACGGAAAAATCGGTCGCTAAAGTTAGCGATGGAAATAAATTGCGTCGCTAAATTCTAGTGACGCTACTTTTAGCGACGGACGAAATCCGTCGCTATTCACTTTAGTGACGGATTTCTCCTATTTAGCGATGGAAATTTTCTGTCGCTATTTTCACTTTTTTTGTAGTGCGAATTGAGCGGTGGAAAGAATGCCTCGAGCTGGTTGTCGGTTGATGGCAAGGTGGTCAACCGGTTGGTGAAGCGAAAAGGAGAAAAAAAGAGTTGTGTTGTTTGGAGCTTTGGTGGTAGCTGGAGGAGTAGGGTTTCGGCCGAGAGTGGAGGAAGAAAACACAAAGCAAAAACAAAAGAAGATAAAAGGGAATTTTTTTTTACGAAGTAATACGAGAGATTTTAGAGAATTGCGGTTGGCTAAGGAAAAGAGAGTGTAAAAATGAGCTTACACCGGCCACCTGTAACATTCACTACATTCTAACACAATACCACTGGTAATCATCTTCTACTTTATAATACAACATAGCGTTAGTCCACTCGGTCATCACCCCTGCAAACCAACTAACCGGTCCGACTGACTATGCGTCATTTCACTTATTCACAGTATACGTATTCGTAGCGTAATCCTGACTTCTGGTCCAATTTATGCTATCACAACTGATAAACAAAAGGATTAAATTACTTCGTATTTTCTCATTTGAAAAATAATACGGAAAATAAATGTTAATAAACATATCTTTTTATTTTTCTATCATTTTTCTAATGGAAAAAGAAAAGTGAGAAAATTATTGGATTTGGGTTTTATGTAAAAATCCGCCTAGAACCCCACCTAATGCACCATATAGTAAAATAAGTATGTTGTTAATTATAAAAGCTTCTATAACTTTGGTTAACTTTTTAGTATGTTTAGTTATAAACTAATAAGTCTATTTAAACAAATTAACAATTTAGTTATTATATTTGAATATATCTATTATTTAATGTTTTAATAACTAATAAATTTTATTATTTTATTATGTGTAAGTAATTTAAATATTACTTTTAAATTTTTTTTAATAGAATTGCACTTCATGGGGGTACCCATGAATTGCAATTCAACAAAAGGTAAGGAATTACAATTCCATCCAACCAAACATTGTAATTGGGGTGACCAAAGAATTGTGGTAGAATTGCAATGCAATTCATATCTACCAAACATCCCATAGGTGATGGGTACTTGTAGTGGGCACCCTCAACCGGTAGGGTGGGGGTGAGTTTTGAAAAAGTTCACCTAATGCCGGTCGGAGGTGAAAGGTGGAAGAAGAAAGTATAAGATAGGTCTGATGGTGAATGTAGTCCTCCTTAACCTACCTTGTAAAATCCCGTATATTTTAATTTCCAAAATTATTTTATAAATTACTTCTTAAGGGTAAATTATTTTACTACCATAACTATTTTAAAATCAAGGAATATTAAGCAAGTTATTTTCTACTACAAAGCCTATTTTAAAGATATTCAAGTTTATTAGCCCAATGTGTGTGTGTGTGTATGTATATATATATATATATATATATATATATATATATATATATATATATATATATGCACTCTCGTGCGAACTGCCACCCAAGAAGAAAATGAGAACATATATATATATATATATATATATATATATATATATATATATATATATATGCACTCTCGTGCGAACTGCCACCCAAGAAGAAAATGAGAACGCTTCACAGCCGTCCATGTGTCCAGATCAACGAATCAGATGCAAATTTTTAAACGACACAGTGGCATTTTTGTACATAACTCGAACTTTGGTGCAAATAATTGTGATATAAGTGCACCTAGTTTCGCACCTTTTTTCACTTACAAGTAATTTACCTTGTTAATATTCATGCACTTGGGTGCAACCTAGGCGCACCTAATTATAACATTAGGTGCACCTAGTTATAACATTAGGTGCACCTAGTATTGATGCTCAGTGGACAATTCACTTGCACTTGCAATACATTTTACTTGCATCGGCAATACATTTTACTTGCACTTGTGCACCTATTTTCACTTACAAATGCAAGTAATTTACCTTGTTAACATTTATGCGCCTGGTGCACATAGGTGCACCTAGCTATAACATTAAGTGCATGCACCTAGTTATAACATTAAGTGCACCTAGTTATAACGTTAGGTTCAACTACATCCTAGACACGTGGCGCGCTGCGATTCGTCCGCAATTCTCTCTTGGGCGGCTCGTACGCACCTGAACGTGATCCTATGTATGTATGTATGTATGTATGTATGTATGTATGTATGTATGTGTGTGTGTGTGTGTGTGTGTGTATGTATATATATCCTTATTATTTTTAGAGACATAGACTAGATGTCCAATTCAAGCGTTATAAAATATTATGGAGCTCAACCTAATAAATTATTTTGATCTTTTAAATATATATAAGGAGTTGGGTTAGGATATATTTAGAAGATCAAAATAATATATTAGGTTGAGCTCCATAATATAAGGCTTGAATTGGAAATATATTAGGTTGAGCTCCATAATATAAGGCTTGAATTGGACATCTAGTCCATGTCTTTAGAAATAATAAGGATATATATATATATATATATATATATGACTAGTAGAAACCCTTGATATATATATATATATATATATATGACTAGTAGAAACCCTTGAGGAGTCTTCTTCCTCCTCTACACTCATTCACACGCCACTCTACGCACAAACATTTCCAACATTTCATCTTCACCACAAAGCTTCATCATTTACAAGTCCAGGAGAAACCTTGGGTAAGATATTCCTTCTATACTCATTCTCTAGTCTTTAAGCTTCCTTATTTCCTTCTCTCATGGTAATTTCTTTGGTGTGAGATGATCAAACCGATGGGAAAGAGCTAAGGTAACTTGCTAAGAGGCTTGGTGTGGATTTAGAAGCTTTAAGGCCGGTAATCCTATGTCCACCAAAACGCTCCATTTTCCTCCATTGTGCTGCTGTCCATTTTCTTTACTGTTATGGGTGTATATCTGGTGTTTAAATCATTTTGGATGTGTTATCTTGTGCTATATTAATATATAAGTATATGTATATATGGTGTCTTTGAAACATTGTTGGTGGAAGGGTTTCTTGGCATGAAAATCTGGGGTTTCGAGGGTTCGTTTTGGTCTTGAAATCTGATTATATATAGTAGCATTTCAGTTTTGCGTTATGTTGTGCGTTTTCGTTCTAGCGGGGTTAGGCAAAGAGTCTAGCAATCCCGTGACCCAGACTCGCCAGAAGGGGATGGGGCCGAGTGGCGGGGCTTGGGAGCCCGTCACTCCACCCCATGAGTATAACGGGTCCAAGTGACGGGCTCTCCAAGCCCACCACTTAGTCCCGTGAGATTATATTAGTGCATTCCTTCATGTGTTGTGGTGCATCCTTGGGTCAATCTAGTTAGGTGTGAATGTTCCAAAATTATATGTTGATTAAGTATGTATTATTCCATCTATAAACCTTGTTTTTGTAGGCTTTAAACATATATATAATTCTATATAGTCTAATTATATCTCAAGTGTATATGTTGGTATATGTTGGGAAAACTAGTCCGTATCTATGTTTGAGTATTTAATGCCCCTTATGGTGCTATGTATGATTGATAATGATATTCTAGTATTCTATGGTAAAACTATACTTGGAGATTATTATGCCTAAACGTGTTATTGCGGTGGTTATCTTAATGATTGGATGGTGATGAACTGTGTTGGAAATCGAGCTCCGACTCTACATGATTATGATTAAATGGGGTTCCGCTGTTTGGGCAGAGGTGATGGAAGCACCGTTCACTAGGCTTCGCTGCGGTGGAGTCCTACCTTACTAAAGATTGATGGTATAAGTGGGGTTTCGCTTTTTTAGGCGGAGGTTACAGATGTGTGGGAAGCACCGTTCACTAGGCTTCACTATAGTGGAGTTCTGCCTTGCTAAGTTATTGTGTTAAGTAAGGTTCTGCTGGATGGGCGGTGGTGGCGGTTATGTGGGAAACACTGCTCACTAGGCTTCGTTGCGGTGGAGTCCCTGCCTTGCTAAACCCATTGGTACCTCCACACTTGTTCCCTGTTTGTATTTGGTTTGATGAGATTACCTTTGTTATGCATTGCTAAGGTTTATTAGTATCTCTACACTTGTGTATGACATTTCAATATTGCCAATAACTCTACTTGTATACTATTGTGACATGGTTACTACTTGATTATGGTATTTGAGTCATGGTGAAGTTATGATATGTTTTGAGAACCTATTTGAGATAATAGCTGACATATTCCTCCTATATTATATTGTTGTGATTATTTATGTACTTGTATGGATATGTGCATAAGTGTGGCTTTGGGAGTACATTGTCAGTATTGAGCCCTCGTGTTCTTATTTTGTTCTTTTGAATCTGGTGATCTTGTATAAGTTGGTATAAAGTAATTTTTGTTAGGAACATCATGTAATAGGTTTTGATGATACCAACTGTTAAGTAGAAATCCCCAAGTCTCGATACATAGGCAAAACACTGTAAGTTCGACAAGTAAACCAAGAGCGAAAATACAACCGGGTAACTTTGAGCTCAACTCGGAAAGTATTTAAGCTCAAGGTAAATTTGTTTGAACATCTTAGAAGTCTCGTGTTGTAATCCTATAGACAAATCAGAAGAAGGCACGGGACAACTCTGGAAGAATAAGGGTCTGCGAGACATCAACTAAGTCTCGAGACATAAGCAGAGTTCGAGAGATAGGATCTCTCGTTACAGCAATCCAGTTCGAGACATAAGCAGAGTTCGAGAGGTAGACCTCTCGATGCTTGGGTTCGAGACATCAAACAATCGAGACATCAACCTTGGTCTCGATAAACTGACACTTCTCCAGTAATGCTGAATGACGGTCAGGAAGCATACTTAAAGTTTGGAGAAGAAGAATATCATGGAGATAGAATAATGAAGAGGTGCCGAACGTGAGTTTTCAAAATGGACGGAAATGGATGACACATCAGATTTCCACCACAAACGGTCAAAAGGTACACCAATGCTGAAGTGGTCTGATTCCCCACAAACAAGGAATGATGGGAATATAAAAAGAGTAACTTTTACCAAAAGACGAAAGTGGAGCATGGACTCAAGAAAGTGAAATATAGAATATTCTCTACCAGACAAAAGGTTCAAGTTACAAGACCACCACTCCATGAAGAATGCTGAAAATACGCAAGACCCATGATCGGCATGGGAGACAGATTTCAAACGGAATAATTTTCCCTCCAACGGAATTATTCCTCAAACTCTCATATATAAGGACGTGAAGACACAGTGATAAAAATGAGGTTGGTTCATTCGAAATTCAAAAGAGGTGTCTGATTCAAACGTTCAAGTGTAAGCATTCAATTTGGAATATCATCCAGATATTCAATACAGCGAGAAAAACACATCTTAGTGTTTGAGAGAGTTACATAGCTTAAACTGCCACATATCTAGAAGGTGACCGAAGCTGCTCTACATCGAAATTGATTCAACGATAGCTTTTGGTCAGATTGGAGTTTGTTACACTCAACTGTGACAACCAAAAGTCCTTGCTTTGGATTAAGCAAGAAGAGGCAGAGTAACCTGGCAGCTGTCTAGTGAAGATCCTGAGGCTTGAGGCGGGCTTGGTGATCAAAGCTCAAGTGCTCGAGGTGGAGTAACTGGAAGCGGGGAGAAAAACCTGAGGAGAGGCGGAGTAACCTGGGAGCTGTCTTGTGAAGATCCTGAGGCTTGAGGCGGGCTTGGTGATCAAAGCTCAAGTGCTCAATAGGTGGAGTAACAAGAAGCGGGGCGAAAAACCTGAGGCTTGAGGCGGGCTTCGTGATCAAAGCTCAAGCGCTCGATATTGTACTAAAAAGGGAAGTTTTTAGTGCAATCCTTCCAGGGAGTTTCTAGAAGAAGAGTGGACGTAGGCGGGTTGGCCGAACCACTTAAAAATCTCTCTTGCATTTACTTACTGCTTTTATCTCTCGCTAACCTCTCGATTGCACTGCATATAAACACACTTCTCGAACTAACTCAAACTCGTGCTAACTAAAAAGGGGATAACTTTTCCGCTGCGCATAAAACTTTGTCTTCACCTCGTGAGGTATCGAACCTAAGCATCCTGAGTTCAATACACACGAGAGGTCGAAAAGATTTGCAAAATCTTATACAAGTCTATTCACCCCCCCCCCTCTAGACTTGTACCCCATCCCCTTGGGACCAACAATTTTGTCCAGGTACTCTCTTGTGTTTTGATCTTGTTTCAGAGAGCTATTAGTAATGGTGTTTCCTTTTATAAATTTCTACCCTTGTGTATAATTATCATTTTGAAAACCTTTACATAGAGTTTGATACCATTTGTACCAAAACCTATTTTGAATATAAAACTATTTTCAAAACTATATATGTATGTATTTTACAGGGTGGGGTGGAAATTACTTAGCATCGTTAGCTGATTCTTTTAAATCCTGTTTTCAGGTATGGAGGTTTCTTGTTGAGAGCGACTTAGAGAAATGTGGCCTAGATTCGTTTCCCCTTTTGTTATATGGATTGACTTTGTAGTACTTATGTTGAGACAAAGTTCCGTAATTTGGCTTAGACACTAATGGTTTAGTTTTAGACATTTGTTATTTTGAGATGTATGAGACTTTAGCCTTAGCATTTGGACATGGTTGGCCTAAATGTGGTGCGACACCCCTGACTTGAGGATGTTAACTTAAGCTATCCACATTTGACTTTTCTAAATGATATCCCTAAAATTCTCCTTTTATTTATCTATCCCCGTGTTAGTGTTAGAAGTTGGGGTTGTTACACACCCCGACTCATTACTATCCTTAATAAAATGTTTCAAAGTGCAAGATAATATACTCAATGCTCATAAGCTTCCATTAAATTACTGAACAATATTATTTCAAGGATTTTATGCAAAGCATACTTAATTCCATGATAACCAAACTTTTTGGGTTACAAAGGACTACATAAAAGTATATAGTATATAATTAGAAAAAAGAAAACCGTAATTATAATTGACGGCGAAACGCACGAATTGCAAGAGGTTTCTTCATCTCAAGAGAGAGTTTTAAACATTCGGAGAGATCAACTGACGGACCTGGAAGCCACTTGAAATGTTGCAAAAATCGGGCCAGCCACAAGTGAACTGTGGACAAGCCCAAAGCCCGTCCTGGGCACACCCGGCGACCCGATCCAAAAGGCGCAAGCCTAAGGTCGGAACCCATGATTGAAACCTCCTCCTCCATGAACCTCTCGGGCCGAAAGGCCCATGGGTCGTTCCAAATTTGGGGGTCATGAGTGATTGCCCACATGTTGACCATAGCAGTTGTCCCAGCTGGGATGAAGCACTTGTCCACATAGACATCATGGACCGCAAGTCGAGCCCAAGAGANGTGCTCAATAGGTGGAGTAACAAGAAGCGGGGCGAAAAACCTGAGGCTTGAGGCGGGCTTCGTGATCAAAGCTCAAGCGCTCGATATTGTACTAAAAAGGGAAGTTTTTAGTGCAATCCTTCCAGGGAGTTTCTAGAAGAAGAGTGGACGTAGGCGGGTTGGCCGAACCACTTAAAAATCTCTCTTGCATTTACTTACTGCTTTTATCTCTCGCTAACCTCTCGATTGCACTGCATATAAACACACTTCTCGAACTAACTCAAACTCGTGCTAACTAAAAAGGGGATAACTTTTCCGCTGCGCATAAAACTTTGTCTTCACCTCGTGAGGTATCGAACCTAAGCATCCTGAGTTCAATACACACGAGAGGTCGAAAAGATTTGCAAAATCTTATACAAGTCTATTCACCCCCCCCCCTCTAGACTTGTACCCCATCCCCTTGGGACCAACAATTTTGTCCAGGTACTCTCTTGTGTTTTGATCTTGTTTCAGAGAGCTATTAGTAATGGTGTTTCCTTTTATAAATTTCTACCCTTGTGTATAATTATCATTTTGAAAACCTTTACATAGAGTTTGATACCATTTGTACCAAAACCTATTTTGAATATAAAACTATTTTCAAAACTATATATGTATGTATTTTACAGGGTGGGGTGGAAATTACTTAGCATCGTTAGCTGATTCTTTTAAATCCTGTTTTCAGGTATGGAGGTTTCTTGTTGAGAGCGACTTAGAGAAATGTGGCCTAGATTCGTTTCCCCTTTTGTTATATGGATTGACTTTGTAGTACTTATGTTGAGACAAAGTTCCGTAATTTGGCTTAGACACTAATGGTTTAGTTTTAGACATTTGTTATTTTGAGATGTATGAGACTTTAGCCTTAGCATTTGGACATGGTTGGCCTAAATGTGGTGCGACACCCCTGACTTGAGGATGTTAACTTAAGCTATCCACATTTGACTTTTCTAAATGATATCCCTAAAATTCTCCTTTTATTTATCTATCCCCGTGTTAGTGTTAGAAGTTGGGGTTGTTACACACCCCGACTCATTACTATCCTTAATAAAATGTTTCAAAGTGCAAGATAATATACTCAATGCTCATAAGCTTCCATTAAATTACTGAACAATATTATTTCAAGGATTTTATGCAAAGCATACTTAATTCCATGATAACCAAACTTTTTGGGTTACAAAGGACTACATAAAAGTATATAGTATATAATTAGAAAAAAGAAAACCGTAATTATAATTGACGGCGAAACGCACGAATTGCAAGAGGTTTCTTCATCTCAAGAGAGAGTTTTAAACATTCGGAGAGATCAACTGACGGACCTGGAAGCCACTTGAAATGTTGCAAAAATCGGGCCAGCCACAAGTGAACTGTGGACAAGCCCAAAGCCCGTCCTGGGCACACCCGGCGACCCGATCCAAAAGGCGCAAGCCTAAGGTCGGAACCCATGATTGAAACCTCCTCCTCCATGAACCTCTCGGGCCGAAAGGCCCATGGGTCGTTCCAAATTTGGGGGTCATGAGTGATTGCCCACATGTTGACCATAGCAGTTGTCCCAGCTGGGATGAAGCACTTGTCCACATAGACATCATGGACCGCAAGTCGAGCCCAAGAGAGTAATGGGCCGGGTGGGTGCAACCGAAGTACCTCTTTTACAATGGCTTGTAAATAGGGAAGGTTAGGTATGTCTGAGTCTTGCACGTGCCTAATGGAACCCACACAAGTGTCAATTTCTTGTTGTGCTTTTGCTTGAACATCTTGGTGTAAAACCATCCTAGCCATGATCCATTCCACAAGTATTGCAACGGTATCTGTTCCTCTAAATATCATCTCCTACATAAACAATTATAAAAAAAGATCACAACTTTTATATATATATATGCACTTAGGGTTGATTTGAAAATCTAGAAGGTTTTTTTAGGAAATGATTCATTTTTTTAAAAAATATTTTAATTTTATAATATTTGGCTGAACGTTATCATCAAACTATCTTTTTCTATTTGGTTAAAAGTTAAAAAATTGTATTTTCTCTGTTTGGTTTATTTTCTTAAAAATGAATATATTATTTGTTATAATAATAATAATAATAATAATAATAATAATAATAATATGTACGTGGTTGTGGTTGTGATGGTAGTGGTAGTGTTGGTAGTGGTGGTGGTAATAATAATCCAAAAATTAGGTTGAAAAGATATGAGAGTGATGGGAAAATAAAGAATCCGAAAAATGTCTTTCGACCAAAACTCTAAGAAGTCATTTTCCTCCAAATTGATTATTTTTCTGTTTATCAAAATGAATATTTTTCTTTGACTATATTTTCTTTGAATACCTAAACACGGAAAAATTTTTAAAATGACTACCGAAAGTCATTTTCAGGTTTTCAAGCTGATACTTAATTTAAATTAGTTTAGAAAAAAAAAAAGGAAAAGAAGAAAACCCCAAAATTGATAAAATTATTCATTAATTTTTTTTTTTAAAATATGATATGGAGGGTTACATATGAAGCCTTCTACCGACACTACTATATATGTTTCGTTCTTTCAATCGTTATGCGTATCGTGTTACTAGAAATATTAGTATGGCTCAATATTTATATGTACAAAATGTGATATTTTATCAGGCATTATAAAGTTTTTTTTTTTTTTGTAATGCATATACAACATACATTTTGATAAGTATTTTCATATATACTTTTGTTCTCACTAGCTTTGTGCGAATCCATTCTATTTTACTTTCTTAATGGCGAAGTATGCATGTTTATCGACCCCAATAGCAACCATGCATGCATGCAAGTATACACTTTTATAGCTATTTGGTCATCTTTCAAAAAATTTAAAATCAAATAAAATAAAAAGGTAAACACTTTTAAGTTTTTATTTTTTCAACTTTTGTGTTTTGTCCCCTAGCCTCTTCATGATATAATACTAATAACACTTAGTCACTTAGTTTCATCTTTAATTTGGTCCTAGATTTATAGTCGGTAGTTTACTCTTTTTTTTTCTTTTTTCTTTTTCAAAACATCCACTTTTCTTCCTAGTATATTATTGTGGCATGACATTTTTTGGTCTTTTACTAACAAAACAGTTTAAATTTCGTTAAATAATACAGGAATGTTTTGGTCTTTAATTATGGATTATATATATATATATATATATATATATATATATATATATATATATATATAGATAGTAGGTCAACCTACTTTTTTTTTTTTATCAAAAAGATCAAAATGCCCTTGTATTATTTAACTAATTTTCAATAATTTTGTTGATGAATGGAAAAAAATGATCGTAACACAATAATACTTTTTTTTTTGAAACCAGTAACACAATAATACTAGAACCAAATAAGGATGTTCGACTAAAAGTACATGGACTGATACATATAAATCTAGGACAAAAATAGAATTAATTTTACTAATAATCTTCGCTAATATTATCAAATGACTTTCAAAAGTTTAGGAATTCTAATTGTCCTAATTATTTTCAAGTTGTTAAAAGTTTTATAATTTAATAGTAAGCTCCTTGAGACTCTAAATAAAATATTTTAATTTTAATTTTAATTTTTTCAAATATATCAAAATTGTTATAAGAAAAATATTCTAAGGCATATAATAGGTATATAGCCGTATAGTTCTCAAATTAACATATGAAGTATTTGTCACTACTATTAAATTAAATATTATAAAAAAATCAAATTCTAAATAAATTGGGTTAAATACCAATAATGTAATTAAACACATAAAATGTAGTAGTGGAGGGGACATTATTAACATTTAATGATGAGTCATTACTTTCAAAAGTACTATTCATAATAAGGTGATCGGTATTGTCATTCGACGACACTTTTTTTTTTTTTTGGGGGGGGGGGGGGTTTTGTGGATGTGTTTAGTGAAATTATAAGTTTTAGTTTATTATTATTAATAAAAAGTATATAAGTAATTTAGTATTATACGACTTAAATTATATTATGTGTGTATTAATATCATACTTTAAAATAAAATTATATTAATTTTTTTTTATTCTTTCCTCCTCATACTTTATGCCAAGTTAAGAAATATATTCAAGACATAGCTACCTTTTTTATAGACTATATAACATATTAATATTGTAAAACCTCTCTAAACTTTGTTTAATGTTTCTTTTCAAACACAGATTGGTTAGGTGAGGCCATGATATATTATTATTGTTTTATAAGATCTAGTAACAAAATGATTGAATCATAGAATACTTTTTTTTTAAACAATGATTTTCTTTACAGGTAGTATATGTTCTATAGATAACAGAGATGTTATTACAGTACAAAGTAGTTGGTAATTATATATAGAGTTTATTAGTTGAACGTACATGAGATAATTTTACGTAGTACTACAGAGTTTTGCTTCTTTTTTTTTTTAATTATTAATTTATTAAAAAGAAAAAAGAAAAAGTAGAAAAATAAATGAAAATAATTAAAGGTAAGTAAAAAGATTAAAGGAAGCTAGCTAGGGCTTACCCAAAGGACAGCCACCAAGTCTGCATCAACAAGTTGATCCTCTTTAGGCAATGATAGCAAAACACTAAGAAAGTCATTATTATTCGTCTTCACGTTAAGCTCTACTCCTTCCAATTCCCTTTTTCTCTTCTCTATTATCTGACCCACAAGATCGTTGACTCTCCCAGCCAATCTGTGACACTTTCTCTTTGTTCCACCAAAGTCCAATAAAAACCCTAATGGAAAATAATCTCCCCAATTAAACTCCCCTATCAACTCATACCCTTGTTTCACCATCAACCCTAACTCTTCCCCTTGCAACCCTAAACAACTCCCAAACACACTCTCTACCACATTTCTCAAGGACCCTTCCCCCACCACTCTTCTAACCTCCACAAACCCACTCTCACCCATCTCTTTGTCCATCTTTCCAATCATCTCCTCTGCTACTGCGCTCCTAACACCCTCCAAACAGGCAATTCTCCGAGGCGAAAACATGTGGTTCGCCGCCATTCTTCTCAGCTGACGCCAGTAGCTCCCGAAGGGAGCGAACCCAATGGCGCGCTCAAACATGAGTAGTTTAGCCGATTCCTTTATGGGACGGTCCGAAAAAGAGGTCCCACAAAGGATTTCCTTGGCAGTGTCCGGGTGGCTGCTGATGATCATTCGAGTGGTGCCAAGGCTAAAGGCCATCAGACGATTCAGGCCCATTGAAGCTGCCATGCAGGCTAGTTTGCGGTGAGCATGAGACCCCATTTGAGGCAAAAACCCCAAGAATGGCCAAGACATAGGGCCATTAAGTTTTTTAGGGTTTTGGTTATTAGAGTAGTTCCTCCATGCAAACCCTCCTTCCACCACCCAAAATTTCATGAGGAGGGGGAGGAGGGAAAAGGCCAGGAGGGGAAAAAGAGTGGAACAACATATTGCTTGGTACATTAGATTGGGAAATAGTAGGAAGAGAAAAAGCTTGGCAAGCATGAAAGGCTTCATTGTAGATAAAATTACAGCTTAATGGAAATGCCGTGATGAGTGATGAGGGAATTGCATGTAGAATGATTTGAATATATAGTACGTGGAAAGTGAGTGTGCAGGTTAATGATTGGGTTTGTTGGCCTAACTAACCATGGTTAAGCTTTCAGTGGTATGCTAGCTTGACCATGGTGAGGATTAATTTATGGGAACACATTCACCCCTTTTCAAATCCTTTTTAATCATTAATGGTGCTGTTGGAAACTAGAATTGACATTGCAATACACCGAATCTAGCTTTATAAATTGCATTATTATAGTATAATTAAAATCATCAATACCATACACTTATTTCCTTTTCATTTATTTTTAAATTTATGTGATCCAACTTTGTCGTGTTAATCTTAAACTCACACGACCCCGATCTTAGAGCCACTGCTAAAATAAATCGCGAGTGTGTAGACCAATGGTGTGTAGTGTTAATTAACAAACTTAGAAAAAATAATATATATATATATATATATATATATATATTTAAATTTGATTTTTACATCTTCGATACGTACACCAAATATTTTCCAATCTAAATAAGTAAATAGATTGATAACCTAACTTCTTATATTTCCATCCTGTAATATAAGATTTGTATTGTAAATAATATTTGTGAAAAAAATAACAAGTACAAGAACGAAAGGGTTTTCTGGTACGTGGTTAATATGAGTCAAGCGAAGCGCACTTTCCTTAAAACATTATTTGCTACCTCCCAAAGTTGCTAGGAGCGTTGTAGGCTTGTAGTCTAGGTTTCCTTGGATAAAACATATTACAGTTCAATGCTTGAGCACTCAAACAAAGTAATACACCGAACAAGAGCAAGGGATGAAACACAGTTGCTAAGAAAAGAAGAAGAGCAGAGATAGATTTTGAGAGCTAAAAATCGTAGGAGTTAATGCATGGCTTGAAAATTTTGTTGCTCAACCAAGCATTATATAGGAATTGATGGATTAATAGCATTTAACCATGGCATTCAAACTGATCATAAATTAGTCATTATAACCCCTGTAACAGCTGACCAGAGAATTAATTAAGAAATTCAAAATTGGAATTAATTCATAATTAATTCCGTAACCGATGAAGTAAGACCTATAGAACGGTCGGTAACCAAAGTGGCCGGTACTTATGAGATGAGAGGTTGCGAGTGGTTAACATACCCGTGTTTGCCGAATGGCGAGGCGAGCCAACGAATCGTTATGCCGAATCGATAGTCGAGCCATTAGCGTACCAGAATGGCGAGGCGAGCCAACGAGCAGTTAGCCTCTAGCCATTAGCATGCCAGAATGGCCGAACCGTTACCACGAGTTGTTTACCCGAGTTGTTTCAACGACTCTGTGTTGAAAAAAACATATACGAAAATGTGGCATAACTTAGCCTGCACCCGAATTCACTTTGACTCAACCCAAATCGGGAGTGGACCTCACTAATATTTATACCACAAAATAGTCACTTAAAATGTCATTTTATGCTAATTTTTCAATATGTATAAAATCCGATTATACTAATTTTCTTATACTTTAACTTGAACATTTTTAGAATTTTAGCTTTTTGCAAAATGAATTAGGAATATATAAAATATTATGACAAACTTAATACATTCGTTAGGTTAACATTAGCGACATTTTCAAATTTAGGTTTTGATTTTGAAATTGTTCAATTATAATCTTCAGATTTTTATGACTGTACTAATTTTGGTTATAATGCAGTATTATAACGCTCTTATATTATAATATAATGCAGTATTATATTGTACGTCTGAAGCATACTAAAGTGCACACGATAGAGCATAAAAGTGCAGACACGACACTATCGTCGACGAAATGACATACGATACAAATCAAAGTCAACTGTTGAAATACGTATTGATAAAAAAACCTCAACCATAAATACATTCTTAAATGAATCTTAGCGATGCACTATGTTTACTTCCTAGTGGGTCGGTCACCCATCCTGTGATACTGTTGTAAGTCAAGCATGCTTAACCACAAAGTTTAGTGGTCGGAAATGAGCTAAAAGTTGTCGGAAACGCCCTTTCCGACCATTTTTTCGACCAAAGTTGGCGTCCGCAAATTCCTTCGTCGCAATTTCCGACCATTGGGCATGGTGGTCGTAATTTCCGACCACAATCTGGAAGTGGTAGGAAGAAACCCGAACACCACCAAATTGGGTGGTCCGGGAGTTCCGACCACCATGTGGTCGGAATGGTGGTCGGAAATTCCAGACCAGTCTATTTGGTTGTGGTCAGGTTGCTTCCGACCACTTCCGGATTGTGGTCGGAAATTCTGTCACTGGCAAAAAAATAACTGCACTTCACTGCTGTATTAATTGAATGCATATTCTACCCTACAATAGTAAACAATTTTAAACAATAATGTAACATCACCAAAAAATAACAATTTTAATTGCATTTGAAGATTATCTAACTTCATGTCTCCAAAAGTAGTAGCTACTTTACATTATCTAACTTCACATCTCAAAAACTAGTAGCTACTTTACATTTCAAAAAGTAGTAGCTACTTTACATTTCAAAAAGTAATAGCTACTTTTCAATTCTAAATATTGTCACATTTAATAAATAGCATCACAAGATTATGTTGGAGATTGTGTATCATCATCCATGCTAAGATTATCCTGCCCAACATCACCACTTTGATTGCTATCGGCCATAGGAGCAACGTTATCCAACCCAACATCACCACTTTGATTGCTATCGGCTGTAGGAGCAACAGATTCTACCAACTCAGGATGTGCACTATATATACCTTGTAACAACCCCATATTCTTCTTTTGATTCTCTAGAATCTCCTTGTTAGTTTGATCTAATTGTTCAAATTTTTCGTCACAAGCTACATGTGAGGATGATTCTCCATTTCTAGACTTTTTCCGTCTCACCACCTCGGGAAAGTAGTGTTGGGTATCTGATCCAAACCCAAACACATAACCTCCTTTCTTGACACCACCTGTCGCTTCATACCAAGTAGTTGCTTGATCAAGTTCAAGTTGAGTTTGTTGCATTTGAATTATAGTTTCCTATATTGATAGACAACTTTTTAAAACTCATATATTAACAATTGTTGTTTGTTTAAACAAATGAATCAGAAAATTTCACAATTCACTCATATATAACAATGTAACTCATATATTTTACAGTTGGCTCATATTAACAAATGAATTAAAAAATTTCAGCAACCAACTATGATTAGACATTCTCAACTAAAGGAATTTAAGTAATTTGAACAGTGTTGCATACTGAAATAGAGTATCTCAAAGTTTACTCATCAAATGATATCTCTAAAAGCAACACAAAGCTTATATATAGAAACAAATCTGCTAGAAAACAAGAAAGATAAGTGATTCTAGTAATCATGCATTTCTATTTTGAAATTTTCAGCAACCAAGAAACCAATTTCAGCAACTAAGAAGTGTAATCATGCATTTCAGCAACTAGTTTTATATTTAATGATAAGAGATTATAGGAATTGAGATTGTTACCATGACTTTTTGAGCTTTTTTGCACACAAACTCATCGGTCTTTTTACGTTTGTGTGTAGCTTGAAACAAAACTGCAAGTGAGGGATCCTCTCCAAGCTTTTCTTTCTATCCAACAACAATGAATCATACATTAATGTTGTTAAACTTTAAATTGTATTTAAGTATTAATTATTAAATGACTTACTAATCTTTTCCTATGCTCAGTAATCGGAATCGATTAAAGGCTGCAAATAGACATCAATATTGCCTTTTGGGTTCTTTTTCCCAGGAATAATACAGGTTAAGAATGTGTATGGTGTAGTCATACACACTGAAGGTGGGAGATTATATGGAACAACCATAACAGGCCAACAAGAATACGGCTTTGCATTGAAACCAAAAGGCGAAAATCCATCAGAACATAAGCCTAATCTCACATTTCGAGGATCTGCTGCGAAATCGGGGAACTTTCTATCAAAGTGCTTCGATGCTTCACCATCTGAAGGATGACACATAATACCAGGCTCGCGGCGATTTTCATAATGCCACCGCATGTGTGAGGCAGATGTATGTGATGCATACAACCGTTGCAATATAGGGATGAGGGGAAGGTAATGCATTCTTTTGCGTGGCACCTCTTTTGCATGAGTAGATCCAGGTTGACGTGGTTTAAATCTTGGCTCACCACAAAACTTACAGTGCCTATCATTGATTTCAGACTTATAGTACAACATACAACTGTTTACACAACAATCAATCTTCTCATGCCCAAGACCAAGTTTTGTAAGTAATTTTTTTGCATCATAATACCTAGTAGGTACTCGATTATCGGGACCCATCATACGGTTATTATAGTGAAATATCTGATCCATTGCTACCTGCGGAATATTATAAGTTGTCTTGATATTCATCATCATCAATGTATATGCCAACTCTGTTTCTTCACCAACATTCATTGATAAAGGCTGTCTCACAGCATTTAACAAATCATAGAAGTTTCTTGCACTACTGTGTGGCTCTTCTTCTTGGTTATTTTCGGCATTTAATGGAAAGGTTGATGGACCACATACATCAAAAACCATTTGTTCATACTGATTGTTTTCACTAGGGCCCTCGTTCACAAGTTGTTGTATTGCGGGGACAAACTCACCATGACAAGTCCAAACCCAGTAGGGTTCAAAACCCTTTTTATATAAATGAACACGAACATCATCTGTAGATAAGTGTACTCTATTCTTACACTTACTACATGGACACCTAATCTGCATTGAAGACTCGTATACAGGAAGCTTACTTCCATAATTGACAAATTCCTCAACACCCATTAAGAACTCATCAGTGTACCCCCTTCTTCCTGGTAGCAATCGGTTATACATCCATTTTCGATGCTCAGGTATATTAGCCATGTAAAACAACTACAAAAGTATATATACACAATACAAACATAACATATATAAATATATTTAATATAAATATTTTAAATAATTATATGCCAACATACTAATAAATAAAAAACATATAAAATGCAAGGTTAAAAAATCATAAATATACAAATAATTATAAACACACACATAAATAAATAAATTATATATATATATATATATATATATATATATATGAACACACACATATACCTATATGCATACTTAATATTGTTCAATCATAAAATAAATAATTTAAAAATGTATTCACAAGAATATATATACAAAAAAATAAAGCTAGATCTAAAAAATGACATAAATAAAAATTCGAAAAATATATACACATACATACCTTAACTTGATCTCAATACTATTGTGAGTGCTTTAGAGAAAAAACTTCTGCAAAAAACTAAAAAAGAAAAAAAAATCAGTAGAATGGGATGGAGTATATAGTTTAAAGCTAGATCTAAAAAAAATGACATAAATGAAAGTTTTGAGAATATATACACATACCTTAGCTTGATTACTACATTATTGTGAGTGATTTAGTGAGAAATCTACTGTAAAAATGAAGAAATAAGAAGAAATGGGTAAAAATAGAAAGAGGAAAAAGTCGGAAAACAGGGCAGAAAGTGCACTGGAAGCACTTATATATAAGCATTTCCGACCACCATGAGGGTGGTTGGAAGCCAAATATAATTTTCAAAATTTAAAAACGCGGATATTTCCGACCACCAAGAGATGTAGTCGGAAATTCCGACCAACGTAAAAAAAAAAAAAAAAAGCAGTCGGAAAATCCGACCCGGTACAGCAAGTTGCGACGGAAAAAAATTTGCATAAATACTTTCCGACCCGTTTTAGAGAGTTTGTCGGAATTTCCGACCACTCCCGTAAAGTGGTCGGAAATTCCGACTACTTTCCAACATGTAAAAGGTAAAAAATCACTATTTCCGACCACTTTTCCGGGTGGTCGGAAAATCAACATTTTCCAGCCATGTCTGGTTGTCATATCCTATTTAAAACCAATTAGTGATAAGTATGTGAATATTAACAATTTAATCACATTCCTCCATGGGAAGCTACGACGCCACGTCTGACGGCTAACAATATATATATATATATATATATATATATATATATATATAGGGATGCACTCCTATGCGAACTGCTGCCCAGGTAAGAAATGAGAACGTTTCACAGCCGTCTACGTGTCCAGATCAATGAATCAGATGCAATTTTAAAAAAATGGCGTGGTGGCATTTTCGTAAATAACTGGAACTTTGGTGCACCTAGTTTCACTTACAAGTGCACCTATTTTTGCACCTATTTTCACTTACAAGTGCAAGTAATTTACCTTATTAATATTTATGCACCTATTTTCGCAAATACTTTCACTTACAAATGCAAGTAATTTACCTTGTTAATATTAATGCACATGGGTGCAACCTAGGTGCACCTAGTTATAACGTGCACTTAGTATTGATGTTCACTGTACAATTCACTTGCACCTGTAATACATTTTACTTGCATCTGCAATACATTTTACTTGCACTTGTGCAAGTAATTTACTTTGTTAAAATTCATGCACCTAGTTGCAACCTATGTGCACCTAGTTATAGCATTAGGTGCACCTAGTTATAACATTAGGTGCATTTAATATTGATGCTCATTGTACAATTTACTTGTACTTATAATACATTTTACTTGCACGTGTGCACCTATTCTCACTTGCAGGTGCAAGTAATTTACCTTGTTAACATTTATGCACCTGGATGCACCTAGTTATAACATGACGTGCACCTAGTTATAACGTTAGGTGCAACTACATTCCGGACACGTGGCACGCTGTGATTCGTCCGCATTTCTCTCCTGGGCGGCCAGTACGCATTTGAACGCGATCATATATATATATATATATATATATATATATATATATATATATATATATTTATATATATATATATTTATGGAACCCATGTTTAATTGAAAGCTACATCAGGAGAGGAAGTTTAGTGGGTAAGAGAGCATTTTCCAAAAAACAAAAAAAAAAAAAAATATTGATTGTGAAATGTTTGGAATTGACAATAAAGTTTAAAAATATATGTTAAATCCTCGCCAACACTCTCTTAGTCTAGCTCATCGTACATGGTCTTCCTATTATGGTTTAGGCTTTTGATATGTAATTTGTGAACTATTATACAAAAGTAAGGTTTATTTAGTGTACACTTTTAGATAGTCGATGCGGTTATTCCCTTATCATTAAAAAAATGTTAAATATCTTAATTATATGATCCATAAAATATCTCATGGATCAATATCAAGATGGATTTCCCTCCATTGGATAACCATACCTACTTTTCTTTTTTTCTTTTTTTAATATTTATACTTCTATTTTGAAATATAATATATACAACTTTACAGGAGTTATACTTACCTACGAAAGTAAAAGTTTCTGATATTTTAGTTCTTTTTGGCAAATTAATAGTAGCACTCCCTGTCAATCTGTAATTGGACGAACAGGCCTTTCTCCCTCTGACTGAATTAAAAAAATGTTGCAATAATTAGGGTGTGTTTGGTTCGCACATGGGAATCGGAATCGGAATGGGTATCAAATACTTGATAAGGGTAATGGGTTTTGGTGAAAGTATTTAGCATGTTTGGTAGTTGGGTGGAATGGGAATGAATATTAATAGTTGGGGAAGAAATGAAAAAGTGAAATGAAACCCTTATTTAATAAGGGTATGGGTTTTCCCATTAATGGGGTATTCCATACCCATAATAGCATTCTCAAAACCTATCAACCAAACACTAGCAATCACTTTCATACCCATTCCTTATACCAAAACCCCCCAACCAAACACACCCTTAGATAGTTTCTGCAAGTTACTTTCATACCGCAAGTCAGCTTAATAATCAAGTCAACAAGTAAAAGATGGATTACGAGAAAATGATCAATGAAGTGTTATATGAAAATTAACCATTCAATTTGATATAGGAGAAAAATATCTTGTCATTAATTAATATAAAAAACATCTTTGAATTTGATATTAAAACACACAAAAACTAAACATCAATTGGATATGTTCTCAAACAGCACAATGGGTTAGATCAATTTGGATAGGGCACAAATTTAAGTACTAATTATCAAGCAATCCTAAAACTACTCTTAGCTTCTAGAAACTTTTGAATTATCATATATGCTATCTAAAATTGCAATTTCAAAATTTTTAAGTGAGAAATCCCACAGTTTAGTTACTAGGATTTTTAATTGTGTAGATATTAGGAAGAAAAATAAAATTGTCAAACAAACCCCCCCCCCCCCCCCCTCCAATTGAATATTTGAAGATGATTTATTATATTGTAAACACAAATAATGTTTAAGTTATAATAATAAAATAGAATTTATTTACATGTGTTTTGATTTTATACTTCTATCAAGATCAAGTGCTTATCACTACTCCTAAAGGAGTAACTATGACTAGTAGATAATATGTAATTATTGACCCTATTACATGTAATATCTATCCATATATACTTTTTTGAATACTATTGACCTTGTTACAGGGACCAGGGACCTACCGACCTACTGAAGCCCCACAACGAAGCCCCACAACGAGTCAATATCACCTCCACTGAGACTTGCACTTCATCACTTCATCATGCCGCTTGACCACAAGGTCTTTGGCAATCCAACATGTATTTTTTTTTTTTTGAGTACTACTGACTCTGTTACAATGTAATAACTTTCTCAACCTACTGAAGCACAACGAGTCAACAGTTGCCTCCACTGAGGCTCGAGCCCACTCTCATCATCCATGTGGGAGTGTTAATCGGGACACCGGATGCCACTTGACCACAAGGTCTTTGGCAACATGCATGTATTTATTCCTTCCCAATTCGTAAACCAAACATTAAAATAGAAAATTTTATTTGTTTTATTTATAAGGTAGTATCTGTTTTATACTTCCTTAATTTTTTCTAGCCAGAGGATCAATTCTCCACCACATGGGTTCAATCATGTGGCCACCACTTGATGATAAAAAAGACGTCATTACACTACATAGTAATTGACTAATTATAAATCTTTTACTCCAAATTCTTCACTGTGAAATTTTAATTTTACTTTATTTCTGTATGAAATTATAATTCTTTTACTCCTAATTCTTTAGTTGCAACTAAACCTCCCATCAAAGTGTTAAAAACTTGTTGACGACAGGTAAGTGAAACTATTCCTTTGTAAAGATGGAATGAATTGATGGTGGTTTTAGTGTGCAGGAATGATGAGAAGGATGATGATTTTATTACCTAAGGGAGTGAAATCTGTGGACTAAAAGACGGTTCGTTTGGGAGCGGAGCCCTCGTGTCCATCGGCTACGTGCCAGTTTTTAGGAAAATTGCATATATGACTCCACCGTGCTGCTGTCCTGCATTTCTTATATCGTGGACCGCGGTCCACAATGTATTGTGGACCGTGGCCCTAAAATGACGTTGTTTCAGTAAGTGAGAGATGGAGTCCGTAATTGAAACTTAAGTTCATCTCAAGAGATACTGTCTTACATTTGTTTTGATATTATCAAATGAAATTGTAGTTACATCGAAATGTAACTGTAGTTGTGTTGAAATGTAACTGCAGTATATATGAACTGATACTGAATAACAGTTTCACATTTGTGTTTTATATTATCGAATGTAACTGTAGTTATATCGAAATGTAACTGTAGTTGTGTTGAAATGTAACTGCAGTGTATATGAACTGATACTGAATAACAGTTTCACATTTGTGTTTTTATATTATCGAATGAAACTGTAGTTATATCAAAATGTAACTGTAGTTGTGTTGAAATGTAACTGCAGTTGTGTTGAAATGTAACTGCAGTGTATATGAACTGAAAATGAGTGGCGCGAATTCATCCGTCTGTTTTCATTAATCAAAACGACGTCGTTTTGATGCGCGGTACACAATGCATTGTGTACCACGATATAATTTGCGGCTGTCCTGATCTATTTCACAATCATGTCGCACACATCAACTCCGTACAGGTAGAATCCAAAGTTATTAATTTTTCAATTCACTGCTACATATTATCTTCTGTAGTGTTTGTTTTAAATTATACCAAGTAACTCTAGTCATAATGTTATTATTATTATTATATCAATATCAACTGGTAAAATCCAAGCCGAGAGAGAAAATTTGAAAAAGTATGGTCGTCCTCTGTTGGGATGTACTATTAAACCTAAATTGGGGTTATCTGCTAAAAACTACGGTAGATCCCGTGTCAATCTCACTTCCATCCATCTCATCACTATAGACCATGCTACACTCGATAGCTACAGCTCTAACTCGATTTTTCCAATAATTGCTGTACCTCGCAAGTCACGTTCGTTTGTTCATTGCCTCGCCCTTGAACTACCAGAGCATTATAAATATTAGGCATCTTCCCGGGAGGAAAAGCTACATCTAATACCGGACCAATGATTTTGACGATACGCCCCAGGTTTTTTTTTTCAACCGTGGAAACTTCAGAACCAGAAGTAGTAGGATTGATTCTCATAACAATAATAAAAAATCTTTTTTCTTTCTTTTTTTTTTTTTTAAATGAAACCCTTTAGAGATGAATTCCGTCTATTTTCACATCTAGGATTTACACATACAACATATATCACTGTCAAGAGGAAATTTCTTATTTTTCTTATTTTTAGGTTAGTTAGGTATTTCCATTTCAAAAAAAGGTTAAAAATCAAAATTGGGTTGCGCTATATATATGAAAGAGTATACAATAATGATGTATTTGGAAAATCAAATACCTTGGTCGTCTAATAATCAAACATTCTGATTAGTTGATAATATTAGTATTAGGATTAGGTGGGAATTTTGTGAAAGATTCCTGTGATCAAGTCTCATTAACGACGAATTCATGTCGAGTAGACCTTGTTGTTGTGATAATTCTTAATTCATGAGTTGTAGGGAGGGATTTATGTCACCACAAACAGAGACTAAAGCAAGTGTTGGATTCAAAGCTGGTGTAAAAGACTACAAATTGACTTATTATACTCCTGAGTACCAAACCAAAGATACTGATATCTTGGCAGCATTCCGAGTAACTCCTCAACCCGGAGTTCCACCTGAAGAAGCAGGGGCTGCGGTAGCTGCGGAATCTTCTACTGGTACATGGACAACTGTGTGGACCGATGGACTTACCAGCCTTGATCGGTACAAGGGGCGATGCTACCGCATCGAGCGCGTTATTGGAGAAAAAGATCAATATATTGCTTATGTAGCTTACCCGTTAGACCTTTTTGAAGAAGGTTCTGTTACCAACATGTTTACTTCCATTGTGGGTAATGTATTTGGGTTCAAAGCACTGCGCGCTCTACGTCTGGAAGATTTACGAATCCCTACGGCTTATATTAAAACTTTTCAAGGCCCGCCTCACGGAATCCAAGTTGAGAGAGATAAATTGAACAAGTATGGTCGTCCTCTGTTGGGATGTACTATTAAACCTAAATTGGGGTTATCTGCTAAAAACTACGGTAGAGCGGTTTATGAATGTCTTCGCGGTGGACTTGATTTTACCAAAGATGATGAGAACGTAAACTCACAACCATTTATGCGTTGGAGAGACCGTTTCTTATTTTGTGCCGAAGCACTTTATAAAGCACAGGCTGAAACAGGTGAAATCAAAGGACATTACTTGAATGCTACTGCAGGTACATGCGAAGAAATGATGAAAAGAGCTATATTTGCTAGAGAATTGGGAGTTCCGATTGTAATGCATGACTACTTAACAGGGGGATTCACTGCAAATACTTCTTTGGCTCATTATTGCCGAGATAATGGTCTACTTCTTCACATCCACCGTGCAATGCACGGTGTACGGATAATTTTTTTTATTATATATTTAGATAGTAAAATAAATATGAAAATTATAAACAATTCTAATATTTAAAAATGCACATTTATTTTATTACGTAATATAAGATTAGTGCAAAAGTATCACCTAATTAGTTGAATAATATATTATTCGGTTGTCTGTGATTATCTTAGAAAAATAGATACATATTGTCATATGATTTATGCAATTATATTTTTACTAAAATAAATATGAGAAAAAAAGGGGAAATAATTTCAAAAGGTATATATTAAGCTGTGAGGAAAAAATAAGTGGTATCAATCCCAATTTTTATGTTGTTTTAAATTACCTAATTTAGAGTTGTTTTGTTCCCATATATGATTTAGGCAAAAAAAAAATTTATTGTAAAATAATATATTTCAAAGAGAAAAAATTAGGTGAAAAACTAGAATTAAAAATACTTGGAATCAAAACATGAAAAATATGATTACTACTCTAGTAAATTTGTGTTAGAAAGTAAAAAAAGATAATAAATTTAATAACAATTTAATATTAAAATATGATAATATAAGAAGGTCAAATAATTTTTACAAATTTTAAAAATTTTCTTTGTATACGATGTTTGTTATTGAAGCTGTTTTGTTGTTATCCCTGTCATAAATCAATATTTTCAACCCATTTAAAGTAGTGACCTTGAAACTGCAACATATAATTGTCCTTGCATGACTAAAGACATGTTTTTTCAATAATAAACCTACGTGAGAAAGCGATTGATACTAACTCTTATTAATAATCATTGCATATGAGACAAGTAAAGAGAATTGTTTTCTTTGAAATTTGAAAGGCAACCTCGAAGTCCAATGGAATTAATGACATTCTTGGTATCAGTAATTTCTCACGTGCACTGCTTCTAGACAATATGTTTGCTTGCAGAACATGATTTTCAAGTTTAGTAATGACCAACTAATTGAGTGGTCAATGTTTCTCAAGAGCATAACCGGAGTGCCAAAATATTTTTTTTTAGCTAAAGTGTCATCCCGCACCATGAACTATATTGGATTATTCATGCCGCACCTTGAACTTTCATAAGGTCTATTTCGATACACAAACCATTAATTTTTTTTCATCTAGCAATTTTTACAGGTTACCTAAAAGTTATAGGTAATCTATACTGACTTGGACCTTTTTTTTTTTGTTTTCTTCTTTTTTTCTTTTGATTTTTTTTTTGTTCTCTTCTAAACCTTCTCCACCCCAACAACCGGTACCAGGACCGTAAAATAAAAAAAAAAAATTCTTATATTTAGGCATTTAGTTACTGGCAGTAGCAGCTAAATATATATTTAGCTACCGCCAGTAGGCAGTAGCCAAAATAATAATAATAATAATTTATAATATGTTTTTTATAATAACAAAACATATTATATATAACTATATATACTAAAAAATAAAATTCATGTTGGTTCTGGTTTGTGTAACCTTTGAACCGTGAACCGGAACGAATCGCGGTCACCCCTAGGCAAGGGGAGGAGTGGATTGTGGAGGGGCTGTGGTGATTTGGTCTAGTGAGCACGGTCTAGTGAGCACTGGTCCGGCTGAAGGCACAGGGGAGGGGCAGTGTGCACATAAGCACCTGGTAAAGATGAAATGACCTCGTTCATAGCTACTTTCTCAAACTGCAGTTGTCAAACCGGATGCCACTAGACCACAAGGTGTTTGGCATATACATTTATATATATATATATATATATATATATATATATATATATATATGTATGTATACATATATATATACTTGGACTTTTATAAGTTGTGTTCTGGTGTGACTCTATCTCAGCTGAGTCTTATCTTTGTATATTACTCTTGTATTGTTTATTTCGGTATTATTGATTAACAATCTGACGTTAACAGTTATCCTAAACACTCATCGCAGCAGAGCTCATGCCTTCACACTGAATATCTTCTCCAAATCTCCCTATCTTCTTCCCTAGAGAAGTAGAGAATATGTCTCAGCTTGCCCCTTCTATTTTTGCAAAACCACTCATACATACTTTTTTGCATCTGAGGTGATTACTTATGACCAATGGATACAACTAAAGCTAGAGCATAGGAGCCGGCTTTCTGCTTTGGCTTCGGTCGCTGATTCTTTGTAGATATATTTTACTTATTCCTCATTATGATTGGAACTGTGCTTTACATTATATTGTGTTAATAAACAACATTTTTACAGAAACACTTCCAAAAGTATTTAAGTGTTTTTTTAATTAATTAATTCATTAAAATATTTAATACTTTAATATTAAAAAAAAAAAAGAATTGGGTATCGGCCTCTATTCCAGCTTAAGAACAGTAGCAGATACCTTTTTTTTTTTTCTTAAAAAAATTGCGACAGTTCTTAGATAAACACAATCATGGGAAGTCCAAGTTTTCAGCGACTATTGTATAACATTTGTGAAAAATCCTCTACAACAGTAGCAGATTATCAGTTTTGTACTAGTGTACAAAGATTAAAGGCACAAGACAATTAACATGCATTAATCCCCAAACCCAACGAATCAGCTTAAAACAACTCGATGTTAATAAGTTGCAAATAAAATGCTCTATTAAATCAATATTAAGGTGTAAAGTGGTGATATTATTGCTACATATCACTTCATCAGGTACGCAACAAAAACATAATCTTGTATACAAAATCCCAGGAAAGTGAAAGCAGACGCGTGGGCTGCTTCTATCCGCGAAATCTACCATTTTCCCTTTAGTTTATGATGATGAGAAGTCAGCTTTACCAAAAGCATCAAAATGGTGCTCCAATATAATGCATATAAAAGCTTCCCACTAACTACATTCTTACATGAGCATTCAGTACTCAAATTATATGGTGGACATCATGATCATAGCTGATAGTTGTGTTGAACAGATACTGCAGTTGTGTTGAAAAGATACTGCAGTTGTGTTAAAAGGAAATTGCAGTTGCATGGAACAGAGGCCATTCAAACACAACTGCAGTTCCAGATGGATGACATGTCCTCTATTCCGCGCAACTACAGTTCACTTTCAACACAACTACAGTATCAGTTCAACACAATTGCAGTATCAACCATGACCCATGGTCCACAATACATTGTAGACCATGGTCCACAGTATAAGAACTGCATTCAGTAGCCTAACATCTATTGGATCTAAAAAAGCCATAATGGGCGCATTTTAAAATATAATAAATCTCAGGTTTAAACCAACAATACACACAATAGTAACAGGGACCATAGCAGCATAATCCTATTTTTTACAAAAAAGATCAGCTAAAAGTAAGTACTCTTTGCGGCTAAGATACTTGTTTTTCAATATATATGCCTCTGATTTCCATCATAATTGGACTCTCTCTGTCAGCTAATATTGTTTTTCTCTTTTTTTTTTTTTTTCAACTCTATTTTTTACTCTCTATTAGTATAATGTATGGAGATAGGTCAAGAAAAAAGTGGATTGAATTAGTCTAGGAATAGAAAATTCACCCAATCCTGACCAGAGCAGGGACTAAAATTCAGGAATGAGGATGGGGATGGGGGAGGGGATAGGAAAGAAATTTTTTTTTCATTTTTCATCAGGAATTGAGATGGAGATAAGATACCCTCCCAACCCTGCCTCATCCCCATTTTATTTGTTGTAATAAATAAATAAATAAATATGTATGAAGGAATAAATTAAAATGGGGGTTTGCATGAATCAATTCCAAATATAGAATAAGGATGATATAATGGATATAGTGTAAAGAAAAGACAATAATGTTTGTGTAATTGCTAATGGATCGAATAATAAAAAAATATATGTTCAAATAGGGCATCACATGTTCCTTCAATAACACAATGATTCTGCTATTTAAACTAGCATCTATCACCACTTCCCGCGAATAAAGTGCTCCAAAAGATTGGTCTTCGAAACCGAACTCACCAATTGAGTATCTTCGTGGCTTCCACTTCCTATGTCATGGTCGAGCCTGAGTCATGGCCGACCTCGGGATTGTGAGCCTAAATGACCTCCACATTCTTGGGTAGCTTTTGGTTAATTAACCTCGGGTCTCCCGGGTACATCTTCCAATTGTAATTGTTCAAATCTGACCTCTATTATAAAGATCTAAAAGACTTGAAAATTGTGGCAAACCACCATCCAATGTGGTGAGGAAGAGGTATCTTCGGGCATAATTGTTAATTGTCTAAATTATTTATAAATATCAAGAACGGTTTTTGGTACTAATGTTTTATCTAATCTAAAATTTCCCCACCATTGGTGGAACCAAAACGGAGTTGGATACCTAAAATTGTCATTAAGGTAGACAAAGTAAGACATAGAGAAATTGTCATTTTGTTTTGAAAATATTATAAGCCAAGCCTGAACATAATAATCCTAATAAGAAAATTTGTTAACAGAAATTGTTGCATCGGGTAGAGACAAATCTTTTCCTTTTCCGAGAAATTGACCCCAATATGAAATTGTGGGTACATGTTTTGTTTTGGCTTTAGCATATCGTATTAAGGAATGATTGTTTTGGTAAAAAATGTATTGAAAAGTGACAGAATTGGTTTGGATTTTGATTTGTTCATAGTACAATTAGGATTTTCCCATATGGTCTGGAATATATGAATGGGTAGATGGTAAAATATGTTTAGAGAATTGGTAAGGATGGATATCAGGATTTCTTAGGAAAAATTTTGGTTCTATGAAGCAAATTCGTTCAGAATATGGTTTGTAAACATATTCACAATTAGGTGTTTGGACCTTGTTTGGATTGGGTTGTGCTACTTTGCTTGTGGACTGAATGGTTTGTTTGGCAATTTGTTTAAAGGTCGGTGTCTTTTGAGGGATTTTTGGTTCTATTGTGGTTTGTTTTTGGGTTCTTGGGTGGATGATAGCTGTCAAAGATAGCTATGTTTTGTGGGGTAATTTGGATGTATAATATTATAGGAATGAAGTCCTTTAGGCCTACAACATGTTAGAATAGCTCAATTTATCAAATGTTCGTATAAAGACTAATTGAGGTTGTGTTTGCCAAAAATAGCACAAGCTATAATTTAGCAGGCCATTCCGGCGATAGTTCGTTAGAATGAGCATATCTCGGGCTAAGAATATCCAAATGAGGTGATTCAAGTAGCTATGGAACGGCAACTTCAAGAGATACAACCTTGATGAAGACAACAATGGTTGATTCTGGGTCCACGCACGCGTCCGCGCGTGGACCTGGCGTGGAACAATTCGAGTAGCGATCCACGCCTAGGGTCCACGCATGTACAGCTCGTGGATCAGCCCTGGGTGCGAAAAAAAATAACTATATAAGTAGTGTTTTTGTCTGATTGGAAGGATCTAACAGTTCCCCCTACTTTTTCTAACATTTTAAATTGGCTTTTTCTCCCAATTAAGAGCTTAGATTAGATCTAGGTTTGCTATTGAAGAAGAGATCGAAGATTGTAATAATTTCATGCTTTGATTGGTACTTTCTACTCTCATTTACATTGATCTCTAATTTCATTGCACTTTATATTTTAGTTCTTAATTGCTTTTAGTTTTCCTTTTGTTTTTTTTTTTTTTTTTTTTTTTTTGCAATGATTAACTAGCTTAGGTTTGGGGATTGGATGTTCCAATCTAGTTCTTGTGTTTGATTTGATTCAATTCTTCCATCGATGCTAGAAATGTTGAATTAGGGTTCTATTGTCTTGTGTGATTGATGTGTAGCTTGATTTGTGCCTATTTTAGTCCTCGATAGGTAGCAAAGTTAGGGGAAGTATAGATTGCGCAATAGCGGATCTATATGAGTCCTAATCAACCACATCCACGCCCTTGATCTTGAAGAATGAGGCCCAGTAGGAGTGGTAGACCAAGTGTTCAATAGAATGCCCCATCCGAATGAGGAACCAGGAGTCTGGAGTGTGATGTCACCCGGTGATGGTGTTGTGGGCTCCCTTGATTGAGTCCGAGTCACATTGCCTAGAATTCCCGTAGTAGGATCAAACATGAGACCTAGATAGGACATCCATCTACTTGTTTCCTTTGATTGTTTACTTTTGTTTTGCCTTTGGTGAACTCGTACTCCATGCCACTTTTACTTTTTGTTGATTCTTGTAACTCTGTCTCTTAACCTCCTAAATGCCAACACTTAATTCGATTCCAATTTGTCATCTTTGAGAACACGACCGTCGAGAAACTTCTTCCTCGTTTTACCACCTTCATTTACTCACCTAAAACCACAACACTAGTGGAAGAATATGGTGTCTGGTCTACTATTGCAAACTTATTTTGAGTTATAGGGAATATTGAGATAAAAGGAGATTTCAATGATATTGGCATGATTTGATTAGATATTGATTGTAAATGCTATAGATTTTTCTGCTGAGGGAATTGCTTTTCTAAATGTCTTGCAAACATTTCTCTTGTAAATATTCTCTTGTTAGAAAATCAGGAATAGAATTTTCATTACCAGATATGTGGACAATTTCGAAATTTAAGAATTGAAAGTAATGCTTATCACCTAGGAAATATTTGTTTTGAAGCTAACTTTTTTAACATCCTTCTTCAAAATATCCTTAGCAGCTTTATAATCAACTCTTATTGTAAATTTTTTTTTTAATAAGTCATCTTGAAATTTTAATACACATAAGACTCTTGCTAGAATTTCTTTCATGATGGTTGAGTAATTACATTGTTTTTGATTCCAAAATCCAGAATAATACCTTATTATATGATCTTTACCATGCCATTAATAGTTTAATTTGTTTTAAGATTCTTCCGTATCCTTTATCAGATGCATCTGTTTCTACTATCTTAGGAGCTTTAGGGTTACAAATTGTCAGGATTGGTAAAGTCTTAACATGAAGTTTAGTTTACTAGATTATTTTAGTGTGTTGAGATGTCCATGGTTGAAGATTTTTCTTTAACTTAGCATATAAAAGTTTACATATTTCTCTTTAGTTGGGGTAGAAGATGATTTTATGCATTTTGTGTGTGAGCGTTTAGAATCAAAGAATGTGTGGGATGACTCCCGAGTTTGTCAATCTCTACGAAAGACAAATTGGAAATGTTGACATGTTCTTAATCAAGGGAATAAAGATGCGCAATCGTCATACGCCATGTCACAAAGAATGAACAAATATAGAGTTCAAGTTCTAGTAACAAATTGCAGAGAATATTGATTGATATCAAGTAAAAGAAGCTAGGAATGAGTTGCTAATTAGATGTGATGCATCATGGTGTATACTTATTTTCTAGGCAGATTGTATTTCATTGGTTGCTACTCTTGAGAGGCTTTGCCATTGCCTTTCTCCTTTCGGTCTACTAGTACTAGGCATGCCCTAGGTTTGGAGTACTTTTAGGTAACCAAGAGCCTAAGAGACATTTCAACAAACACCTTGCCTTCACCCCCTTTCCTACTCCTACCTTTCAGTCTAAAAGTAAGAAATCATAATTGAGTTGGAGTTACATGAACTCTGGCAATCTCTTGCATAGGATCCATCCCTTACAACATTCCTGGAGGTGGCCATACTCTAGAAAGCATACAAATCATCAAGAATGACAAAAGTAGATCAATCAATCCAATGCAATTCAATCACCTAGTTAGGAATTTAGGTCTACACTAGCATCACATCTAATTGCACAACTCAATTCCTATTAAAGAATTAGCTACTCATGCTAGCAAATGAAATCATGATTAACCGAATTCACAAATTGAGAATGCAATTGAAAGTAATGAAATCAAGACAAAGAATAGAGATTATCTAAGTAATTGAATTCACAATCCAAAAACAATTGACTTCAAAGTTGATCTTCAAGTACAAGATTGAGCTAAGAACAAAGTGTACTTTCTACAAATTCTCTCTCTACAATCTAGGAGCTTCTCAAAATCTCGTCTCAAAATCTGCCAAAAAATCCCTTTAAAATATCTATTCTAAGCTTTAAATAGCTTCGTCCTCCAAGACACTTCTTTAAATTCGCACCTAGGAGCAATCCACGATCGATCCACGAGCGTGGGACGCTCGTGGATCAACCACTTAACTTTCCCACGCCACCTTTCATGCTCGTTGACTGGTGCGTGGGACTTTCTGCTTCATTCCCACGAGCTTGTCCACGCTCGTGGGCTTTCAGTGGAAAAGTCCAATTGAGCTTTATCCCTTGGTTGCTTCTTTGTCCAGTCCACATGCCTTCTCTTTAAGCTCAACACCTTCAAAACCATCTAAAGTGCATCAAATGATAGAGCTTTGTAAAGATTGGCACATTAGAGCATATATCAACATAAGTTATCCACAAAAAAAATAAAATAGCACAATTTCAACCCCTTATTAGACCCTTAACCATAGGTATCTTTGGCACCTATCAGAAGTCAGCAATGTAATTTAGAGAGCCTAAGAATCTTTGTAATTGGTTTTTATCTTTAATTTCATAAGGAAATTTGTTTGAAAACTCAATAGATCTTTGGATTGGAGTAAATGCCCCATTAGTAATCTCATGTCCTAGGAATCTAAATTTTATTTGATAAAGTTTCATTTTTGGCTTAGATAAAACTAATCCAGTTCTTTTCATTATTTTGTAGAATATGTCTAAATGTTTGAAATGTTGATCTAAAATATTACTAAAGACTAAAACATAATCAATATAAACTATCATGAATGTATATGGATTAAATATTTCATTCATTATTTTCTAGAACTCACTAGGAGCATTTTTTTAATCCAAAAGGCATATTACACTCATATTGCCCAAAAGGTCACAAATTATACTGTGGACCGCGGTCTACAATGGATTGTAGACCATGCATCAAAATGACGTCGTTTTGATTAATGAAAACAAACGGTTGAAACGACCTCCGTTCCATGCCGTTAACTTTTAGTTTATATACACTGCAATTATCGTTCAACACGACTGTAGTTCCTTTTTTATATAACTACAGCTTCATTCGACATTATACACTCAAATATGTGAAACTGTTATTCAGTTTCTTTTAGAATACACTGCAGTTTCCTTTCAACACAACTACAATATCATTCCGATATAACTACAGTTTCATTGAACAATAATATACACTAAAAAAATGTGAAACTACTATTCAGTTTCATTTTATATAAAGTGTAGTTTCCTTTCAATACAACTACAGTTTCATTTCGATATAACTACAGTTTCATTTGATAATATAAAAACAAATGTGAGGCAGTATCTTTTGAGATGAACTGTAGTATCCTTTACGGAGCTCCGTTACGACTTACGGTAGTCGTTTCTCCTACTTAATGAAACGGCGTCGTTCTGTGACCATGGTCATTGTGGACCATGGCCCACCGTATAACGACTTCCAAAACGTACCTTAAAAGCAATTTGTTTTATCTTCTCCTGCAATTTGTATTTGCCAAAACCTTGACTTCACCCTACTATAGAAAATACTTTTAAGGTCGGTTTTTTTTATCAAACAATGTCGATCATTTGGCGATGTAGTTAGAGACGACGTTGTAAATAAATGATACATCGGTTTTTTAAAATTGACGTCATATCTCTTTTTTTAAAAAAAATTAAGCTACGACGTCGATTGTTGAAAATAAACCACGTTGTATCGCTTTTTTATAAATAAAAAATGAGATACGATGTCGACGTCGTATCTATTTAAAAATAAACGAGAAAAGATATACGATGTCCGTTTTTTAAAAAACTGACGTTGTATCTTCACGATTGGCATCATATCGTAATGTATCAGTCCTCATCTGCATAGAATGAATTGCGAGAAAGAAACCGCGACGTTGGACATTCTTCAGGAATTCGCCGGCAACATGAATATCAAGAAAAAACATGAATACAGACTCATAACTAATAAAAGCTCATGAATTATAACTAATAAAAGTGCATGAATAGCGAGAAAGAAGAAGAGACATTCCCGAACGAGGATACCGAAGCTGAGGACGCCGATGTCTAAGATGAGGACTGATACATTACGATATGATGCCAATCGTGAACGAACTCAGATTCTAATTCATTATTTCTAGCAACGATGACGTATTGCGATCTGCGATGAGGATTTCCCGGACAATCTTCTTCTATTTGTGTTGAACTGCTGGTTATAAAAACTTCATATAAATATATAACGTGGGTTCCCGGGACATTATATGATTTTTATATCTATATATTTTTTTGCGTATGTTATTATCACTTTTTTCGCTTAAGAAATATGGCATTAGTTATTCAATTAACCGCCGTATGTTACTTTCATTTTTTTTTTTTTTTCGCATAAGGCATATGACATTGGTTATTTAATTAGCCGATGCCGTATGTTATTTTCATTTTTATTTTTTTTTCGCGTAAGACATACGGCATCGATTATTTAATTAACCGATGCCGTATGTTATTTTCATTTTTTTTTTAATTTTTTCGCGTAAGACATACGGCATCGGTTATTTAATTAACCGATGCCGTATGTTATTTTCATTTTCTTCGCGTAAGACATACGTCATCAGTTAATTTAATTAACCGACGTCGTATGCTATTATAATTTTTAATTTTATTAACGTAAGACATACGACATTGGTTATTTAGTTAACCGATGTCGTATGCTATTATTTCATTTTTAACGTCAGTCTTTCAAAAAATCGATGTTATATATTGTTTCTGTAGTAGTGGTATATCAAATTTTGAAAATATTGCTGCATTATAAAGCCTTTGAAGTATGTCTTGTTTATTAGGAATATCATATCTAATCTATTTTAGTGCTTGGTTTAAAGGTTTATAATTGATCACTAATCTAGGAACTCCTCTTTCTATTATTACAGCATTCTTCTAGACATAAAATGCATAACATTACCATGGTGAGCTACTTTTCCTAATTAATCCCTTTTTCAATAAATCATCAATTTCGTTTTTACAATATTCTAGTAATTCTTGGTTCATTTGAATTGGCCTAGCTTCTGTTGGTATTTTTCTTTCATCAAAATCTTTTTCATAAGGTAAATAAACTATATGTTTTTCCTTTCACAAAAGGCATTTGGTATACCAAAACACACTTCTAGTTCTAGTTTTCTTGATATTCTCTAATTTTTTTTATTGAATTTGTTCTGTATCCAGGGCCTCTTCTATCTTTTTAGTTATTAGCTCTTCCTTAAAAAAATGATTTGTTTTTCTATTTTAAATATATTTTGTTTCTGCATAAAATTTACTTCAAGATTAGTAATTGGGTAAATAAATTTAAAACTTACTTTTTGTCCTTAAACATTCGCTTCTATCCCTTTTTCAGTGACTGAAAATGGATACAACATTTGTAAAAATGGAATTCCTAAAATTATTTTGGTGTTTAATCCTTTTACCATCATTAAACTAGTATTAAAACATATTCCATTGTTACTAACATGCGCATTAGGAATTTTGTAGTTGCTTTTTACTTTAGAAGAATTGGCTGCAGAAATTGATTGTTTAGTTGTTTCAAAATATTTTGAAGGGATTAATCCTTCTTCTACACAATTCATGTCAGCTCCTGAATCTAACATAGCAATTCCGTCCAGAACAAGGTTTTTTATTTTTATTGTTATTTCTACATACAATTTTTGGAAACGAATTTTAGTTATTGTATTTAAGAATTCTTCTTCTTTTTGAGTTTCAGTTTCTGGCTCTTCTTTTGTTATAAGATAGTGTTTTTTAAGCCTTCGTCCCTAAGAGTACTTTGTTGACTATCCATTGTGTTTTTTATTTGTTCTAAAGTAAATTCTGTTTTTAATTGTTGTGGATTTTCCTCTAAGGTTTTAAAATCTAGTTTTAATTGTTAAATTTCTCCTTTATGATGTTTTATTTCTTCATACAAATCTTGCGATGAATAAATAAATAATTATATATATATATATATATTGTTGGTCCCAATATGTAGAGGAGTGAGTCTAGGAAGGGAGTGAATAGACTCACTAGGGTTTTGAAAAATTTTCTTATCAGGTATGTATTTACCCTTGAAGAAGAGATCAGAGTAAAGTAAGAACTCGGTCAGAGTAAAGTTTGCAGTAGAAAAGTCTTTTGAATTTTATTTTACTTTGCGCTATTTGATGTTTATTAAACAAATGTTATGGCTTGGTCTATGAGATGAGATGCAGCAGTTTATAATGAGTAAATAAAGAGAGAGAATTTTTATAGTGGTTTGGCTATTAATAATGCCTAGTCCAGTCTTCTTCACAACACGTGAAGGATTGCATTAACCTCATTTTAATACAATAACTCCTCAATTAAGTATGGTTCCTTAATCACAATGCCGGACAACACACTTTCACCAGATTTTTCAACTTCTTCAAGTCTACTCTGCCTCTTTCGACTTCTCCAAGTAGATAGTGTTGTTTGATGATTTGATTTCTTCTTTCCTCCAACTGAAACTTGGTTTAAGTGTATCTTGAATGGAATAGTAAAGCAAGTCAAGATTTCTTTTATGGGATGTTTGGTTCACGGAATAGATAGGGAATGGCATAGCATTCCCAGTAATAACCTATTCCGTTGTTTGGTTCGCATTTGTATTCTCAGGAACATTGTTCCTGGGAATGAGCTATTACCCTTGCAAGGGTAATAGCTATTACCAGGGTCCCCCTGGTATTAACCTATTCCTGACCTCTCAAGAATAAGTATTTTATTATATTTCCTTTTTTACCCTTTGTTTAAATTTTTAGGTTTGTTTTTTGAGTCTCTAAAATGGATGATCAACTTGGTTGAGTAGTTGGAATGAATTGAGTAGAAATCAGAAAGTGTGGTTGAGTAGTTGGAATGAATTGAGTAGAAATCAGAAAGTGCCAACAAGTAGTTGGAATGAATTGAGTAGAAATCAGAAAGTGCCAACAATTGACAGGAAATTACTTAGCTCCCTATTTTTCTCATCATTGAATCTGAATCAAGACAGGAAATTACTTAGCTCCCTATTTTTCTCATCATTGAATCTGAATCAAGAATCACCCAAACTTGGAGTTCCTTTTGAGCAGTGCAGAAGAGTGGTTCTCTCTTTTTCTCTCAGTTTCAGAGAGAGCATGGCTAGAATGATCAATAACCACAACAAAGGGATCCTCATCCAAATCGACACCGCACTCTGCAGCAATGTTTCAGATCAAATTAAATCATATGTATTAGCATCGTACAAGTACTGTCAATATCACTGGATGGTGGGATTATCAAGGAGCTTGAATTTCAGAACGAAACAACGAGATCGCAGAGTGTTAAAGAAGAGGGACTGAGATGACTTGAGGGATGAGTCGTCGAGCAATACAAAATGCGACGATCCGGACTTCCACAGAGCGAAGAGGACAGAGCTAAATAATTAGTTTTAAGTATGTCGGTAATTAAAATGAGAGATGTGAGTTGATTGCTATGGATCATTAGTTATTGACTCTTGAATATCATCATTTGTTGTAGAAAGACTCCTAAATAAGGAGAGACTCCTTAAAATAAGGAGAAACACCCATCTCAAACTAACTTCTTGAATGAAGACCTTATAATTTCTTTTTCCTAATATTGTTGAATGTTCTTTAAAAAATTTTGTTATTTATATGCATATTTTGTTTCATAATTTATATATCATTTTTTTAATATTGTAATTGCTATAAAATAATATTATATAAAAATCTTAGGTAATAATAATAATAATAATAATAATGATAATAATAATAATAATAATAATAATAATAATAATAATAATATATTTTGCATAAGGGTATTTATGTCTTTAAGCATATATTCCATTTCTATTCCTTCTACTAACCAAACGTTAGAATACAATTCTTAAAGTCTATTCCTTCAGCGAACCAAACAATAGAATACAATTATGTTCTATTCCTTACCTATTCCATTCCTTGTGGAATAACATTCCTATTCCCTCCAAATTCATTCCGTGAACCAAACGTGCTGTTAGTTCTGTAGATTTGAACTTTGGAAACTTTGTCTCCTTCTCTCATCTTGATCGCTTGTAACTTGTAATGTTCAAACTTGAAAGCTTGTGATTTCTTAGAATGACCTGCACCACCTTCTGAGTATGAAATGGGTATTTATAGGTGTGAAAATTTGTCCCGTTGGTGGGTAGGCAAAAATTAAAATCACCTTTTGACCATAGAGTATTAACCGTTGGTATTGCACCCATGTGGGTGTCAGTACTTATTAGCCGTTTTATCCTTAATATGTGCAGAAAATTTGTTCTATAGTCTTGCATAAGAGGGCAAGGTATTTAATGAAAGCTTTGACTTTTGGATCTGTTCCTAGGATTTGATTTGTCCAAGGTAGATCATTCTACCGTTTTAGAGATTTGTTAATTAATATAAGGCTGACCTCAACCCAACAAGTGCATGCACTTGCTGGGTGAGGTGGCAAAGAAAAAATTATTTTTTTATTTAAATGTTTGCGACGCCATTTAGCAAACTTGCTAGCAAACTTCCTACTGAAACAAATTTGTTAAATGGCAGCTTTTCTGCCATTAGCAGAAAAGCTGCTGCCAGACGTGACTTTTGATTTTTTTATTTTTTTATTTTTTATTTTTTACTGTTGCTGGGAATACATTCTTTTTTTGGTTTTCTTAATTCCTAAAATGCTATCCACCAATACATGACCTTTTATTTCTCCATCTCTTTTTTTTTTTTTTTTTTTTTTTTTTTTTTTTTTNTTTTTTTTTTTTTTTTTTTTTTTTTTTTTTTTTTTTTTTTTTTTTGTTTTTCTTTTTTCCTGTTACCCCCAATAAATGGTTTTTTTTTGTTTTTTTGTTAATTCCTAAAATGCTATAGTGATATACGTGACTTTTGTTTGGTTACTTTTTTTTATTTTATTTTAATTTTGTAATGTAATTGATTTATTTTAAAATTTTAATTAATTTTAATTTTAATTATTATTTAATTTACTATTAAATTATATATTGATATAAATTAATAATGTTGAAGAGAAAATGATATTTATTGAGAAAAAAATATTAATTTTTTAATGTGATGTGAAATTGGGCCCACTTTTGAAAGTTGATTGGATTTGCAGGGATGTAGTGTGAATAGTAAATAATTTACAAATTGGATGATGTGGAAGTGGGGCCCATTTTTGAAAGTGAGAGAGTATTGAGGGATAAGGATAGCCTAATGCAATTCCCATTTCCACATCTACTATACTAATAAGAGCCAAAGAGAGTTAGACCTAAAATGGGTAGAAAAAATGGCGGTCAAATTATTTAATCAAATTGATGGTTCAGATGAATTATTTAATCAAATAGATGGTTAAGATAATTCAGATTAATATTATTAATAGAGATTACCTAATTTAACCTCACTTTTATGATTATCCGTTAAGTTTTCCGTTAAATATTCTCTTCTCCGTTAATATTTCATTAACTTTTAACTTACCCATTAATTTCTATAAGAAAGGTCTTAGGTTCGAACATCATCTCAATCAAATTTGACATAATTAAGTTTCTCACTCTATTTTACTCTTATTAAATTAAATAAATTAGTAGCTACAACAAAAAATGATACATATGTATTTCTTTAATTTAGAATTATGTGTCTATAATACCTTTATTTGAAAAAATTATTCATTATCAAAAAATAAAATTAAGTAAGAGAAATAATTTCATTAGTTATACTGTCTTTATTTTCTCTCATGCAAAGATTCTTTATATTCAAATTTATCAATTGATATTCATTACATTGTCTATTATCTTATTTTTACAATATCTTGTAATTAAATATCAAAGTTATAATACAAAATAATGTTATATATTTATTTACCAAGTATTTTATTAATACCATGAAAAAAATTTAAAAAAATTAATTTGAAGCTAATTATTTTAACTACTTGGAGATTGGTTGACAAAACAGTACTCAAATAATCCAACAAATTGAAGCGGAATCACTCTATTTTACTCTTATTGAATTAAATAAATTAGTTGTTACAACAAAAAAAAATACATGTCGATTTCTTTAATTTAGAATTATGTGTCTACAATGCCTTTATTTAAAATAAATATTCATTATAAATAAATTAAATAAGAAAAATAATTTCATTTGTTATGTTGTATTTATTTTCTCTAATGCAAAGATTCTGTATATTCAAATTCATCAATTGATATTCATTACATTGTCCATTATGTTTTTTTACACTATCTTGTACGGAGTAATTAAATATCAAAGTTATAATGCAAAATAATGTTATATATTTATTTACCAAGTATTTTATTAATCCCATGAAAAAAAAAAAATAGTTTGAAACCAATCATATTCACTACTTGGGGGATTTGTTGACAATGAAAGTATTCAAATAACCCATTACCCAACAAATTGAGGCGAGAAACTACCTTTTAATATCTTTGGAATACATCATATTTAAAATTTTTAAATTTTTACTGATTTATTTAATCTTTTCCCTTAAACTAATGATTTCTTTATCCACAATAACTCATTCAAAAATAATGGTTGAGCCAAATGAACTCCGAGCAGAACACCTAAAGGAAAGTCCATAGCTCCCACCACAATTGCATGCATGACGTTGTCATCTATGCTACCAACAATAACCCAATTGCAAGTAACACACTACCAACAAGGAAAAGAACAAATAGTAAAGATGAAGACAATAAAAATGTTACTCAAAAGAGAATTAAGAATACTTAGAAAAATTCAAAAAGTATTATTTATTTAGATTATCATTTTTAAACCAAATATTTAGACTATCGAGTTTACAAAGTTGCAAACATTTTTTTTTTGAGTACTATTGACTTTGTTACAATGTAGTATCTGTTCATAACTATTTTTCTCAACCAAATGAATGCAAACATTTATTAGCGACAATTATAATGAATTTCCTATATTATTTTTGATTCATATACTTTGAGTTATATATTTAAATAAAAAAATTCGACATTCAATTACCTATGTATAAACTTCTCCTATATAATCTTGTATTGATATACTTTTCAATATTTATTTAAATATAAACATTGGGCATTAACTCGCGCAATACGCGTGTAAAACTAGTACTAATAATAATTTCCGAAATTCTGTCAACTGCATAAATACATATAACTAAGGGTCATTGTTTAGGGCCTAATTAAAAAAATTTCATTCCGCTAATAGTAGGGGGGCACAACGAATCTGCCAGCTTGATAACCACTTCATACTAATAAAAGAAAGTGGATGGTTTATATAACATTGTTGGAGATGATAGAATAGCACTATGTCAATGTCAGTTAAAGATATATGTTATATAATTGACAAGAAATCCAGAATACAACATTATGTCAATGTCAATAACAGATATATGTAACGACAAACTAAAACAAGAATTAGGAATTTGATAACGCAGTTGGAGAACACCTCTTAATCTGCAGAGCCACCACGCCCAACAATTTTTTCAGTTAAGATCAACCCGTGGTTTTTACAATTACAAGGTTCAATGAATTTCAAAACTAGGTTTACTACCTATTTAAACATTAATCTCATAAAATAACTCTATGAAAAAGTTTACAAGTATAAGTTGAACTAATTTTGCCAATAAAACAATTCCAAATTGTAACCAACTTGGATTTTAACATAGTTTATACTAATATAAAGTGGAGTTTGTTAGGAGTCTAGACAACGATAGCCACGAAAGGAATCAGGATACCCAAGAAAAACACACGGAGTGGAACGAAACTGTAGTTTATTACGATTGTAAGGCCGCAATAAAGGAAAGCAAAGACACCCAAAGACATGCAAGAACGAATAGGACGGGGGAGACCGATGTAAACGAAAATGAGGAGAGTCATTATTCAACACACGTGTGGGCATACGATTAATTAAGTAAACGGCCGTCTCAAAAGCAAAATCCCAGAAACGGGACGGAACCGATGCCTGAGCCATCAAGGCTAACCCAGTCTCGACGATGTGTCGATGCCGGCGCTCCACACGACCATTCTGTTCGTGAGTATACGCACAAGACTGCCTGTGACGAATACCAAGAGCAGACAAAGTCGAGTGGAGCTTTTTGTACTCTCCCCCTAAATCAGATTGAAGAGATACAATTTTACGAGAAAATGAACGCTCAACTAGTGACCGAAACTTGTCAAAGATAGAATATAAGTCTGTTTTCGCATGCATAGGATATAGCCAAATAAAACGTGTGTAATCATCCACAAAGAGAACAAAATAGCGAAAACCAGTAGATGAAATTAAAGGTGCAGGTCCCCAAATATCAGTATAAATTAATTCTAATACATGAGAAGTAGATTGACTAACACGAGGTAAAGGAAAGCGAGACGACTTTCCTAATTGACAAGCTGAACAAATATTCGAAAAACTACTAGAACTAATAGGACTAACTGAACACGAAGACAAAATTTGACGCAACACACGTAAATGAGGATGACCAAGCCGCTGGTGCCAAATACTGGGAGACGCACGAGCAGCCAAAAAAGCAGAAGGACCACGACCCGTGACCGGCCAAGCATAAAGACCACCCGAGGTACCCCCTCTAAAAATCGTTTCCTTGGTGGACTGATCCTTCACAAGAAAATACGTGGGGTGAAACTCAAAGAACACACCATTTTCACGAGCAAAACATTGAACAGACAATAAAGAAGACGATAACCCAGGAACATGTAACACATTGGACAAATTAAGAGACCTAGAATTCGTGGCTAACGAGGCAGAACCAACAGAAACAATAGGCATACCTGAGCCGTTTCCAACGCGTAGAACATCCGGACCATCATAATTGGTGGGGGAAGAAATCACAGAGGCATCTGGAGTAGCGTGATGAGTTGCTCCAGTGTCGGGGAACCACTGTTGAGAGGAGACTGACTGAGTGTCTAAAGTGGGGTACACAACATTAGCCTGTGGACCCGGAGCAGAGGAATATCTCCTGTAGCAATTAATAGCAGTATGGCCAGCAGTGTCACAGATCTGACACCGAACACCAGAACGTGACCGACCACGGCCACCACCTCTGCTCCATCGACCGCAGTCGTCACCAGCACCACCACTGCCACGCGACGGCTGGAATCGTTGCTGCTGCCCACGGCGAAACTGTTGCTGCGACTGGGAGTTACTGCCGCGACCTCCGCGACGCACTGCCATAGCCACCGGCTGCTGCCCAGCAACGTCTTCAGCACAAATAAAATCCTGCGAGACGAGGAAATCCAAGAGCTCCGTGAGGGAGAGCGGAGGACCCCTCGTCAGCGGCGCCACCAAGGGGCGATACTCAGACCGCAAACCTCGAAAAACATAGAGGTTCTGATCATTTAGAGAAACAGAGTGTCCGGCCAAAGCAAGATCCTCAATCAGAACACGTGTGCGACCGAGGTAATCCGAAACCGAGGAATCCCCCTGTCGCAGCGCCTGAAGCTGACCAAGTAAGCGAAGCGTCCTCGCCCTGGTTGCAGATCCAAGAGTTTGTTCGATTGCTGTCCAAAGCTGCTGTATCTGTTGGTCTATGTTGACGACATCTTGGTTATGGGATCTGACTCGGCTCGTGTTTCTGGTCTTGTTTCGAAGATGGCCTTGGAGTTTAAGGTTCGAGACATGGGGGCTCCATCTTTTTTTCTGGGTATTGAGACGGTTTCAGTGCCTGGTGGTATGCATCTCTCTCAACAGCGTTATGTGTCTGATATTCTTAAACGTGCTGGCATGGTTGATTGCAAGCCTGTTGCTACTCCAGTTTCCCTTGTTCGTGATAGTGATGCTGTGGATGTTCCCTATGGCGATCCGACTCAGTACCGAAGTCTTGCTGGTGCTCTTCAGTACCTTACGGTGACTCGGCCCGACCTTTCCTTTGCTGTCAACAAGCTTTGTCAGTTTATGCATGCTCCTACTACGGCTCACTAGGGGATGCTGAAGCGTGTTTTGCGGTATATTAAGGGCACTTTGCATTATGGTCTCTCTATTTCTCGGTCGTCATCGGTTGACTTGCATGCTTTTTCGGATTCGGATTGGGTTGGTAGTTTGGAGGACCGGAAGTCCACCAGTGGTTTTGCAGTGTTTCTAGGTGCTAATTTAATCTCATGGTCTTGCTGGAAGCAGCGCACGGTGGCTCGTTCTTCTACTAAGGCTGAGTATAAAGCTCTTGCTGATGTTTCTGCGGAGGTTACTTGGCTCGTGTCTTTGCTTCGGGAGCTTGGTTTATCTTCACCTACTGCTCCAAAGTTGTGGTGTGACAACTTGGGGGCTACTTATTTGTGTGCGAATCCGGTGTTTCATGCTCGTACGAAGCACGTGGAAATTAACTACCATTTTGTTCGAGATAAGGTGTCCAAGAAAGAGTTGCAGGTTCACTTCATTTCGACTAAGGATCAGCTTGCCGATATTTTCACCAAGCCTCTCTCCAGTATGCGGTTTGCGTTTCTTCGTGGCAAGCTCAATATTAGCTCTCCTACTCCTTGAGCTTGAGGGGGAGTGTTAGGAGTCTATTAGTTATGTTCTACTAGGACTCTACTTAGTGTTATTTATTATCTGTCTCTTGTATACTCTTGTGAATACGATTATCAGATTATTGAATCCTCATCGAGTTAATTAACTTCTCCAGATAGTACACTATGCTTTCCGTGTTTTGATGTTTTCTTGCAACACCTTCCAAATAATATTACTATTTTTTCCCTTTTGGAAACTTCAATTTCCTTCCTTACATAATTCATTTTTTATATGGTTTTGGACACCTAAAATTAGGGAAACAAATCCCATGTAAATAGGGAGTTAATCCCATGTAATCACCACAAATTAAGGAGTTAACCACCATGATCTTCACGTTAGCCACCTTGTTAATTGATGAGGCATTTTCTCCACCACTCACTTTGTTGATTGAGTAATTTCAAGAACCTTTAATCAACATAATGAGGCACTACATCTTATTTTCAATAAAATAAAGATTGAACCAACATATGCCAACAATAAATTAATCAAGTACTAAAATTAATTAAATTAATATAATTATAATCAAATTAATATAATTATATTACTTTAATTTATTTAGGTACTAATTAACAATTTTTCCCTTTGGCATATGTAGATCAAACAAACAAATCTCCCCTTTATAGCAACAAACAACTCCCCTAAGTACATCCATGTAATGTCACATCTTCAACAGAGTTCTCCCCCTCAAATTATACACAAGTGTACATCAAGTTCTCCCTCTTAATTCATAAACACTCTCCCTCTTTTGATAAACATTAGCTAACATAACCAAAGCAGCATGTATTGAACAATGCAAGAATATTCAACTAAGAGCATGCAATTGATAAAACGTAGATAGATGCTGAAATTTGAGAATTTCACAAAGGGATGATAGGAGATGTATATCAACATTGGTGTCTGTTTTTCCAAAAAATTGACGCCGTATCTTTATTTAAAAAAAAAAGTGATACGACGTCGGTTTTTCAAATCAACGTTGTTTCTCTATTTTTTTTTTTTATAAAAAAAGACATACAACGTCGTATGTACTTATTTAAAAAAAATTAAAAATAATATATTATGACGTCGTATAATTTATTTATAACGTCTGTTAGAACTACGTCGGAAAAAAACCGACGTCGTATGTCCAAAATAACCGACATTAAAAGGTATTTTTGTAGTAGTGGTCATGCTATTGATTTGATAACCACAATATTTCAAATTCGATGCATGGGAGCGGCCTATTAATCTTCTTGATTTAAACAGATCGAACAACTATGAATAACCTAGACTGGTTTACCTCCTAGTGATCTTTTGTCGACTAGGACCAAAAAGTAAGATTTACCTAGTGCACATCCTTAGACATATAATGATTATAAGTTTCCCTCGTTATCAAAATAATAATAATCTACTATACTAATAAGAGCCAAATAAAGTTAAGCCTATAATAGGTAGAAAAAATGTCGGTCAAATTATTAAATCAAATTGATGGTTCAGATTGTTTACCTTTATATTTTTTCTTGAGATTTCCTAATTTATCCTTGATTATATGATTATCCGTTAAATTTTCTGTTAAATATTCTCTTTTTCGTTAATATTCTGTTAACTTTTAAGTTCGCTATTAATTTCTATAAGTAAGATCTTAGGTTCGAATCTGATCACAATCAAAATTGGCATAATTGTTGAACATATACTACGAATATGTTAGAGTATATTATTCAAAAGTAAGTACCACACTCTATTACTCTTATTAAATTAAATAAAATAGTAGTTATGACAAAAATAAATACATATGCATTTCTTTAATTTATTCATTATGCCTTTATACAAAAAAAAAATATTCATTATCAAAAATTTAAAAAGAGATATAATTTCATTAGTTATATTGTTTATGTTTTCTACCAGCATGCAAAGATTCCTTACCTTCAAATTTATTAATTAATTATATTTACTACATTGTTCATTGTTTTTTTATACTAGCTTATAATTAAATATTAAATTTATATTAAAAACAATGTTATATATTTATTTACCAAATATTATGTTAATAACATGGATTTAAAAAAAAAAACAGTCTGAAGCCAATCATATTAACTGTTTAGGGGATTTGTTGACAAAGAAAACATTCAAATAACCTAATAAATCGATTTAAAACTCGTTATTAAAAATGTCAATGTAGGGAAATAGAACATTGTGACACATGCACTTGATGCATTGAAAAAATCCTGAGACTACAACATTGTTGGAATTAATCTTTCGAATTTAGAAAAAGAAGAAGTTTGAATAATAATAACTATCGTTGCAGCATTCATTAATCTTGTATGTAAAATACTTATTGTGCATTCTTTAAATATATTAGAACTAATATAAATTTACAATTCATTTCATTTTCTACAATCAACCTGTTTGGATTAAAGACAAAATTGGCACCGATCTTAACAACAAAAATAATTGGTATATAGAATGTAGCCACTGTTTAAAAATGTTTATGCACAAAGTGACAAATTATTTAACTGCATGCATTGTGATGAAAATGCAGCGGTGGGTACTCCAAGATTAATATCAAATCAACAAAAATAAATAAATAAATAAATAAATAAAACCCCACACACACACACATGCACACACAAAATCAAGTACTACACTCATTCATACTAATTTCAAGAATATGAACTTCAAAATAAACATGTGCAAAATGGACATATTATAGCATCAGTATTCGGACTACCTGCAAAGTTATTGTTGTTATTATCAAGTAAACAAGTTATGAAACTAAAACAAAATGTACTACTCATTAATTAACCTTCTACAAATATAATAAATATTAATATTTTGTTCAATACTTTCACATGAGAATTGAATGTACGACACACATCTCACGCAGCACATGAAACATGTAGTGAAAATCTACCACTGTCAAATATCAATAGGCGCTTGCAAGATCAAGAGTTTATAGTACAACTAAGATCTTAGTCATATATACAAACACAACAAGACAAATCCACAACTTCCGACATCATATATTGCATGGTGTTGCCCTCTATACTACTACAATAACTCAATTGCACATAACACATTACAAAATACCAATAAATAAATTAAAAAAAAAAAAACAAGTATTGAAGATAAAGACAATGACAATGCTACCCGAAAGAAAATTAAAAAGGCTTAGAGAAATTCAAACGAAAAAAAAATATTTATTTATACTGTCATTTTTAGACTAAGTATTTAGATTTTCATTTTTACAAAACTGCGAAAACATTTATTTAAATGACAATTATAATTAATCTCTCATATATTATCTTGCATCCATAAACGTTGAATTACCGATTTCAATAAACAAATTCAACATTTAATTACAGATGCATGAACATCTCCTATATATAAAATATTGCATTGATATACTTTGAAATACTTATCAATAATAAAGATTGGGCATTATCTCATTCGCGCAATGCGCGTGAAAAACTAGTAATAATGCTAAAAAAGGTGTGCTTACATTTTGTAATGAAGATAACTCTAGATTAAAGTTCTTAATTTAACAAATTAAAAGATGTCACCCTTATGTGTACGAACGGACATCAAAATTTGAATCTATAACTTTTATTTGGTCTAACTCGATTTGAGCATAATATGTTTTGTTTTAACTAAAAATCTAAATATAATATATTCACTGAATAATTCAATTTTTTTTTTCCCAAAAGCAACATATCTTCCATCGTATCTGTTGAGCTTATCACTAAGAAAGAATAAATATATAATATGTTTTTATATTTTTTTTTGAAGAAATATGTTTTTAAATTTTAAGTGTTTGATTATGCAAAATTTACACTTAACCCACTAATTTAAATCATCTTATCTTATTATAAGATCGAGAAAATAGCATGAAGTATGGCACACGTGTTTGGATAAAAGAGGAAAGATTATAAAGTTGCCAACAAAGTAGGATCCACTTTACTCTATCAAAATTTTAATAGCACTGCACATATATATATATATACTAATAAGAGCCAAAGAGATTAGGCCTAAAATGGGTAGAAAAAATGGCGGTCAAATTATTTAATCAAATGGATGGTTCAGATGAATTATTTAATCGAATAGATGGTTAAGATAATTCAAATTAATATTATTAATAGAGATTACCTAATTTAACCTTACTTTTATGATTATCCGTTAAGTTTTCCGTTAAATATTCTCTTCTCCGTTAATATTCCGTTAACTTTTAACTTACCCATTAGTTTCTATAAGAAAAGGTCTTAGGTTCGAACCTCATCTCAATCAAATTTGACATAATTAAGTTTCTCACCTTATTTTACTCTTATTAAATTAAATAAATTAGTAGCTACAACAAAAAATGATACATATGTATTTCTTTAATTTAGAATTATGTGTCTACAATACCTTTATTTGAAAAAGTTATTCATTATCAAAAAATTAAATTAAATAAGAGAAATAATTTTATTAGTTATATTGTCTTTATTTTCTCTCATGCAAAGATTCTTTACATTCAAATTTATCAATGGATATTCATTACATTGTCCATTATCTTATTTTTACAATATCTTGTAATTAAATATCAAAGTTATAGTACAAAATAATGTTATATATTTATTTACCAAGTATTTTATTAATACTATGAAAAAAATTTAAAATAATTTGAAGCTAATTATATTAACTACTTGGGGATTGGTTGACAAAGAGAGTACTCAAATAATAACCCAACAAATTGAATCGGAATCACTCTTTAATACCAAGAAAAAAATAAAAAAGAATAGTTTGAAACCAATCATATTAACTACTTGGGAGATTTGTTGACAATGAAAGAACTCAAATAACCCATTACCTAGCAAATTGAAGTGAGAAACTACCTTTTAATATCTTTAGAATACATAATATTTTAAATTTTGAAATTTTTATTAATTTATTTAATCTTTTTTCTTAAACTAGAGATTTCTTTATCCACAATAACTCATTCAACAATAATGGTTAAACCAAATAAACCCAAGCAGAACACCTAAAGGAAAGTCCATAGCTCCTATATCATAATCTCATTGCATTGACGTTTTCATCTATGCTACCAACAATAACGGAATTGCAAATAACACACTACCAACAAAAAGGAAGAGAACAAATAGTAAAGATGAAGACAATGACAATGTTACGTTACTCAAAAGAGAATTAAGAACACTTAGAAAAATTCAAATTAAAAGTAGTATTTATTTAGACTATCGATTTTACAAGGTTGCAAACATTTATTTTAGTAATAATTATAATGAATTTTCTATATTATCTTGGATTCATATACTTGTTAGGTATTTAAATAAAAAAATTCGACATTCAATTACCCATGTATAAACTTCTCCTATATAATCTTGCATTGATATACTTTCAAATATTTATTTAAACATAAACATTGGGCATTAACCAATTCGCGTAATGCGCGTATAAAACTAGTATATATATATATATATATATATTGACCACGGGAAAAGGCGAAAATGTCAATTTGTGTTGAGGATACATATTTCAGGAGTAGCAGATATGCCCTAGCAAATCTCTACTAATCATGATATAATATATAGGTAGGAATATTTGTATTGAGTATCAGATATGCCCTAGCAAATCTCTAATCTTAATATATTATTGATAGGAATATGTGTATTACCTTTTGCTACGTTTTTGTTGATTTGATTTCGACCTCTTTGACCACCAAAAAGAACTCATGCTATCTTTTATTACTAAAATAATTTCTTATTATTTTAATGTGTATTTTTTTTAGTACTATCAATTCTATTCAATATATTTTCTCTATTAGCAATTATTATACCTGACATCAACATTTTGCATATGCATAGGGGTGAGGTGTCATGTATTGTGGAATGTAGGTGTAATGATAAAATGAAGAGTCTACGACTCCCCGAGTGTCGGTCTCGAAGGAGGGACGTGGAGGTGTGTCTATGCTATTACTTTCAATCGATTGAATTATGTGATGCAACGAGTATGGATGGTACCTGAATGTGGTGAATGGCATATGTGAAGTGTAAATGAGCATGAGGTAATGAAAATCAAAGTATAAGAGATAAGAAATAAGAAAATAAAGGATTGAATTGTGCTCGTCTATGTTGCATCCTTGTGTGTCTCAAGTAGTGGACAAATGATGCAATGATGTTGGCTATTCAAGAGTGTATTATCTTAGTCCTTTTCCACCTTTGTGTACCAGGGCATCTTAGGCTTAGGAATGTCTTTTAGCAACCAAAAGCCCTAAGAGACATTTCATCAAACACCTTAGCTACACACTTTCCTACTATTCCTAATCATGAATTCCATAGGATCTATGATTGCAAAAAGCTTCAACTCAACTCAAATCAAAACCATGATAGAGTCAAGATCTCAATCTCTCAATAGATTGGCCAAATCCATGCAAGATCTAATCAAAACCACAATCAATAGACAAGAATAGATTTTTTCAACAACAAGGCAATCAAATCCACAATAAGAAATAGGATCTTCACACTAGCAACATAGATTCACACAATCCAAGGCCTAGATTAAACTAGCCACACATAATCAAGAATTCAAGATCAATAGCTAATTCAATCCAAAAACAAGATATGTAAAATAGATAAGATTAAAATGGAGATCACCTAGTAAATGAAATGTGTTCTTCAATCCAAGCTTCAAATCTTCATTTACAGGAAGGAAATGTAAATCTAGACTAATCTAAAAAATAGAAAACTAAAAAATCAGAATTGTAATTGGTATCTTTTCTGAAATTCTATCAAGCCTCCTTAAATAGTCTCCCGAAATTTGCCCTAAAAATATTTTCTCCACAGTGTCTCGTTCACGCGTCCTTCATGCGTGAAGGGTCGCGTGAACGGCTATTGGAAAGCATTCACGCGACCTTCACGCGTGAATGCTTCATTCAGGGTCCTTCAGGGCTCCTGTCTTGCTCAGTTTGCTCGTTTCGCTCATTCCTTGTTCCTAACGGCTCCCGGGACCTATGAAATGTCTCAAATTGCACCAAAGGTAGCTTTGTGTGTGGTTAATGAATTAAAGCACAAAATATCATAAGATTATCACATAAGGATGCTAAAATACTACCAATTACCCTTATTTATACTCAAATATATAAGTGTCTTGGGAGCTTATCAATACCATAGACCTTCATATTACATTGTGACGTGTGAACCCTGATACAAAAATTGTGTACCCATAAATAACATTTCTGTACATACACAGAATCTAAAGATTATTTTTGGACCAAGATTTACAATGCAAGATAAAGCTATAGATGTGTCTATTGAACATATATAAAGTGCTTGGCATTCTAATGTGTATAAAATTATCAGGTACACTCTTTGTTAACTTTATGAATTCCAAATGAAAATAAATAGTTTTTATTTTAAAAATTTTATGAATAATATGATATATTTTCAACTTATAGCGGGCATTAAATATGTATTTTTCTGTCTAAAATAATTGGCATATGACTAGACATTCATATTTAATTAACATAGTAAATTTAATACAAGAGTACAAGACTGTCTAGACATTTAATTTTGGAAAATCATGTTTTATTCGAAATAGGTAAACTCTCACTACATGTCCTAACTAATTTTACTCAGGAACAAAAGAAAATTAATGAGTAAAAATTGTGACCAACTTTTTTATAATCAATCAAAATATGCTTCATCAATAGATCAGAGAGCATGATAATAGTAAAAAGTGAAAGTAAATGTAATATTACTCCTTTTTCTAGCATCCCACGCAAAAAAAATAAAATAAAATAAAATAAAATAAAAAATGCACATAGCTAGCTAGCTAGACAACGATGAAAAATCGTTGTCTTTTAAGGAAAAAAAACTATTGTTGATGTATGATCCTATAATGGGAATAAAGGTTTTAAAATACAAGAACAAAAAATCAAAACAATTTATACTAATATAAAGGCATTTAAAGCACCAATATGAACAAAAATAAAAAAATAAAAAGAAAAAATCTAAAAGCACTAATCAAACTTAAAAATCAAATTACCAATTAGGAGGGAGAATAATGGAATGAAACTCATATTTTATTAGGGAATGAGTTTTCTAATTAAGGTGTAATCAAATCCCATAGTAGTGTTCTAGAAACATGTCAATCAAACAATAACAATGACTTTAATTCCTATTCCTGATAGCTAAACCCATGAAGCAAGCACACCCTTAATTTATTTTAATGTGAAAATGGTTAAGACATTATATTTTTTAGTATAAGTATTATATTTATTCAAGTAGCCAAGTTGGTGAAGACTTAGCATTATAGCAAAGGAAAAGTTGCTTAGTTCGAAACCCATTGAAGGAAATTAAATGGGTAGTATAAGTAGTCAGTAGTAGAGGTTGGATGATGAAATCCAAGATGACTGATTATGTCTATTTTAGTATCCTTGAGTAACTAATTCATGATATTTTGTGCTTTAATTAGATAACAACGTGCAAAGTTATCTTTGGTATATTTTTAGAACTTTTTACAGTTCCCAGGAGCCACTCGGCAAGGTATACAGGCATAACGAGCAATCGGAGCAAAAAAGAAGTCCCGGGATGGCTAGGAAGTGCCATCCACGCGTGGGGCCAACATGGACAAATTTCAGTACGTGTCCACGAGTGGATGAGGAGTAAATGACCAGAAAATCGTCGCCTACGAGGTTACGTACGACCGTACGCACCCTCGTACGCGACCCAGAGAAGCTTTGGTGGAAATCAAAGAGGGATCTCATAATTTTCACATTCTCATTTTTAGATTAGGGTTTAGAGTAGGAATTCTAGAGAAGGAAGGAAGCTTTGGGAGAGATTGAAGGATTGTTAGGGGATTACTTTCCCCAAATTGGTATAATCCTTTTACTTTTCTTGCATTTGATTTTCAATTTCATTTGGTTGAATCCCTTCTTCGTTTGATTTCATTTGCATCTCTTATTGTCTTGTTCTTTAATCTTGATCTTGAATGCTAGATAATGGTTGTTAAGCCCATGAGTGGCTAGATTCTAGGGTAGGGCTAGGAATAAAAGAGCTTTGCATTTATGATTTGAGAATGTTCAATGTGAATTTGATTTACCTTTGATCTTGCTAAATTGTGTGTATGGTTGTGTTGATCTTGTTGGATCGACGGCCCCGATCTCTTCAAGAGCCTAAGATCACCCATTTGGCAAGATATCGCAAATGGGTGAGAGCTAGATCCTCACATCTCCCGCCCTCTATCTGGGAGGATGAGGCCTGAAGGAGAACTCGTAGGCAAGGTGTTTGATAAAATTCCCCAATCGACTGAGGATTGGGAGCTCGAGTGTGACGTCACTCGGGATTGTATAACGAGTCCCTTTAGTAAGACTAATAGGTAATCCAAGCCTCCCCTTAGCCAAACAATGCAAGCTCCAACGAATCCTAATCCTATCCGCTTTGTTTTAATTATGTTTTACTAATGTTTAAGTACCGTTCCAACATATGCCTTGTTATTCTCTTGTTCCTAGCTAGTTCTTGTAACTTTTACTTCTTAACATCCTAAATTCCAACACCTAATTCGATTTCAATTTGCCATCCTTGAGAACATGACACTCGGGGATTTTTCCTCGTTTTACCACCTTCATTACACCACATTCACTCATCTAAAACTACACTTTCAAAATGGTGTCATTGCTGGGGATGGCAAACGATTTTGAATTGTGTTGACATTTTTGAAGTTAATTGTTTTTTTTTTGAGTAAATTGAAGTTAATTGTTAAGTGTTCTTGAATTGCTTTCTTTTTGTTTGTTTCGTTTTCTTATTTTTGTTGATTGATTGGAGAAGTGAGCTTATTTGCCGTGCATATCTTGTTGCTCACTTGCAACTACTTTTAGTTGCAAAGATTTATTGTTTGGTTAAGCTTTGTGCAACAAATTTTTGTTGAAAATCACTTGAAAGCTTACCAATGAGTGCCTATATGAATTCCCATGTTATCCACACCATGGAGGACAATCTTGGAGAGGTTCTCCACCCCAACCATGTCCCTACTACTCCCATTCTACCTATGCTTACCCTCCACCAACCTATCACTACCCACCTCCAAATCCTTATCCATTTCCACACCACTACTTACCACCTCCAAATCCTTATCCATCCCATACACATAACCATCACCCACCACCATATACACACCCAATTCCACCACATCACGAAGATGACTCGTTGAGCTCTAAAGCTTTATTCCAAAATATTGAGAGTAAGTTTGTCCAAATTATGAAAAAAATCGACCCCAGCTACACTCATGAGCCATATTCATTCCCCAATTCCCACCCAAACACCCACTACCCACCTCCATCACAATTTAATGAAGGAAACATTATTTCACACCTCTATGAAACACCACCCCCCATTCAATATTTTACCCCACCCAATCCTTGTGACTACCTCCCACCGGCCAAGGACGAAATTGAGATTCTAAACGAAAAGATAGAAGCATTCACAAAAATGGCCAAGGAGGATACGGCTAATTTAAGAGTCGAAACCAAGAGCGAATTGAAAGACTATCTTGCTACCCTTCGGGAGGAAGGCCTTCAATTGGAAGAGGTTGAGACGAAAATGCTATCCATGATGGAGGAACTCTTGATAACAAGTTCATTACGGGTTAATTGCCCACTTATAGATGATCTCCCGACTTTGGAAGCCAATCCAAGGGTTGTACATGAGGATGAAAAAGAACAAAATGACAAGGAAGAGGTGAGTGTTGAGGAAATAGTGGAATGTTATGCCCCAGTGCTTGAAGAAGTCCCAATTTTCGAATTGGAATATCAAAAGGAGGTAGAGATGGAGAGTGAGGATGAGGATATCGAAGTAGTGTGGGAAGATGAAGAGTCGACATGTGGTAACATTCTTAATCTTTCTTGTGTTAATATTCTTGATAATTCTTGTGCTCTTATTGAAAACACTCTTGACACTTGTGTGGATGACTCCCCTTTGGAATGCAATAATGATCTATATGCTTATGATAATACTTGTTTTTATTTTCGGGAGGATGATTCCATAGGCTTTGTTGTTGATGATTCTATTAATGAGTGTGAAAATGTTGATTCGTTTGATGATAATTGTGTTTCTCGTGAGGAGGACTCCCTTTGTGATGATTTTTCTAATACTTGTGATTATGCTTGCTTTAATTTTCGGAAGGATGATTCCGTAGAAACTTGTGATGTATTGATTGATGATTGTAAGGATTCTCTCTTGTTTGATAATGACTATGTTTGTTTCAATTTTTTTGAAGATGAATCCTTAGACTTGTTTAACAATGAGTTGATGAGTGAGGGGGATACTACTTCATTTTATTATTGTGAGGATGAGGGTGAGTCTTTGAGTATAATTGAGTGGGGAGATGAGAAGAGAGAATGTGAAGAAGATATGGTGGAAAATGAAGGGATTTTCACTTTTGACTTATTTGAGAGAATTGAGCAGGGTAATGTTACCGAATTTGAAATTGAAAATGGGAGTGAGGAGATATGGTATCAACCCTATGCTAAAAATGAAAAGATCTTTTGGGGTGGAAGAGATAAGGAGGAAATAAGGGAAGTGCAAACCATCCTCGAGGGATTAAGGATGGTGTTTGAGGCTAAAATTCTTCCAATAATGCAAATTGTTCTTCCTTTATTTGGTTGGGAATTCAAGGATGTCCCCCATCTTGGGGCATACCTTGAAGCAAAGGTACATGAGACGCTTAGTAAGGTTCCAAAATCGGTGGTGTTTCGAAGGATAGCACACACCGCGTCTAGCCTAAGACATTAAATAGGGCGCTCTTGGGAGGCACCCCAAGTCTATCCTGTGCATATTTTTCATTGTTTCTTTTGTGTTTTGTTAGCTCGATTGTTACTTTTTGTTTTGGTTTCTCCTTGAGCTAACATTGCAGGTGATCTTGGTGCTATGCCATGAAGAATTTGAACTAAAATTGACCAAAAGTGGAAGGCAAAAGCCGGGAGACGAAGAAAAGTTTCAGCACTGCTGTTCCACGTTGCTCCCACGCGTGGAGCCAACGTTGAATCTTTCCAGTGCTAATCCACATGGACATCCACGCGTGGAGTCCACGTAAACAAGTCCTGACAAACTTTTGTGCATTGTTCTCTTTTTCTTCTAATTTTTATGAGTCTCCAAGGTTTGGTCGTGCCAAGAATCATCTCCTATCTTGATTTACATATCTTTCTTGTTGCTTTTGTTTTAGTTACTTACCTTGTTTTAGGATTTATGCTTTGATACTTTCATTGTGAATAACAGGAGTTCTGTCAGGCCATTTCACGTCAATTGGTTGTCTTCTTGCACTAACATTGTTTCATGTAGCTTGGAGAACGGAGGCAAAAGAGATGTTGGAAGCTTAAAGTGTGGAAAGGAAGTGATGCTTACTTGGTTGTAAACCTCTTATCCCTTCTACTTTTTATGCCCCATTTTCCAATTCTAAAGTGTGGAAAATGCTTATATAGCTTTGCATTTATTCTTTTACTCAAATGATAAGCATGCCACTTTATTGTGTCACAAAGGATCAATTTAGTATACCCCACACCCCATAATCAATTCCAAAGTGTGGAAAGGGGTTTTTGTTTTGAATTGCTTAATTAGACTCGTGTTCCTTTATTCCACAAGTCCGAAAGGTAACATCGAGGACGATGTTTGATTTAAAGTGTGGAAGTGACGCACTTTGTGCTTAAATGCTTGATTGCTTAAGTTAGTCTTTTGGTCATGATAAATGGGTGTGTTTGCCATTTGGAGAGTGAGTCATTGTTTGTGCTATCTAGGGAGAGTTTTGACTAGATGCCAATAAATTTTTTATTCTTGAAATATCTTTGGGAAGTTACCTTTTTGCACCCATGAGAGTGTTTAGAACCAAATAGGTTTACATTCTTGCTTTCTTGCATGATGTTCACCTCTTATTTAGATAGGACCTTAGTCAAGGATCTCTCGAAGTGGGAGTGTGCACTTCTTAATTTGAGAAAGATATTGTAAGCGAAACCCGGAATTGAAATAACATTGGTAAGGCATAGGGCAAAATGTGAGCCTATTGGTGAGCATTAGAGTGAAAAATCCCTTAATCCCAAGAAAAATGCATGAGGGGATGTGTGAAGAAAAGTAGAAAAGGCAAAAGGCCACTCCTAGAGGTAAAAACCAAGGAAAGCCATCTCGTTGGGATGTGGGCAACCATTGCATTGGCCTTCGAAAAAGCGTAGAGCTCTACGTGAAGTCGGTTGTCCACGCGAAATGATCATAGGAGATGAGAAAATAAGAGAGGAGGTGAGCCGCTTCGCTAGGGTTCGGGCACCCATTGCACAGTCTTCGAAAAAGCATAGAGCTCCATGTGAAGTCGGGTCGCCCGATGACGTTACCCTATGAAGTGAGAAGAAAGAGGGACTGCCCCAAGCCATTGGCGGTGAGTGGCCTATGCCCCTACCCTCACTTATCTTACTTGTTGGGCTTTGACGTTTGGTTGGGAAGGTTGATTAATGAGTGTACATCATTCCCACTAATGGGATCGACTGAAGGCCCTATGTAAATAAGAGGTGAATTCGAAATTGGTTTGCATGCTTGAGCGTGGTGTGAGAAGTGTGTTCCCGTTGCTTAAATGTCTATCTATAAAGGGTTTTTACTTCTCGGAAATATTTCTTGAATTGTATGAAATCTAGCCAACATTCTTTGTAGATAGCATGAGGAATTTCCCCCTCTCCGGTAGCCCTCGCGTTCGATTTTATTAACCGAAAATCCAAATTGAGTAAACCTAGTATCTTGGGAACTTATGTGCTTGAATTAGAACTGTCTTGCTTGAGGGCAAGCAAGGTTTAAAGTGTGGAAACTTGATAAGCTCCCAAGATGATTGATTATTTAGGTCTATATCGGGGTAGTTTATTAGCAATTTAGTATCCTTGTGTAACTAATTCACGATATTTTGTGCTTTAATTAGATAACAACATGCAAAGCTACCTTTGGTATACTTTTAGAATGTTTTACAGGTCCCGGGAGCCACTCGGCAAGGTATACGGGCATAACGAGTAATCGGAGCAGAAAAGAAGTCCCGGGATGGCTAGGAAGTGTCATCCACGCGTGGAGCCAACATGGACAAATTCCAGTACGTGTCCCACTTTCGTGAGATTTTGTGAAGTCGATATCTTAGGAAAGTATCTTAAAAGTTTCCTCCGACCAGTTCTTTGCTTCTAAAAGTCAAGTCTTCTTCCAACCAGTTACTTTTTGCCAAGTCTTTTCCAATCAGTTACTCCTCGGAAAGCCAAGCTTCCCTCCGACCAGTTGCTCTTCCTTAGTAGCTTTTTGGCAAAACTCCAAGTATCCATTTATCTCCGACTAGTTTACTCCTTGCCAATGTATCATTTGGATGGGTGTGATTGTTCAATTGGTGGTCCTTTTGGACATAGCCGTTAAACTAAGTTGTCTGTGGTGAGCCCCCTAAGTCAGAGCTGAGTATAGGGGGCATAGATTACGTTGGTTGCCTCGTTAAAAACCTTAGACTAAGAAGTAGTTGCTTATATGTCACATGATATGCAAATAATCCAAATTAACAACAAGATGCAAAATATGTACAAAACAATCAAAAAGTATTCAATATGTATGAAACAAGAAAATGTAACTGAAGAAGCCTAGAACTCTAGTCAATACACTCTTAGATGTTAAAGTAAAAACACTTAACTTAATCACCGTTTGCCACCCTCAGCTACAGAGCCATTTTGACGGAGTAGTTTTGTGGGAGTGTAGGTTTAGCGGCGGATGGAAAGATTGTCATAGAAATGGAATGTATGAGTGTAAATGAGGATGGAATCCCCGAGTGTCGATCTCACAAGGATGACAACTTGGAGTTAAGTAGAGTGCATGACAATCATAGGTGTGTGTTGCCAAGAGTTACTAGGAGCAAAGAATGGTAACGAGAAGCATTGAAAGCAAGGAATGGAAAGACAACAAGCATGAAAATACAAAACAACAATAAGACAATTAAAGCGAGGAGTTAGATTGAATCTCTAGATCTTATGCATCCATTAGGCTATTGTGAACTTGATGTAATGCAATCATGGATAACTTTTGGGAGCCGTTATGCATACACTAGGCCGATTCGTACCTAGATTCTTAGATCACACCTCAATGTGACTAAGGCATTTTCACAAACACTTTGCCTACGCCTCCTCCCAGGCCTTGCCCTCTTGGATCGAAGGACGGGGAATGCAAGTGTGTAAGACTCCGTCGAATTGCAATCTCTCCAATTCTACTCTCTCAAAATCCTCACTCAACCCAGTCGGCAATGAGGAAAGGATCAATACACAACATCATCCACAACAAAAGCATTTAAGACATAATTACAAACATCTAATCTCTACAACATTGATAGACCAAGCATGCATAATCTCTAGTTTATCAAATCTAACTCTTAGGTATTCTAGCCAAAAATCATCATATAATTGAACCATGGTTGGTAGTTGTTTGTGGTGAGGTAAATGTCTGATATGGAACGTGTTAAAACGAAGAGTCAAAACTCCCCGAGTGTCGGTCTCTCAAGGAAGACAGATTTGGAATTGAGTCAATGTTAGCATTTAGGAGGTTGAAGGAAAAGAGTTACGGGAATGACTAAAACATGATGACATTTGTACAAGAGTTTAAGGTCTAAATGGGGAGGTTTAAGAAAAGGTGAAATGGAGATTGGGGCTCGTGGCTAGTATACACGATCTACTATCCTATTGGTTTTGCAAACAAGTGATTTAGATTTGACTAGGGAGTTCACGGCACTTCCCCGAGTGGCGTCACACTCGGACTCCCACCATGACACCCCCAACTTTTTCACGCTGAGATAGGCATAACTTAAATACAAAGCTATAAATCTCAGAAACTAACCATAAAACATAGCGGAAGCATTTAAAACCTTAATGGGTGTCATGCCACATCTAGGTTAAACCAATCCTAGATGCACAAGCTAAAATCCATAAACATCAATCCAAAACGTAAAGACAAAAGTAATAGTCAATACATAATCCATCACTAAGGCTCACAGGCCCAAAAGTCTAAACAAATACTAGTCTAAACATAGCAAATAGAAGACTATCTCTATCGCGCTCTCAGCTCAGACTACGGCATACCTGGAAAACAGTTTAGGAAAACCATTAGCAAAAGAATGCTAAGCAACCAACCACTCACACTCGTGAGAAAATACATAGTATAATATGGTTTGTAAATAGGTTTACACACACGTATAGAATATACGCACCAACGAACTATTCTTTATTTAAATCAGAAGACTCAACAACAATAAGCTGAATAAGTCACAAACCAAGACTCTTCCAAATGAAACCAATATCCAATATGAATGTTCAAGACAACAAGTCTATAAACAATACACCAACTGAATCATAACTCCAACAGAATAATCACAAAGGAACCAACTAAACCGAAATTCCAAAGAACAACAAGATACCGACTGAGATACAACTCAACCAAATAACCACTAAGAAACTAATCAAACCACTATACCAAAGATAAGCACCAAACCACAACCTCCAAATCACAATACTAACCATCGAGCCAACCCACCGTATCAATATCACAACACAGAGGTAATAAACCCGACTACAGAGGCATACGAGCCCAACCAAAGAGGCAATGATGCCCATTATCACAGAGGCAAAAGTCCAACACATAGGCAAATATGCCCATATAATTCCTCTCATAACACCATACACAAATACACCATAATTCCACCAACTAAATCCCAAGGTTAACAAAGATTCAACAAGATAAGAAATGCTCATAAGGACTCAAGGTCTCCTCATACCAAACTGAGATTCATTCCCACAATGAACCCACCAACAGTGTTCATCTCAGACTATGAACACAGTACATACTCAGAATAATAACCAAGGATTCAACCAATAATACTAACTCAATAGGTCAAGATAAATGTCCAAAGATCATGAATAAATACTCAACAACCAAGGTGGAATACTCAACAAAATGTTCAGTACACATTCCAGAATCAAAAGGAATCAAGAAGAGTTCAAAGACCGCAAAACAGACACTGGCTCAGAATCAAGATTGAACTGACGGAACGCAGCAGCGGAAAGCCCTGGTCCGCTGGACTGCACCGCAAGAAGGCCGCGGAGGAGATCCATGGATCACACCTCCCTGCCACACCATACCGCCGTGTTCTTGAGGAAGAGGTTGGCGGGACACATTATACCGCCACCCACCTTCGCAAGAACAACTCCCTCCCAGATTACAGAACAGAATACACGAAGATTTAATCCAGAATGCGAAACATGCTCAGAATGTACAGATTACACATCTCAGAAGCCAAATCATGGAATCCATAACAAGAAATACCCACACTCATCACAAGACAAAGAAGATGAACACAAGTCCAATAATCCACAATATATACTCACAAATCATCAAAACAAAGCTATAAACCCAAGAAATTCACAGGATTCTAACACCAAATCATATATATAGATCATGAGTGAAAATAGGTTTAGTGAGACATGGATCGTTACCTCTTGAAGCTCTACTCAAACCAAGCAATCTCCCACCACCTCACAAGCCACCTCCTCCTTCTTGATCATCTTTTTCCCAAGAAAGATCCCCAAAAGAATATAATGAGAACTTATAAAAGACTATGAAAACATGATGAAAAATGATGTCTTCCAAAGGAGAAATACTTACCCAAGAGCTATAGCCCCTAAAAGAGCAATCTTGACTTGAAATCTTGAAGGATAAAGTGTAGGATATGCTTAGGGTTCTTAGAGGTGAAAGAGTAGGAAGAAATGTATTATGCAAGGAAAGGAAAGAGCTAGGGGTTGTAAGTACAAGACCTTTTATATGAGTTGGGAAAATCATTACATACACCATATATGTATCATATTAGGGTATTAAAATAAGACATGGGCTTATTTATAAGAAATGGGTCATCCATACTCAATATTAATTTAATGGATATAAACATGGTCCTTCCAATAAGTGGGCCATTAAATAATTAATATGCTTGTAAGGAATAAAAATGGTCCAAATAAAGATCCCTTACAAAATCAAATTAAGGAAATTTGGGCTTTGATTAAATAAGTAATTCCGAATAAGAAATATATCTCTATTAGAAGAACGGAGCCAAATTAAATTAAATTAACTACACGGTAAAATTAATTACCGGGTTTCAAGGCTGGAATTAAATCTGGGGTATTACACCCACATCCTCATTCGGTTGGAGCATTTCATCGAACACCTTGTCTACCACTCCTCCCGGGCCTCTTCCTTTCGGACTAAGGGCGGGGATGTGGATGAGTTGGATTCATGAGAGGCCGCTATCACGCACACACTCATTTTCACATGGTTTGCTACCTAATGTGGCCACACTTAGGCATAAAGCAAATCAAACATCACCCACACAAGCATTTAAATCTAAAATCATCAAGCTCACATTTTTAAAGCAATTTCTTCAACAATTCAACCACATAGCTAGTTTGGGGCCACCAATCCCCTATCTACTCTAAGCAAACATTAAAATAAAGAGACAAGAGAAAGCAATAGAAGATCTAGAAGCAAATAAAATGAAATTAAAATAGATAGTGAAAAGAAGAGTTACCATCCATAGCTAATGGATTCTATTATATATTTGCCTTCAATCTTCTAGCCTTCTACCATGGTTTCTTCAATCTAATCTAAGGAAAATGGAATTTCCCCCAAGAGGAGAGAAAACAAAGAGAACTTCAGATCTAAAAACTACTAGGGCTTCCCATCCTCAAATTTCAGCAGAAGGGTTTAAACAGGCAACAAGAGGTCAAAAATCCCGAAATAGCTCTTTTGGCCTGGTCACGCCACCTTCACGCGTGAAGAGGGGTGTAAATGCATTCTGGAAATGATCCACGCCACCTACACGCGTGATGGTTGCGTGGATGGTTCATGTTCGGTTGCTTCTTTGCTTTCTGCTCTGTTTTGGCCTCGAATCCTTTTTCAATCTGCGGAATTAACTTCAAAACATTCTCTAAAGTTGCGTTAGAGATATTTTATCACATCCGAGTCTTAATGCACGAAATTGTTATAAATGGGTGGCAAAACTTTACTAATCTATCCTATTTTTGACCCTTAAAGTAGAATATTCTTGGTGATTATCAAAGTTTCCACACTTAAATCTTGCTTGTCCTCAAGCAAGCATACTATCTAAACTCAAATCACTTAAGCACCAGGAATAGTATGCACTCTTATCGGTTGATCAATCAGGTGATGTGCGGGTGCTTAGAGTAGAGCCGGTGAAATTCCCTACACAATCTACCAAGACTACTAAGCTTATGCCAACCAAATGTAAGAAATATGCTAAAGAAGCGAAGGTCTCATAAGATAAATTTTATAACAAGAAAAATCATATTCACACCTTTCAAGGGCATGCAAACGATAGGGATTCACCTTTCATTTTGTATGGGCCTAAAAGACGATCCCACTAGTGGGAAGGGGAACGATGTGCACACCCTAGTCAAATTTCCGACCATACGCCAAAGCTTCTTTAGGCAAAAATAAGTGAGGGTAGGGACATGGACCGCTCATCGTCATGGCTTGGGTGATCACTATTTTCTTCTCACTTCCTAGGATAACGTCATCAAGCGACCCGACTTCACAAGGAGCTCCATGCTTTCTCGAAGACAGTGCAATGGGTGCCTGAATCCTAGCGAAGCGGCTCACCTCCTCTCTATTTTCTCATCTCCTAGGAGCTTTTTATGTGAACAACCGACTCCAGGTGTAGCTTTTGCTTTCCGAAGACTATGGTTGAACACAACCTAGTGAGATGGCTTTCCTCGATTTTTATCTCTAGGATTGGCCTTTGCCTTTTCTACTTTTCTCCATACAACCCCTCATGTCTTTTTCTAGGGATTAAGGGATTTTTCACTCTAAGCTCGCTGATAGGCTCACCTTTTGCCCCATGCCTTACCAAATTAGGTTCAATTCCCGGGCTTCGCTAAACTTATCTTTCTCAAACTGGAGGGTGCACACTCCCACTTCGAGAGATCCTTGACTAAGGTCCCAACAAAATAAGGGGTGAAAAACATGTTATCACACAAAGATATCAACCATATTGGTTCAAAAATTTGAATTTTGGTGCAAATTGTAACTTCCAAGGCATATTTCAAAAATTCATTTAGCACAAGTTTAAGAGTCCTCCTGGATAGTATTGACAATAACACACTCTAATTCTTATACCCTAATGACAAAAATTCATTTGGCACAAGATTAGGAGTCATCCTAGATAGTATTGACAATAACACACTCTAATTCTTATACCCTAACGACTCAATCAATCAACCAATTCAAGTAATCTGCTCACCCTTTCCACACTTAAAAGATAACATCGTACTCGATGTTGCAATGAGGATCGATGGAAAAGGGAGTGGGTCATAGAGATGTCTAACAAGAGTTCCTTTCCACACTTAAAAGTGTTTCCTAGGTTGGAACAATTCTACTAAAAAGATCACACCCAATATAAGCAAGATCATGCAACTCATCATTCGTGAATCAAGAAAATTTTACGTACAAAAGTATTTTCATTCAAGATTAAACAGGGCATTGAATTTGAAAAAGGGATAGAAAATATACTCACAAAGCGTATCCCTGTAATAACCATATACACCATTTGTTGCCCTTCCAAATAGCTCCTTAAAACGAAGGTTAGAAATAAATAAAGAAATAGTCTACCTTCTGTCTCTTCCAGAATGTAAGCTATTTATGGTCTCTTTTTCTTCTTAGGCTTGGGGTGCCTCCCAAGAACACCACGTTTTACGTCTTTGGCTAGACGAAACGCGTAGCTGATAGCTGTTCATCATGCAAGATTCAAAATGAAAGAAATATAAACAAAAAAAAAATAAAAGATTGTCCACAATCATAGTTTTTCAAATCATCACTCTCAACCATTCAATAAAATGCTTTTGCCAATTCTTCCCTCACATCTTCCTTTTGGATGTGGTGTTTTCCTTTGCTAGGTCCTCGATTTTCTTCATTTGTTCCAAATGCAGCTGGTATTGGAATATTTGTAGAGATCTCCAGTCTGTGACTGTCGTGAAGTGGCTTGGAATGTCGAATTGTGGAGATGGAGAGCTTGGTGCCTTAGTGGGTGGCGATGATGATGATGGTGCTGCCTCCCGTGGGGGTGGTGAGTACATCGGGGAATCCAGGGGTGAATATAACTGTGGAGGGGATGGAGAAAGGAAAGACATTGGCGAGGACGATGGTCCAACTGGGGATGCTGGTGGTGTGTCAGTATAATCTCTTGCCATCTCCTCTATCTCGCTTACTCTTGACAGATGTGTCAAATTCAATCTAGCTATGTCTTCTAGAGACATAGGAACAATTTGTGCCCCATGCACCCGATACTCGAACCAGTTGATCTTCATTTAATTTCCCATGGCAACACACAGGCGTGTAACTAGAGGTCCAACGAATATAGATTTCATGTTCTCCTGTTGTTGAGCAAGTAGCCAACCTTTGCACATCATGCCCATATTTACTAAGCTTCCTGTGTCCATACTCCATAGCATGAATAAATCCGCTTTGGAGATCCTGTCATAACTATTTGGCCTGCCGCCCCAAGAATGCGCAATGATCTTCCACATAACCCTCAAGTCTTCCCGCATAAGTTGAAATAATTTGAGATAATCTTACTCTAGACCCATTCCAGTCAACTCCTGACCTGGCTATCATATCCCAATACTTCCTTGGGTGTCTCGACTACCAAAGTCCCATTTGAGTCTTCGGTACCAGTGCCTTGTCTGATCTTCCTCATTGTAAAACCCAAGTAGAACTTCTAAAGTATTGACCGAAATGTGATGGTCTTCATTAAAGAGTCAGAATTTGATTGTTGGGCTATGTAAATCTCCTGCCGCCTCTGTCACTTCTAAACTTGCTATAAACTCATGAACTAAGGGTGCAAATGTATCTTGACGCCAGCTTAGCAAGTTGTTCCAACATGGCTCATGCATCAATCTCTCCAATCCGTATTTGCATTCAAAAGATTCCAAAATGGATAAATCAATGTACTTCCAACGTGTGATTGGAAGTTAGAGAAGTTATCGGTATCTATCTCTCATTGCCGGTGTCATTAGCAAGACTCGGTTCCCTGTTTGCACTTCCACATATCTCGTTTCTTTATGCATTCCGCTAGACTCCCCCATTAGGGCTTTTCCTTTACGTGCTCTTTCGGCATTTCTCTATGCAAGAGAACCTTGGGACGACATTTTCCTATAAGAAAAATAAATATGACATAACACAAGGAAACATTTTCCATTTTCAAACCGGAATTTATGAATATGGCATGCATTACAATATATAATATTCTCATATTACGTTATGCACAAATATCATCATTCTCAACAATTCGTCAATAATTTGATCTTTCCAATACAATGATCATGTAGCAACCTTTCATATTCTAGAGGCAATTTCTACTACAAGAGTCAACATAAAAGTCAACTTCATCTTCTTCCTCAAGACCAAGTTGAGGTTGAAAATGGAGTGAACTCAAAAGCTCAAAATTCATCAAACAAAAGGTTGGAATCACCAATGTAGCACCTAAAGAGCAATAAAGTTGCAATCTTTTCTTCTTATGCTCTCAATTTCATATAGAAATCCAACAAAGTAAGAAATGCCGAAATCACACATAGGGTTTATCATCTAAGCATCAATAGGTTGCAAAACATGAAATTTTTATCATATAATGACAATGTAAGCTCCAAATAAGTCTTAGAAGTGATGTCATAACAAAATAATCATAAAAGAACTTATAGCAATGTAGATTCATGGAGACATGCTTAAAGGAAATGGACTCTAGCATTTAAACTATGAAAGCAAAGAGAGAGATGTATTACCTCTTTGATGACTTTGAAAGGTGAATAAAGCTTGAAATCTTGTAAGAAAATGTCTTGATGAAGAAGTATTTTTACCTTGAGAGAAGGTTTTACTCGTGGAGGTGAAGAAATGGAGTGGGGAAGGGTTTTAAACTAATTCACGCGAGATTCTCGTGAAATATTCTGGTGCCCGTCCAAGCGGCCTTCACGCGTGAAGGGGGGCGTGGACGGCTACTAGTTTAAGTCCACGCCACCTTCACGCGTGAAGCCAGGCATGGACGGCTACTAGAAAGCCTACACGCCTCCTTCACGCGTGGTTGCGTTATTTGCATTTTACCTTGGTTATTTTAGCCTCTTTTGCTAGTAGTGATGGTTTGGATTGTGGGCAATTTACGCCTCCCAAATGGATAATCTACGATTGTTAGCTTAAACGGGGCCATATAGAAATAAGATTAAAGCAATCAAAAAGAAAACAAATTGATAACATAAATGAAGATTCTATAAAATGAAAGATAACATTGGGGTTGCATCCCAAGTGCGCCACATTTTACGTCACTGACTAGATGTGGTGTGCTCTATCCTTCGAAACACACCGATTTTGGGACTTTACCAAGCGTCCCATGCACTTTGGCTTCAAGGTTTGCCCAAAGATGGGGAACATCCTTGAACTCACAAACAAGGAAGGGAAGAACAAATCCTATTGCTAGTCCTAAATAAGCATGACATACTACCCCAAATTTCTCAAGGATAGCTTGCCTTTTCTCCCTCTCCTTTTTATCTATTCCATCTCTAAGAAATTTGTCATTAAAAACATCCCAATGAACAAGCACGTCCTTATATTTCTCTCTTAAAGTGTTTACGCTCGACTCACCCTCTATCGAATTGCCAAAAGTGACAATTTTTTCTCTTTGCTCAATCCTTTCTTCTTCAATCTTTATCAACTCCTCATCCTCCCAAGTAGAATTATCATATTCATAAAACTCATTTTCGCAGGAATAAAAAGACATGTTATCATCCTCACTCCCCAAATGTTTATCACAAAAATTCAAGAAATCACACTCCCAAGAGCAAAAAGAAGCTTTATCACATATATCAAGATTATCATTACAAATCACAAGAGAGTCATCCTCACAAACATCATAAGTATTTTCAATAAGAATTGGAGTAAAGGTGTTTTCAAGATTAGAAATGTAAGAAAAGTCAAGAATATTACCTTGTATGGGTTTTTCATCTTCCCACACAATCTCAATGTGGTCCTCATCCTCACTCTCAATCTCTCCCCATTGTTGCGTTTCCAATTCAAGAGTTGAAACTTCTTGAAGCACCGGGGTGTCACACTCTATTATTTCTTCTAAACTCACCTCTTCACAATCAATTCTTCTTTCAATCTCATCGAAAATCCTTGGATTGGGTTCCATCATTGGGAGATCATCTATAAGTGGGTCATTAGCCCGCGGTGACATTCTCTTCATGAACTCTTCCGTCATAGATAGCATCTTAGTCTCAATATCATCCAATGGAAGTCCTTCCTCCCGGAGGGTAACAAGATGTTTCTCCATTTCACTTCTAATTTCGGCCGTTAAATTGGTCGTATCCTCCTTGGCCATTTGTATAAACATTTCTAATTTCTCCTTCAAGATCTTAATCTCATCATTGGCCGGCGAGAGGTATTCACGAGGTGGCCTTCTATATGGCATAGGTTGGGTGAAATTTTGAATAGAAGGTGGTGTTTCATAATAGTATCTAGCATTTTGTTCTTCATAAATTTGTGGTGGGGGTGGATAGTAGGTATTTGGGTAGGAATTGGAATACAAATATCGCTCATGATTATAGCTTGATAGAGGGTTATAACAAGGTGGAGGTTTAACGTTTGTAGGAGTTATGGCTTCAGTGCCAATTCACAATTTGGATCAATCTCCTTCATTACTTGAACAAGTCGGTTGTTAATACTCTCCGCTATAAAACTCAATGATTCCTCTCCATCGTGGGATGTTGGTTTCTCAATTCTCTCATGATTAGGCATAGAGAAAGTAGTGTATAAATATGGTTCGTAGATAGGATAAGATGAAGCATTCGGGTAAGGTGAGTAGGGATATGGTGGTGGTGGATGCATATAAGGATATGGATAGTAATGTGGGTGTTGTTCATAGGTTTGAGGCGGAATATTTCTCCTAGATAGTTCTCCATGGTGTGGGTAACCATGGGAATGCATATAAGCACTCATTGGTAAGCTACAATTGATTTTCGACAAAAATATCCTACACAAGGCTTATCCAACAACAATTGTTTTGCAACTAAAAGTAGTTGCAAGTGAGTAATAAAATATGCAAGACAAATTAAACTCACTTTTCCAATTAAGTAACCAAAAATAAGAAAATAAAACAAAAAAAAAAAAAAGAAAACAATTCAAGAACTCTTAAAAACCAACTTCCTAGATATCAAAACACAACTCAAAACTGTTTGCCTTCCCCGGCAACGGCGCCAATTTCGTTGGTAGTTGTTTGTGGTGAGGTAAATGTCGGATATGGAACGTGTTAAAACGAAGAGTCAAAACTCCCCGAGTGTCGGTCTCTCAAGGAAGACAGATTTGGAATTGAGTCAATGTTAGCATTTAGGAGGTTGAAGGAAAAGAGTTACGGGAATGACTAAAACATGATGACATTTGTACAAGAGTTTAAGGTCAAAATGGGGAGGTTTAAGAAAAGGTGAAATGGAGAGCGGGGCTCGTGGCTAGCATACACGATCTACTATCCTATTGGTTTTGCAAACAAGTGATTTAGATTCGACTAGGGAGTTCACGGCACTTCCCGAGTGGCGTCACACTCGGACTCCCACATCCTCATTCGGTTGGGGCATTTCATCGAACACCTTGTCTACCACTCCTCCCGGGCCTCTTCCTTTCGGACTAAGGACGGGGATGTGGATGAGTTGGACTTGTGAGAGGCCGCTATCGCGCACACACTCATTTTCACATGGTTTGCTACATAATGTGGCCACACTTACGCACAAAGAAAATCAAACATCACCCACACAAGCATTTAAATCTAAAATCACCAAGCTCACATTTTTAAAGCAATTTCTTCAACAATTCAACCACATAGCTAGTTTGGGGCCACCAATCCCCTATCTACTCTAAGCAAACATTAAAATAAAGAGACAAGAGAAAGCAATAGAAGATCTAGAAGCAAATAAAATGAAATCAAAATAGATAGTGAAAAGAAGAGTTACCATCCATAGCTAATGGATTCTATGCATATTTGCCTTCAATCTTCTAGCCTTCTACCTCGGTTTCTTCAATCTAATCTAAGAAAAATGGAGTTTTCCCCCAAGAGGAGAGAAAACAAAGAGAACTTCATATCTAAAAATTACTAGGGCTTCTCATCCTCAAATTTCAGGAGAAGGGTTTAAATAGGCAACAAGAGGTCAAAAATCCCTAAATAGCCCTTCTGGCCTGGTCAAGCCACCTTCACGCGTGAAGGGAGCGTGGATGCATTCTGGAAATGATCCACGCCACCTACACGCGTGATAGGATGGTTCCTGCTCGGTTGCTTCTTTGCTTTATGCTCTGTTTTGGCCTCGGATCCTTTTTCAATCTGCAGAATTAACTTCAAAACATTCTCTAAAGTTGCGTTAGAGATTTTTGATCACATCCGAGTCTTAATGCACAAAATTGTTATAAATGGGTGGCAAAACTTTACTAATCTATCTTATTTTTTACCCTTAAATTAGACTATTCTTGATGCTTATCAAACCACAATTGTAGAAAATTAAGTCTAGCAATGGAAGATGTAATGGAAAGAGAAATATATGAAATTAAAGATGAAATAAGAGTTATTACCAAACTTGAGTCCACAATTGCAATGTCAATTACAAAATTGGAGAGAATCTCTTCCACAATCAAGAGAGTTGTCAATTTTCTTCACTCTAGGTCATCTCTCTCTCTCTTAGGAATTGAAGAATTACAAGTAGCTAGTTGAATCTAGATCTAATCTAGAGAGAGAAAATATCTAAGTTATGCTAAAAACTCTATAAAATCTAAAATTAAAAATGAAAGAATGAAAGATTATTCCAATATCCCGCCATCAAGCTCTATTTATACTCAGGAATCCTGTTGGGCGTATGTGGAGCGTACAACCGTACGCCTAGCGTACGCATGCCAATGTCAGCTCTGGTGTTTTTCCTCTTTTTCCCTTGTTTTGCTTCAAATTGCTTTCAAACCACTCAATTTCCTACAATATTCAATATTGGTCCCCAAAATATAATTTGTATGAAAATATCTCAATTAGGCACACACAATTCATACTAAAAGGACTCGATTAATGCAATTAAGACCACTTAAACACCCCATAAAAGTAGCACATTTTGGCACGTATCAACCAACTACAACACAAATTCTGATAGTGAACTCGAACGATGTTTGGAGAAGACCTCGTCGGTTGGGCAACAACAATAGGTTGATGCACAGACTCTGGGGAATCGGACGGTGAGGACAACTTCAATTATCTGGTCTATTTTCAGAGGTGCAAATTGATTTTTGGATGAGTTGTTTTACTCAATTTAAGAGATTTTGTTGAGATTAGAAGTGTATAAATAATAGTTAATTTTTCTTGTTGAGGACATCAGACTATCCGCTCTATTAGATTTTCTGTCGGTTCATATTTTTTTCTCTATTAAATTGAGTTTTACTATCCATGGCCCTGTGTGGCTAATTCTTTGAGTTTGGTCATGATTACATAAACCTCTCGGATCCATTTGTACTGTGAGATTGAATTAATTCTTAATGTTGAATTCATATTCATCTAAATAATTGATATTCTCATGTGAATTTTTTTTTTTTGATTAATTGTTTCAATTAATTGCTTGGAGGCCTACTAGTATAATTTCTTGGGACAATTTATTGCTAGATTGGTTGACGATTCATGTAATTGGTTTTCTAATCTGAGTAGAAACTAGTATTTATTAATATGGCATTAATATTAATTTGGTCATAGGTGAAATATTCATCTAAATTAAACATAACCGCTTGTGTTTATGTTATTTGCCTTTGTTGAGTTTTTCTTGTTTTTAATGTTGCTATCAAACAAAACTTAAGTGCTTGTCTTATGTTATTTAATAGTTGGAGTGTTTAATATCGCTTGTGTTTAATCACCTACGACTAAGGAAAAATAGGACAATCACCAAGACAAAAAGCTCAAGTTCGTATGGAATAATCCTTGAATCAATGAACAATACTAATTCTAGTGGTGGATGTTTTCCAGGTGTTTTCAACCTATTATCTTTTTCTTACTTCTGAATTCTCATTCTACCTTAAGTTATTTATATTAGTTTTTCTTATTTTTCAAAATCAAAGCCTTCTCCTTTTCCCTTTATAATTTAGCACATACACTAAACAAGTTAATCATCGTGGGAACGATCCTTACATAGTGGGAGCCTACGACAGCTCGCCAACCATCGGGCACTTTATGGTCCTACAAAACTCAAAAACTAGTAAGAAAAGAAAAACAAGAGTCGCTTACCTTTCTTATGAGCACTCGACAACCGAGAGGTGGGAGAGCAGTTGACCACCAAGAGGTGGGAGAGCAGTTGACCACCAAGGTGGTGGAAGAGCCGTCGACCACCGAGAGGTGGGAGAGCTGTTCGACCAGTGAAACCGATCGGTTTCTTCCTCACTCATAACTCCGTTCCTCCAATTACTCCTTGCCAGTTACTCCATCCGACCAATTCACTCCTCTAGCTCTAAATCTCCTTTCACTATTTTACTTCTCTCGATAACTCTACACCAAATGCCAAGTCTCCTTTCTTACTCAAAAACTTTTAGCAAATAATCTGACCAATCAACCTTCGACCGACCAGTCTATCTCTAATCCATGTCGGTCAGCTCCTGGCCGATCGGTCAATCAATTTGACCAATTGGTCAATTGTGTTGGCAGATCGCTCCAGCCGACTAGTCAATCTCTAATTTTTTATAGCACCTCGACGGTCCCCTTCTGGCCTATGGGTCTCCAAGTCCGACCGAGCTAGTGGTCGATCGGCCACTCGACTGACCAGTTATAAACTTGGTTAGCCGATCGGCCTCCCCAGCCAATCGGTCAGCCCCCGCACTCCTCTTTCTATTTATCGTCCAGTTCATCTTTCCAGTCCATCCATCCAGTTTGTCTGACCCGTCCGTCCATACAATTTGTCCAACTGGTCCACCTGACCAGTTTCCCGAGCAATCCACCTGACCATCTACTCCTAATTGCCTGAATTTTGGGAAGGTTCGAGTTCTCAAATTAACCATCCGATACTCTTCTCATCTACACCAATTCCAACCAGTACTCTACTCCTGATTGCTAAAATTTTGATAACATTAGAGTTCTCAAAGTAACCATTCAATACTCCTCTCGGATTGCCAAAATTTTGAGAACGTTAGAGTTCTCAAATTAACTATCCGATACTCCTCTCCAATAGTTAAATTTTTTTAAAACGTTTGAGTTCTCAAATTAACCATCTGACACTCTTCTTCGGTCATCAAAATTTTGAAAACGTTTGAGTTCTGAAATTAACCATTCGATACTCCTCTTGGATTGCCAAAATTTTTTAGAACGTTCGAGTTCTCAAATTAACCATCCAATACTCCTCTCTGATCACCAAAATTTTGAGAACGTCAGAGTTCTCTAATTAACCATTTGATACTCCTCTCCTCTTCGTCAAGAATTTTGAGAATTGTTAAGTTCTCTGCTCCTGGTCGACCAAATACTCCTTTCGTTCTAGCTAAGAATTTTGAGAACACTCAACTTCTCAATTCATTCGACCAGTACTCCTCTCTAGTAACTCGTCGTTGATAACTCTTTGCCGCCAAAACTCTTCGCCAGTAACTCCTTGCCGTCTGACTTCTCGCCAATAACTCATTACTGTCCACTAGACTTCTCATCATCAGATTTTGTCAAATTTTACTCCCAACCATTTGACATACAGTGTTTTTCATATGTTACTGGTCTCACTAATCTCTCTAATCTCCATTTGTTCCACCATAACTGACTACTACCTTGTAGATGTTAGGGTGTGAACTGCCCAAGCGATGATCCTGAAAATCTTAGTTACTAATTTCGAAGGTTGGTTGATGCCATTAATACCGACCACTTGTTTTGAATAATTTTGTACATAATGGAAGTTACTACCATGTGATGATTCATATTGACTTTCCACAGTGCATGTTCAAAAGGTGGGATTTTAATGTGCCAGTGCCTTCTCATTTTACATATGTAGATGCATGATGGAGTACCACCTTACTTTTCATTGCTCTCCATTCCCACCGACCACATTCCCTTTGTCCACTTGCTTCATTGTACTTTTACTGTCAGACACTTTCTACCATGATTCCAACCACCTTAAGAGTAAATGAGTAGCTACCTAGGGCCGAGCGACCGACCATCCGACCGTCTTTCCTCATTTTTGTATTCCCTGAGAACTTCAAGCTAATGGATACTAGTTTGGTCACTGTTTTCGAGAACGTATTTTTATTTTGGTGTTTTTAGATTGTCCATTCTTGTCAAAGTAGGTAAACATGTACAAGATTGTTTTCTTGTGGGGGTAGACTCCTTCTATGCTTATTCCATTCTAAACTTTCCATGAAGTATACCAATGAACACCGAGATTTTTTCCTAGCTGCCACGTTTGCATGCAGCCAAGAAAACGGGAATTTCACGTGTATGGGCGCTCCAGAATATGAAAGTAATTAAGTTTGCTTCTTTTGGGTGCTATAATTTTCGCGCAATAGTGTGCTTTAACCTTGGTATTTTGTACCCGACATGTGCTCAAAATTTTTCGGGTCATAGATGCGCTCCTTCGACATGCATGCATATATGTGCCCATGATGTTTTGGAGTACACAACCTCCCCACTGCCGGTTACTATCGCTGCAATCAAATAGATAGAGACACTCGATTCTTTTTATTTCATTTGGTCGCACCTCATTGAATGGTCAGGATCCAGGTGAGGTGACCTCACCATACCAAAATTCGGTCAGTCCGCTAGCCACGCCTAGTTCGCTTTTCCTTTTTGGCGGTCGATCCCTTGGATGCATTCCCACCTACTTGCATGGTTTCTCGTTTCCTCGTTTCTTCTTTTGCCTGAGGGCCTTTTTCGTCTCAGCATACTTATTTGCATGTTGTATGGCTTGGGCATTTGTTTCCTAGGTTTCTCTCATAAAGCTAGCAAATAGATCTCATGCTCGAAGTGACTGCATGAATAATGTCAAGGTCGTCCAATCATCAAGATTTTCGACTGTTTGTACTTCATTTTGTCATTGTTTATAAAATCTTTGCAGCTTCTCTCTTTCTTCTTGTTGCCCGGAGGCAAGGGCCATAAAGTATTTCTTTGCTTTCATGTTTCCGGTGATATGTGGCAGAAACAGTTCGGCTAGCGTTTCGAAGAAATCTATGATGGATTGAGGTGGAAGGGAAAGGAACCACTGCTAGAACGCTCCTCCTAGTGTGGAGAAGAAGGCGCGGCAATACATGAGATCCTCTACACCTATGACCATCATTTTTGCTTGAAACCCAACTAGATGGTCGTTGGGGTCGTTAGTTCCATCATAGGTTTGCATGGACGGGCACTTAAAGTCCCTTAAATCTCCTATGTGAACATTCTAGTGGACAACAATGACCTAGCGGTCCACCGGTCCTTTCCACCCTCCACCTTGCGTTGGAGATTTTGACTTTTCTAGCCAACGCTACGACCACCCAGGCTAGGGCTCCCTAGGTAGTATTGGGTGTTTCTCTACTACTCTCAGACATACTTTCCAGAGAGTAACTCTCACGTATTTTATTGCCTGCGGCTAATTGGCCTTGATTGGTTCTTGACCGACCAGTCACCATGATTGGGGGATTTGGAGGTGGCCGACCGATGGGCGAAATAGGCCCACGCATCTTCCCTGGAGACCAATCCTTCTAGTTCAATTTCTGTGGACGACTGCAACCAGCAGGGTCTATCATCGCTGGGACCATCCTTCCCGATGCGAGGTCGCGTTGTAGGGCTTCTAGGAGGCGCTCGGCGACCTTTCTCACTACTTACCGGGGTCTATCTAGGATCATTCTGTCACTAAATCGTAGCTAAATGACATCAAATTCAAATAATATAAATGAATTAGCGACAACACTTTCCGTCGCTATAGATAACGACGGAAATTTCCGTTGCTAAGTATAGCAACGAAAAATTCCGTAGCTATTCCCTCGCAAAGTTCGTCATCAAATTGTCGTCGTAGCTGGCGATGGAAATGTTGTGGATAGCGACGGATATTCTGTCGGTATACTTAGCAACTAAAATAAATTGCGTCGCTATATTCTAGTGACGCTCATTTTAGCGACGGACGATTTCCGTCGCTAATCCGTTGCTAAACATTTTAGCAATGGATTTTACCCGTTTAGCGACGGAAATCGTCTGTCGCTATTTTTGCATTTTTTTGTAATGGGTGAGGTTTGGGCGACTAGTCCAAATAACCACTATACTTCTTCTAATTGGGGATCTTCCTCTGGATCACTCTGCCTAGGACAGATGTAGCGATGTCAGTTTAGGGTTCGCCCAAGTCATTGGGCGACCAGCTAGAGTGGGCTTTGTAGCGTGTGGTTACTATGATTAGGGTTTTGGGTTTGTGTTTGGGCTGGTAAGGAACGAACATAAACTTTTTGTATCGATCCACATATACGGCGCCAATGATGGTTTTATGACTTTTGGGCAGTCAACGACTAACCAACACAACCGTTAAAATGAGTATAGGAAAATATAGAAAATATATAGAGAGAGAATATCAATGCTGTATTAATAAAGATTGTTGGTGAATAGTGAAATTTGCTTCCCTCTTTTTCCATGTATTGGGGTCTATTTATACATATTTTCAGCTAGGAGCCCTATGAATAATAATCTTAGACTACCTCATATTGGGAGTCTTTGTTAAATTGGGGATAAGTTGACCCAATTCTTATTATACTATGAAGAGCAGGCCTGATCCCTATTACATTATGAATAATAAGCACAATCCTATTAAATTCATAAGTTACTTAATACAAGATATCCTTCTGGAATTTCATTAATCTAGTTACTTTCCTAGGTTGGTCCATGTTGGCCTAGCCCTTTTGGTTGACTGATGTGACTGATCAGCTCAGTATACTTTCCATCACTCTCCTTAAAATAATGCCTCAATGGAATGGTGTTTCTGAAGAAGGAATCTAAAAATATTATATATACTCGACCAATGACGAGTCATGCGCTTCTTCCAATATCATTTTGAGTGCATGTTTTAGAAACTACTATATTCATATATTGCTTTCTTTCTAAATCGGTTCAGAACACATCATATGAGATGCACACTAGGAAGCATCTTAGTATTATGTCTTTTATGATGACTTGGGGTTGTGAAATATAATGTATCTTAGTATTATGTTTTCTATTTAAGTACTAAAAGGACATTATTTTATATATTCTATGAAATATAATGTATCTTCAGTACAAAAATAATGTACTTTTAATGTAATAAATATTTACCTTATATTCATGGTCCACACAGTTATGTAGACCATGGTACACACAATAATTTGTCCCTCACTACTCGGCAACAATGGATCATGGTCCAAAATTGTGTCAATTCTTGTAATGAAACAAAACGGTACCCGTTTCGTATAATTAATTCTGTTTGTATAACATATTCAGTTATATATATATATATATATATATATATATACATACATACACATTGTAGTTTAATTTCAGCACAACTAAAGTTTCATTTTGTTTCAACTACAGTTTCTTTTGACGGTATACATACAATAGTCTTATTATAGTTAGACCTATTATTAAATGTCATTTTATACACACTTAGTCTTATTACAACACCACTAAATTATAATTTTAATTCAACTACAGTTTCATTGGACAATATACAGTCAAATATGTGAAACTGTTATTCAGTTTCATTTTATATATACTGTAGTTTCATTACAACACAACTAAAGTATCATTTTGATATAACTATTGCTTCATTTGACAATATTAACTCAATATGTGAGACATGTTATTCAGTCTCTTTTTATACATGGTGTAATTTCATTTCAGCACAACTAAAATTTCATTTCAATTCAACTACACTTTCATTTGACTATATAAACACAATATGTAAGAAAAGTTATTCAATTTCATTTGAGATACAGTGTAATTTCATTTTGTTCTGAACACACCAGAAATGAGATTTATTAAATATAACGGCCGCCGTTTTTTAATTTTCAGACTATGATCCACACAGTAATGTAGACCATGGTCCATCGTATAACAATTGTCACTACTCTCGTTTTCTTTCTGTGAGCCTGTCACGCATCATGGAAAACATTTCGTAAAGTTTTACTAGTTTTTTTTTTTTTTGAGTACTACTGACTCTGTTACAATATAGTATCTGTTCATAGCTACTTTCTCGACCTACTGAAGCACAAAGAGTCAACAGTTACCTCCACTGAGGCTCAAACCCACTCCCATCATCCATGTGGGAGTATTAGCTAGTAAAATTTTACTAATTGACCTAAGAATAGGCACCTGCATGCTTATAACATTATTCATCTGAAGAGCCTTTTGATGATGTACGTGGGTAAATAGAATTATCTTCTCCATATCACTACAAATCTTTCTTCTATTTTTTTTTGGCTAAGGAAAAGTTCTATTTTTAGTTGACTTTGGTTGTGTAGAGGATCAGGTCTAATTCCCCACTTTGTTAATTTTTATCATATTACGATTTAAATATAGTCATTGTTTTGAAAAATGAAAAAAAAAAAAAAAAAAAAAAAAAAAAAAAAAAAAAAAAAA